>NW_023276806.1:150809046-151121080 GCF_003668045.3 Cricetulus griseus | reverse complement strand
CTGCATCCTAGAATGTGGGAAGAACTTCTCCCATTTGCTTCCTGGAAACAGGAAAGCCTTAGGAAATTTCTTCTAAAGTCCTGTTGGGCCAAAGCTCTCAACTACTCAGGCCATAGAGATTCCTACCTACACAGCTACACAATGATGAGAACAAATGTCCCTTGCTGGCTGAAATCTCTCAGAACCAGCCCACAAAAATGTCCTGTGGGGCAGGCCCAATGTAGAGTCAACATTCTTCACATATCTTTCTGTCTTAGTTCAGTTAACCATTCCCACCTCCTTTTAAGGTTTGTAATTTTAGCTGCAATTGTCCCCAGTACCCAGTACCAGTAACAAAAAGCATCTCTTCGGGTACTCCACACCACAAGGCATATGTCATCAACAAGCCCAGCTGGGGACAAAAACACCTCAATGAGATCTAGGAGCCCAGGAGAACTGGAGTCCCCTGAACAATGCCCTGCCAGCAGCCAGACTCCCCTTTTCTCTCTCCTCTTTCCCCTCCTTTTCTCACTCCTCTTTCTTCTCTTTCTCTTCTTCTTTTCCTCTCCTGATCCAATGACGATAGTAAGTTGCCATTCCTATTGATGTGGCAAAATAACCTCAGAGAAACAACTTAAGGGTATGTTTATCTTGGCTCACAACTTCAAGTACAGTTTATCGTGAAGGAGAAGATGTGGTATGGCAGTGATAGCTTGGGGCAGCTGGTCATGCTGCATGCACATTTAGGAAGCAGAGAAAGATGGACATTCGTGTGGAGGAAGGCCATGAGATGAAGTCAAAAGTGTATCCAAGGAGACAGTGGAGCCTGGCTGTCAGGTCTGCACTCTGGACCGTTTGCTCAGCAAGAAATTGAATCTCACAGAGGCACTGATGAGGGAAATTCTCATTGACTTCATTAATTCTATCCTCTCTCCAAGCCAACAAACAAAATATATTAGGAGTATTAAATTAGCTACAACTTCAATCAGATGGCCGTGTGCTTCTGCCGAAATATATATTAATGGCTTCCCATTACACTTTAAAAATTCCCTTTTCTTGGTGAGGGGACACCTGCAGCCATATCAAGAAAGTCTGCAATTCTGAAGTTTTCTTCTTGCATAGCTGAGGTCCAAACACGTTTCTCTGGTCAAAGGATAGCTCACCTCCAAGGAATACACAGAGATTTAGGCTCCTTCCATCTGTGGCTCCCTCTCTCAAACACACAAATTCTAGCGGAATCTTGCTGAGGAAATAGCATGGAGTCCAGAGATGGGGTTACCATTGGCTAGAAGTCAATTGCATAGCCATATGTGGATGCAAGGAATGATGGGAAATACAGCTTTGTGTCCAGGAGGATGAGGACAACAGCTAACAGGATCTGTTCTCTGTGGCTATGGTGTCCCTCACAATGTGGTTCTTTCTTGTTTACATTTCTAACCTCATCCACCCCAACTCCACTCAGCCTCAAGCTTGTTTCTGCTTCTGGAAAACCAGAATTGGCCTTCTGCGCTCTTGCCTGTCTTAGGAACTGTGCTTGCTGTTCCCTATCCTAGGAGGCTATTAGGAGCAACTGTCTCTTGAGCCAAGCAACCACCATCTTGGGGAGTTCAGCTGAGCCCCCTGTGCAAGGATTGTTTCATCTGGGCTTGTTGATTCTTTTTATTCCCTCATGGAGGGTTGGGGAGTGACTCATTTGAGTATCCATCTATTCCTACTACCTACTGTACACAATCCTGTCTTCACTGCATGTGGCCTTGGGGTGGGGCTACAATATATAGGTAGGGGAGGGACCACAACATGGGCATGGGAGCTCTAGCTATATGTCTGGATAAATCCACACCCCTGGAAGTGACCCCTCATCTATGCTCTATGGGGAAGCCCAATAAACTAAATTGAGCCTTGGTAGTATCATGCTTCTGTTTGTCTTTGGGACCTTAGGAGAAGGGGTAAAAGCTGTTCATGTCTCCCCTGGGAAGGAATTTTAACAGCAGAGGTTCTTCCCCAAACCCAGCCAGGGCTGAATTTTTCTCCTAAAAGTGGCTCACCCAGATGTCAACTTTCTATCCTGTTCTCTTATCTGACTTTCTTCTCCTTTAAAACAGTTTCTACTACACACAATTATTTGTTCAGTTATTGTCGGTCCTGCCTATTAAATGCAAACATCATAAGCATAGAAAGTTGGTATTGATCTCCACCAGGGCACACAGAAGGAATTCCAGAAAGAAGTGATAGACAAAACAAAACAAAAACAAGCAAATAAAAAAAAAAACCACACCCCCAGCCTTGCACCCATCTCAGCATTCTCCCGGGCTTCCGGGGCAGTCTACAGCAGGAGTCAGGAGCAAGCAAGCTGTCCTGAGTCCAACCCCACTTCTACATGACCTAGGATGGCGAGTTACCTGTCAGATCTCAGTGACCTTAGCTAGAACTTGAGAGCCTCCTTGGTTGTGGAGGTCAGGACTCATGTCGGTAGGCTGCCTCAGACTTTGTAAGTGCTTAGATAAGCAAATGATAGCTGCCTGAAACTGCAAGTGTAGACGGAATTAAAAGACTATTTAGGTTTCCTGGGGAAAATACTTGCTCCTTACCAAGTCTCCAGCTAGTGATGGTCCTGAGTGACTGTAGTAATTGCACTGGAGTCACAAGAGGGATCACTTTCATTCTTGAGGTGCAAATAAGTGAAGGTTGTCCTGCTGTGAAAATAAAAATTCCATACGGGACGCCTACCTAAATCTGACTTTAGAACACACAAAAAAGATTTTTTTTCCAATTTAAGTATATCCCTTGCAATATTGTACACATAATTTTTCTTTTAAAAAATGAAGTACAATGAGAATGTGTTTTACACTGAAGTGTGTATTGCACCCCTAATAGGAGTCAAACATACCATAATAAGCAAAAATGACAAAGTATAATCCCAGCCTTGAAAAATACTATTCCTCCACCCCCCCCTTGGAAATTCCTGGGTCTGCTCCATGTGTAGTGGACCCGTCCCAGATGGTCAGACCACCCTGATTCTGGCCACACCTCAGTCTTGGCAACCCTACACCCTCTGCCCTCTGCTTGAGGTGAGTGTGGGTTCCGCTGGGGCCCAACTTCCCCCATCCTCTCCTTGGAACTTCTTGGATCTGCTCCACGTGTAGTGGACCTGCCCTGGCTATACAGACCACCCTGAGTCTGGCCACATCTCAGTCTTGCCCCCCCCCCCGCGCCCAGGCCCTATACCATGTGCTTGAAGTGAGTGTGGGCTTTGCTCAGGCCCTACTCCACCCCATCCCTTTGGAAATTCCTGGGTCTGCTCAAGGTGTAGTGGGCCTGTTCCGACAGGACGGAACACCCTGAGTCTTGCCATACCTCAGTCTTGGCCCTCTTCCCACCCTCTGCCCATCACCCTTCACTTGAGTCTTGGCCCCCCTATGCCCTCTCTTGAGTGAGGAAAACACCAGGAGAGGCCAAACCATCCAGAGTTGCCCACATTGAAGTCTAGCCCACCTATGCCCACCAGGAGACAAGAAGAGATGGAAAGACCCCACCTACACACATTCGAAAAAGGGATGGGAAGACAACAATATAAGAACACACTCAACAACAGAAAAACCAATATGACACCACCAGAATCTAGGGACTCTATGCCAGCAAGACCTGAACATCCCAACACAGATGAAGCAGAAGAGAAGGACCTCAAAAACAAATTTATGAAGATGATAGATACACTCAAAGAGGAAATGAGAAAATCCCTTGAAATGGAGGAAGAGACAAACCAAAAATTCAAGGAATAAACAAATCTTTTAAAGAATGCAAAGAAAGCCAAAAAAAAAAAAACCCAAAGCAAGTAAAGGAAACAATTCAAACAGTTCAAGGCTTGAAAGCTGAAAGAGAAAAAAAATAAAGAAAACACAGAATGAGGGAATGCTGGAAATAGAAAAGCTGGGAAAATGATCAGGAACTACAGATGTAAATATACTAATAGAAAACAGAGATGGAAGAGAGAATCTCAGGTGTTGAAACTCACTAGAGGAAATACAGTCATCAACCAAAGAAAATCTCAAGTCCAACAAATCCCTAACACAAAATATCCAGGAAATATGGGACACCGTGAAAACACCAAACCTAAGAATACTAGGTATAAAAGGTGAAGAAATTCAGCTCAAAGGTACAGAAAACACATTCAACAAAATCGTAGAAGAAAATTTCCCCAACCTAAAGAAGGATATGCCTATGAAAGTACAAGAAGTTTATGGAACAACAAATAGACTGGACCACAAAAAGAAGTCTCCTTGCCACACAATAATCAAAACAAAAAATATACAGAATAAAGAAAAAATATTAAGAGAAGCAAAGGAAAAGGCCAAGTAACATATAAAGGCAGACCTATCAGAATTACACCCAACTTCTCAATGGAAATTTTGAAAGCCAGAAGGTCCTGCAGGGATAGATGTTCAACAAACGCTAAGGGAACATGGATGCCAGCTCAGACAACTATACCCAGCAAAGCTTTCAATCACTATAGATGGAGAAAACAAGATATTCCATGACAAATCCAGATTTAAACAATACATATCCACAAATCCAGCCCTACAGAAAGTTCTGGAAGAAAAACTCCAACCCAAGGACGATAACTACACTCACAAAGCCATGGGAGATAAATAATCCCACTTTACCAAACACCAAAAGAAAAAAGGGGGAAATCCACACACAATACCACCACCAACAACAAATCCAAATCCAAAACAAACAAAAATTAACAATCAATATAACAATTAATATAACAATAACAATTAACAATATAACAATAACAATTAATATCCCTCAATATTAATGGTCTTAACTTGCCTATTTAAAAAAAAAAAGGCTAACAGAATGGATACAAAGACAGAATCCATCCTTCTGCTGCTTACAAGAATCACATCTCAACATCAAAGACAGACGTTACCTCAGAGTAAAGGGCTAGGAAAAGATTTTCTAATCAAATGGACCCAAGAAACAAGCTGGTGTAGCAATCCTAATATCTAACATTTTAGACTTCAAACTAAAATCAGTCAATCATATTCATCACAGAAAAAGTCCATCAAGATAAAGTCTCAATTATGAACATCTATGCCCCAAATACAAAGGCACTCATGTTCGTAAAAGAAACATTACTAAAACCAAATCACACATAAAACCTCACACAGTTATAGTGGGAGACTTCAACACCCGCTCTCACCACTAGACAGAACCACCAGACAGAAACTTAACAAAGAAACAAAGGAACTAACAGAAGGGCCCAATTAGGTTTAACAGACATCTATAGAACATTCCATCCAAATACAAAAGAATATACTTTCTTCTCAGCACCACATGGAACCTTCTCTAAAATCAACCACATACTCAGCAACATAGCAAACATCAACAGATACAAGAAATTGGAATAACCCCCTGTTTCTTATCGGATCACCATGCTTTAAAGTTAGAATTCAACAACAACAAAATTGCAGAAACCCTACAACCTCATGGAAATTGAACAATGTGCAATTGCACCATTCCTGGGTCAAGGAAGAAATAAAAGAAAAAAATAAAAATTTTCTAGAATTCAATGAGAATGAAGAAACAACATACCCAAACGTATGGGATTCTTTGAAAGCATTGCTAAGAGGAAAATTCATAACACTAAGTGCACACATGAAGAAACTAGAGAATAGTCACACTAGAGAATTAACACTACAACTGAAAGCTCTAGAACAAAAAGAAGCAAACTCATCCCAGAGGAGTAGATGCCAGGAAATAATCAAATTGAGAGCTGAAATCAATAAAGTTAAAAGAAAGAAAACAGTACAAAGAATCAATGAAACAAAGAGTTGGTTCTTTGAGAAAATCAACAAGATAGACACACCTTTATCCAAACTGACCAAAGAACAGAGAGAGAACATGCTAATTAACAAAATCAGAAATGAATCCAAGAAAAATCATCCACCATGATCAAGTAGGCTTCATCCCAGGGATGCAGGGATGGCTCAACATATGAAAATCCATTAATTGTAATCCACCATATAAACAAACTGAAAAAGAAAAACCACATGATCATTTCACTAGATGCTGAAAAGCCTTTGACAAAATTCAGTAGCCCTTCATGATAAAGGTCTTGGAGAGATCAGGGATAACAGGAGCATACCTAAACATAATAAAACCAATATACAGCAAACCAACAGCCAACATCAAGCTAAATGAAGAGAAACTCAATGGAATTCTTCTAAAATCAGGAACAAGATAAGGCTGTCCACTCTCTCCATCTCTTTAATGTTGTACTTGAAGTTCTAGCTAGAGCAACAAGACAACAAAAGGAGATCAAGGGAATACAAATCAAAAAGGAAGAAGTCAAGCTTTCACTATCTGCTGATGATATGATAGTTTACATAAGTGACCCGAAAAACTCTACCAGGGAACTCCTACAGCTGACAAACACCTTCAGCAAAGTGGCAGGATACAAGATTAACTCAAAAAAAAATCAGTAGCCCTACTATATATAGACAATAAAGGGGATGAGAAAGAAATCAGAGAAATATCACCCTTTACAATAGCCACAACAACATCAAATATCTTGGGGTAACACTAACCAAACAAGTGAAAGACCTGTATAGCAAGAACTTTGAGTCTTTAAAGAAAGAAATTAAAGAATATACCAGAAAATGGAAAGCTCTCCCATGCTCTGGGATAGTTAGAATCAACATAGTAAAAAATGGCAATCTTGCCAAAATCAATCTACAGATTCAATGCAATCCCCATCAAAATCCTAGCACAATTCTTCACAGACCTTGAAAGAATAATACTCAACTTTATATGAAAAAACAAAAGACCCAGGATAGCCAAAACAACCCTGTACAATAAAAGAACTTCCAGAGGCATCACCATCCCTTCAAGCTCTATTATAGAGCTATAGTCTTGAACCAGTTTGGTATTGGCACAAAAATAGACAGGAAGACCAATGAAATTGAATTGAAAACCCTGATATTAACTCACACACCTATGAACACCTGATTTTTGACAAAGAAGCTAAAAGTATACAATGAAAAAAAGAAAGCATCTTCAACAAATGGTGCTGGCATAACTGGCTGCTGGCAAGTAGAAGATTGCAGATAGATCCATATCTATTGCCATGCAAAAAAAAACTTAAGTCCAAATGGATCAAAGACCTCAACATAAATCCAGCCACACTGAACCTCTTAGAAGAGAAAGTGGGAGATACCCTTGAACAACTGGTACATGAGGGAGGAGTGATGAGCAAATGGGTCACGACCAGGCTGGAGAAACCCACAGAAACAGCTGACCTGAACAAGGAGGAACTCATGGACCCCAGACTGATAGCTGGGGACCAGCATAGGACTGACCCAGACTCCCTGAATGGGAGTGTCAGTTAGGAGGCCCTGGAAATTTATGGGACCTCTACTAGTGGATCAGTATTTATCCTTAGTGTATGAAAGGACTCTGGAGCCCATTCCACATAGAGAGCTAGTCTCTCAGCCTAGACATTTGGGGAAGGGCCTAGTCCCTGCTCTAAATGATATGACAGACTTTTAAGATCCCCCAAGGAAGGCCTCACCCTCCCTGGGGCGGCAGAAAGGGGATGGGATAGGGGGTTGGAGGAGGGTAGAGGAGGAGGGAAGGTGTGGGTAACTGGGATTGACATGTAAAACAAGTTTGTTTCTAATTTAAATAAAAAAAGAGTACAAATAAATAGCATTATGTTAATAGACTTGGTGGACACAGGGGTGGATGTTACTATTATAACTCAAAAATGTTGGCCTCCAAGATGGCCCCTGCAGGAGGCAAATGTTCAATTCTTAGGGATTGGAACCCTATTTCAAGTAAAACAAAGCACGAGATGGGTTGAATGTATAGGGTCAGAAGGACAAATAGAAAGGCTGAGATCATATGTGGTTGATATAGGAATAAATCTATGGGGTCGTGATCTATTTCAGCAATGGAATACACAGATTACCATTCCTTCAGTTATGAACCATAAGCAAATTCATGGTTGTTTAAAAAAGTATTGTAAAGCACTATTTAAGACAGACACCAAATATCCAGGCTGTACAAAAACAGAATACAAGAGCCAAACTAACAGAGGAACCACAAGCCCTACCTTTAAAGTGGCTAACTGATGAACCTGTCTGGGTGGGGCAATGGCCTATGACCTCTGAGAAGCCTGAGGCTCTAGAAAAGCTAGATCAGGAACAGCTAAATGCTGGACATATTGAAGAATTTATCAGCCCTTGGAATCCTCCTGTATTTGTTATCAAAAAGTAATCGGGAAAATGGAGAATGCTTACAGACCTGAGAGCCATCAATAAAGTAATTCAGCTTATGGACTCTCTACAGCCTGGAATGCCATTGCCTTCTCTGATACCTAAAGAATGGCCTGTTATAGTTATTGATTTAAAAGATTGTTTCTTCACTAAACCTTTACCAGAAAAAGATAGAGAAAAAAATTGCCTTCGAGGTGCCTACTTACAACAATTCTCAGCTGATCAAGAGATATAAATGGGTGATCTTGCCACAGGGAATGTTAAGTAGTTCCACCCTGTGCAAATATTTTGTGCAAAAACCTTTGGAAATAATTTGTAAACAGTTTCTACAATCCATAATTTACCATTATACGGATGCTATATTGTTGGCTGATTCTAAGGCAGAAATGTTATAAAAAATGTTTGTGGAAGTAAGGGAAGTTTTACCTCACTGGGGATTACAAATTGCCCCCCAAAGAATACAAAGAGGAGATCCTACCAATTACTTTGAATATAAAATAAGTCTACAAAAAAATTAAACCACAAAAAGTACAGATCAGGAAAGATCAATACCAGACTTTTAATGATCTTCAAAAATTACTAGGAGAGATTTCTCAACTACAGACTATTATTGGAGTAGAAAAGCATGATTTGAAAAACTTGAGAATGACCCTAAAAGGGGACAAGGACTTAAATACTCCAGGAATATTATCAGCTGAATTGGAAAAAGAATTAGAATGGGTAGAAAAGAGAATACGAGAAGCACATGAGGACTGCATTCTGGTTATATTACTGTCCTGAGAATACCCTTCAGAGATTTTGATACAGAGGGAAGATATCATACTAGAATGGATATTTCTACCACATAAGCAGAATTAAAAACTAAAAACATAGATAGAAAAGATTCTGATTTGATTTTAAAAGGTAAATTAAAACTTTGTCAACTGACAGGAAAGGACCCAGCAGAAATTATAGTACCTTTAACTAATGACGAAATTTCCTCCTCATCGAAAGATAATGAATATTGGTAAAGGGATTGCAGTACATTTTGGGGAATGATTAGCAATAATTATCCCAAAATCGAGAGAATAAAATTCATAAGGAAAATTATTTGGGTCCTTCCATGCATTGTAAGAAAAACACCAAGCTCTGGAGTTCCTACATTCTACACTAATGCAAACAAATCAGCTAAGACTGGGTATAAATCAAGAAATATAAGTAAAGTGGTTCAAAGCCCTTATGACTATATACTTAAGTCAGAAATGTATGCTATTCTCATGGTACTTACAGATTTTACAGAACCTCTCAATATAGTTACTGACTCTCAATATGCAGAGAGTTGTCTTACACATTGAGACTGCTGAATTTATTCCTGATGATACAGAATTAACTTCATTGTTTATACAATTACAATAAACAATCAGGAATAGAATTCATCATATATATATATATATATATATATATATATATATATATATATCACATCAGATCCCATACAGGTCTGCCAGGTCCTCTAGCACAAGCAATGATGAAATTGATCATTTATTAATAGGAAGTGTGCTGGAGGCCTCAGAATTTCATAAAAAACACCACGTGAATAACAAAGGTTTAAAAAAGATTTTTTCCATCACTTGGCAACAAGCCAAGGTAATAGTAAAAAAAAAAAAAGTCCTCCTTGTTCCTTCTATAACCAAACTACTCTACCAGCTGGTAGTAATCCTAAAGGTATACATAGGAATGAAATTTGTCAAATGCATGTGTTTCACTTTGCAGAATTTGGAAAATTAAAGCATGTGCACCATACAATAAACACATTTTCAGGGTTTCAAGGGGCCACTGCTCTGAACTCTGAAAAAGGCAGATTCTGTTATTACACACCTATTAGAAGTAATGGCTATTATGGACAAATAAAAACTGACAATGCTCCAGCATACATCTCCATCAAATTAAAACAGCTTTTAAAATATTATAACATAAAGCATATAGCTGGTATACCACACAATTCTACAGGACAAGCAGTGGTTGAGTGATCTAATTGCACTTTAAAGGAAATGCTCTATAAACAAGCAGGGGGAACAAAGACCCCCCCCAAACAGATTACATAATGCTTTATTGACACTAAACTTTCTTAATGCTTATGAAAAAGGAAAAACAGCCACAAAAAGACACTGACAATAGAAAAAAAACCTTCAAGTCATAACACTGTGATCCCAGCATTCAGGACAGGAAGGTAGGAGGACTGTGAGTTTGTGGCCTAGGCTACATAGTCCAACCTTGCTTTTCTTTTCTAAATCAGATAATTGTGTCTGATACAAAAGAGATAAAATGAGGTAGGACTTTGGGTGAACTTAACAAATGAGAAACTAAGGGAAACATCCCCAGAAGTGAGAGGAGGAACCCTGGGCTAACTACTGAAGAAGAAGGTTTGGGGAAAGAGGTAGCATCGGTTGCAAAGGCTTTGGATGGGGAGTAGGTATGGAAGCAGAGGGGTGAAAAGAGATTCCAGGCCTTTGTGTTGTGCATGGGGAGAGCATGAGAGGGCAGGAAGGGGGATTTGTCAGCCCACATGGGACTTGTGAACCATGTTGAGGAGATTGCATTTTGCTCATAGCTGTCATTTGTTGAGTACCTATTAGGTTCTAGACATTTTATGAGCACAATTTTTTTTATCCCCATGGAAATGGAACAAGGTGGATATAACGATCAACATTTTGTACATGGAAAGGAACCGTATTCTAGAATTCTGTGTTTCTGTCAACTGAAACTATATTAGATAATCATCACCAGGTATAGTAAAGAGATTTCTGGAAAAAGTGGGTGTGTAGGGAAAATAATCAAAAAGAAGAAAGATTATGTTCAAACTGAGGAAGTTCTGGCCTTTTCTTTATCCTTGCTATCAGAATATCATTAAATGCTGAATAACTATTTTCATGGTATTTACATTGAGTTGGGTATTATAAATTATCTAGTGATGATTTAAACTGCATGGAATAATGACTCATAGATTAAATGCAATTACTATGCCACTTCACTTTTTTGAGATTATAAAGTCTCACTCACCTGACTGAACAGGAGCAATACACATGCATAAGTAGGTGGAGGAAGTCACTGCGGCAGGCGCCAGAGCCTCAGGTGAGTCTGGACACTGCTCTGCCCCCCAACCTCCCCATCAACCCCTGCTCACTTCTGCCTGAGCCCACCCTGACAAGAGTGGACCTGCCCACACCGGAAGGCCCACCCTGAGTCCGGACACACCTCACCCTTGTCCACCCACCGCCCTCTGCCATCTGGCTGCCGCCAGAGGCTGAGCCCTCTGTCTGCCACCTGAGAGAGGGAGAGACCCCACCTGCACTCACTGGAAGAAGGGATGGGAAGAAGACAGTGTAAGAACACACTCAACAACAGAAAGACCAATACGACACCACCAGAATCTAGGGACTCCACACCAGCAAGAATTGAAAAGCCCAACACAGAGGATGAGGAAGAGATGGACCTCAAAAAGTATCTTAGGAAGATGATAGAGACCTTTAAAGATGAAACAAGAAAATCCCTTAAAGAAATAGAAGAAAAAACAAGCAAAAAATTACATGAAATGGAGGAAAAGACAAAACAAAAAATTCAAGAAGTAAACAAATCTCTTAAAAATCTAAAGAAAGTCAAGAAAAAACAAGCAAACAAGTGAAGGAAGCACTCGAAACAGTTCAAGGCTTAAAAGCTGAAATAGACACAATAAAGAAAAGATAGAATGAGGGGATGCTGAAAATAGAAAGGTCAGGAACTAAAGATGTGAGTAACCAATATAATTCAAGAGATGAAAGAGAGAATCTCAGTTGCTGAAGACTCTCTAGAGGATATACAGTCATCAACCAAAGAAAATCTCAAGTCCAACAAATCCCTATCACAAAATATTCAAGAAATATGGGACACCATGAAAAGGCCAAACCTAAGAATAATAGGTATAGAAGAAGGTGAAGAAATACAGCTCAAAGGTACAGAAAACATATTCAACATAATCATAGAAGAAAACTTCCCCAACCTACAGAAGGATATGCCTATGAAAGTACAAGAATCTTACAGAACATAAAGTAGACTGGACCACAAAAAGAAGTACCCTCACCACATAATGCTCAAAACACCAAACCTACATAATAAAGAGAAAATATTGAGAGCAGCAAAAGAAAAAGGCCAAGTAACATATAAAGGCAGACCTATCATAATCACACCCGAATTCTCAATGGAAACTTTAAAAGCCAGAAGATCCTGGATAGATATCCTACAAACACTAAGGAAACATGGATGCCAACCAAGACTACTGTACCCAGCAAAACTTTCAATCACTATAGATGGAGAAAACTAGATATTCCATGACAAAACCAGACTAAAACAATACATATCCACAAATCCAGCACTACAGAAAGTTCTGGAAGGAAAACTCCAACCCAACGAAGATACCTACACTCACAAAAACATAGGCAATAAATAATCCAATTTTACCAAACATGAAAAGAAACAGGAGGGCAAATTACACACACAATGAAACCACCAACAATAAATCCAAAACAAAAGAGAACCAACAATAAATAGACATCAATATCTCTCAATGTCAATGGTCTTAACCTGACCATAAAAAGATACAGGCTAACAGAATGGATACAAAGACAGAATCCATCCTTCTGCTGTATACAAGAAACACACCTCAACTTCAAAGACAGGCGTTACCCCAGAGTAAAGGGTTGGGAAAAGATTTTCCAATCAAATGGGCCCAAGAAACAAGCTGGTGTAGCAAGCCTAATATCTAACAAATTAGATTTCAAACTAAAATCAATCAAAAGAGATGAAAGGCATTTCATACTCATCACAGGAAAAGTCCATCAAGATGAAGTCTCAATTCTAAACATCTATGCCCCAAATATGAAGGCACCCACATATGTAAAGCTCAACCACACATAAAACCACACACACTTATACTAGGAGACTTCGACAACCCACTTTCACCACCAGACAGAAACTTAACAAAGAAACAAAGGATCTAACAGACGTTATGACCCAACTGGGTTTAACAGATATCTATAGAACATTCCATCCAGACACTAAAGAATATTCCTTCTTCTCAGCGCCACATGGCACCTTCTCTAAAATTGACCACATAGTTGGCAACAAAGCAAACCTCCACAGATACAAAAGAATTGAAATAACCCCCTGTATCTTATCAGATCACCGTGCTTTAAAGTTAGTATTCAACAGCAATACAAATTGCAGAAAACCTTCAAACTCATGGAAATTGAATAATGCGCAATTTCACCATTCTTGGGTTGAGGAAGAAATAAAAAAAAAAAAAAGGAAATTAAAGACTTCCTAGAATTTGATGAGAATGTAGACACAACATACCCAAACTTATGGGACACTCTGAAAGCAGTGCTAAGAAGAAAGTTCATAGCACTAAGTGCCCACATGAAGAAACTGGAGAAATGTCACCCTAGAGAATTGACAGAACAATTGAAAGCTTTAGAGCAAAAAAGAAGCAAACTCATTACAGAGGAGTAGATGCCAGGAAATAATCAAACATGAAGGCTGAAATCAATAAAGTAGAAACTAGGAAAACATTACAAAGAATCAATGAAACAAAGAGTTGATTCTTTGAGAAGATCAACAAGATAGACAAACCTCTAGCCAAACTAACCAAAAGGCAGAGAGAGAGCATGCTAATTAACAAAATCAGAAATGAAAAGGGGATATAACAATGGACACTGAGGAAATCCAGAGAATCTTCAGGTCATACTTTGAAAACATATACTCCACAAAATTTGAAAATCTAAAGGAAATGGACAATTTTCTGGATAGATATCACTTACCAAAATTAAACCAAGAACAGATAAGCAGTTTAAATCGACCTACAACCTCTAATGAAATAGAAGCAGTCATCAAAAGCCTCCCAACCAAAAAAAGCCCAGGGCCAGATGGCTTCACTGCAGAATTCTACCAGAAATTCAAAGAAGAGCTAATACCAATACTCCTCAAATTGTTCCACACAATAGAAGCAGAAGGGACAATGGCAAACTCTTTTTACAAGGCTACAATCACTTTGATACCCAAGCCACACAGAGATACAACTAAAAGAGAACTACAGACTAATATCTCTCATGAATCACATCAATGCAAAAATACTCAACAAAATATTGACTAATCAAATCCAAGAACACATCAGAAAAACCATCCACTATGATCAAGTAAGCTTCATCCCAGGGATGCAAGGATGGTTCAACATACAGAAATCCATCAATATAATCCACAATATAAACAAACTGAAAAAGTAAAACCACATGATCATCTCACTAGATGCTGAAAAAGCCTTTGACAAAATCCAACACCCCTTCATGACAAAGATCTTGGAGAGAAAAGGAATGACAGGAACATACTTAAACATGATAAAAGCAATATACACCAAACCAACAGCCAACATCAATGGAGTGTCTCCATAAATGGAGAGACACTCAAGGCGATTCTTCTAAAATCAGGAGCAAGACAAGCCTGTCCACTCTCTCCATATTTCTTCAATATTGTACTTGAAGTTCTAGCTACAGCAATAAGACAACAAAAGGAGATCAAGGGAATACAAATCAGAAAGGAAGAAGTCAAACTTTCACTATTTGCAGATGATATGATAGTCTACATAAGTGACCTGAAAAACTGGTAAGGGGACTCCTACAGCTGATAAACACCTTCAGCAAAGTGTCAGGATACAAGATTAACTAAAAAAAGAAAAATCAGTCGCCCTACTATATACAGATTATAAATGTGCTGAGAAAGAAGTCAGAGAAACATCACCCTTCACAATATCCACAAGCAACATGAAATATGTTGGGGCAACACTAACCAAAAAATTAAAACACCTGTACAGTAATAACTTTGAGTCTTTAAAGAAAGAAATTAAAGAAGATATCAGAAAATGGAAAGCTCTCCCATGCTCTTGGATAGGTACAATCAACATAGTAAAAATGGGAATCTTGCCAAAAGTAATCTACAGATTCAACGCAATCCCCATCAAAATCCCAACACAGTTCTTCACAGACCTTGAAAGAACAATACTCAACTTTATATGGAAAAACAAAAAACCCAGGATAGTTGGGCATTGGTGGCGCATGCCTTTAATCCCAGCACTCGGAAGGCAGAGGCAGGCGGATCTCTGTGAGTTCGAGGCCAGCCCGGTCTCCAGAGCGAGTGCCAGGATAGGCTCCAAAGCTACACAAAGAAACCCTGTCTTGAAAAAAAAAAACCAGGATAGCCAAAACAACTCTGTACAATAAAGGATCTTCTGGAGGCATCACCATCCCTAACTTCAAGCTCTATTATAGAGCCATAGTTCTGAAAACAGCTTGGTATGGGCACAAAAATAGATGGATAGACCAATGGAATGGAATTGAAAACCCTGATATTAACCCACACACCTATTAACATCTTAGTTTTGACAAAGGTGCTAAATCTACACACTGGAAGAAAGATAGCATCTTCAACAAGTGGTGCTGGCACAACTGGATTCGGACATGCAGAAGATTGCAGGTAGATCCATATCTGTCACCATGCACGAAACTTAAGTGCAAATGGATCAAAGATCTCAACATAAATCCAGCCACACTGAATCTTCTAGAAGAGAAAGTGGGAATTACCCTTGAACAAATTGGCACAGGATACTGCTCCCTGAACATTACACCAGTAGCACAGACATTGAGGTCTGCAATTAATAAATGGGACGGACCTCCTGAAACTGAGAAGCTTCTGTAAGGCAAAGGACACAGTCAGTAAGGCAAAAGGACAGCCCACAGAATGGGAAAAGATACTCACCAACCCAACATCTGACAGAGGGTTGATCACCAAAATATACAGTGAACTCAAGAAGCTAGCCACCAAAACACCAAACAATGAAATTAAAAAGTGAGGTGCAGAGCTAAATAGAGAATTCTCAACAGAGGAATCTGAAATGGCTGAAAGACACTTAAGAAAGTGCTCAAAATCCTTGGCCATCAGAGAAATGCAACTCAAAAACAACTCTGAGATACCATCTTACACCGACCAAAATGGCTAAAATAAAAAACACCAATGACAATCTATGCTGGAGAGGATGTGGAGAAAAAGGAACACTCCTCCACTGCTGGTGGGAGTGCAAACTTGCACAACCACTTTGGAAATTGGTATGGTGGTTTCTCAGAAAAATGGGAATCAGTCTACCTCAAGATCCAACAATTCCTTTCTTGGGCATATACCCAAATAATGCATGTCCATACTACAAGGACATATGTTCAACCATGTTCATGGAAGCATTGTTTATAATAGCCAGAACCTGGAAGCAACCTAGATGAATGATCAACTGAAGAATGGATAGAGAAAATGTGGTACTCAGCAGAAAAAAAGCTATGGAATCTTGAAATTGGCAGGCAAATGGATGGAACTAGAAGAAACCATCCTGAGTGAGGTAACCCAGTCACAAAAAGACAAACATGGTGTGTACTCACTCATATATGAATATTAGACATAGAGCAAAGGATTACCAGCCTACAAATCCTCTTCACCAAAGAAACTAGGAAACAAGAAGGGCTCTAAGGGAAAAATGCATAGATCCCAGGAATGGGAAGGGGCAGGAACTCCTGGGCTAATTGGGAGCATGAGCGTAGGGGAGAAGGAGCTGCCAGAATGAGAGGAGGAGGAGAAGAGAGGAGAAGGGGAAATGAAGGAGCAGAAATATTGAGTTGGGGGAAGAACAGAAGAGAACAGGATGAGAGATACCATATTAGAGGGAGCCATTATAGGGCCAAGGAGATATCTGGCACTAGGGAGATTTCCAGAGACCTACGAGAATGACATGAACTGACAATCTAGGCAATGGTGGAGAGGATAACCTAAATGCCCTTCTCCTATAATGAGACTGAAGACTACTTTTTGTGCCATCCTAGAGCCCTCATCCAGTGGCTGATGGAAGCAGAGGTAGACATCCACAGGTATACACTGAACTGAACTCTGGAACTTAGTTGCAGGAAGGGAGGAATGAAGATCAAAGTGGTCAGTACCAGGCTGGTGAAACCCACAGAAACAGCTGGCCTGTACAAGGGGGAGCACATGGACACCAGACTGAGACTGCTGTCTGGGAGGCCAGTACAGGACTGATCCAGACCCCTGAACATGGATGTCAATAAGGAGGCCTCCGCACTCTCGGTGGCCCCTGGTAGTGGATTAGTATTTTTTCTTGGTGTAAGAAGGGACTTTGAGAGCCCATCCTACGTGAAAGGATGCTCTCTCAGCCTGGACACATGGGGGGAGGGCCTAGGCCCGGCCCAGGATGATGTGATGGACTTTGGGGAGCCCCCATTGAGGGCTCTACCCTGACTGGGGAGTGGAGGTTGGATAGGGTGAGGGAGGGGGATTGGGAGAGGAAGAGAGAGAAGGGATTGACATGTGAAGCAAGTTTGTTCCTAATTTGAACTAATAAAAAATGTTTTTAAGTAGGTAGGGAAGTCTACAAGACCTCAACCCTAAACAAAGAACTGCAGGCAAGTTAGGATGCTGAGAATGGCAGAAAGCCTTCCCCAAGGAAGAGCATACCAACTGGTTATTTGATGCCAAATGGTCAGTCCTGAACACATACACACAGTAACATTATACAGACTGAGCAGGTTATCTTTAGGAAGATATATGCATTGGCATTTTTATTTTATGTCTGGTATGTGTATGCTTATGTGGACACATGTGTCTGTAGATGCACATGGACATGTTTGCACATGCATGTGGAGACCAGAGAACCGCCTCTGCTGCCACCCACCTTGTTTTTAGGACACTCGGCTAGTATTCACTAAGTAGACTAGAGTGGTTGGCCGACAACCCCAAAGGAAGAGTCTCCACCCACCCTCCCTAGCCCTGAATTACAAGTGTGTGCCGCCATGCCTATCATTTTTGACCTGTGTTCCGGGAATCTAACTCAGGTCCCTATGCTGTGCAATAAGCACTTTACCAACTGAGCCATATCCCCAGCCCATACCAAGCTATGTGTGAGACCTGAGCATGCACAGGTTTGGATATCTCCAGAGGGTATTGGTCCCAAAAGGGGTTTATATAGAGAATCATACATAAAGAACAAGTATGGGTTCTGAAAAGGTTTCCAGTGTTAGTGAGGCCTATGGCTTTGATCCTAACACCAACTATTCCACCCTGTTTATACCATTGCTGACTAGAATCCCCACTGGCTATCAGAGCCATCATAAAAATCTCTAAAATAAGACTTTATTATGTAATAAAAATATTTAGAAATCTGAATCATACTTAGCATGAAAAGAAAATTATTACTTAACAAATACTTTGTTCTGAAGACAATGTCTGAAAACATGGATAGAGAATAAGTAAACAGACTGAGAAGTGTGTGGCCTTGCTCCAGTCCCACCAACCTAGTTGCTTTCAACAAAGGCACACAAGTGTGGGTGACAAGTTGGACAAAACCATAAAAAGAAGAACTCTGTTTCAAACCCTCAGTACTGATCAGAACCAGCCCTGAGGGCAGCCTCTGAGGAAGATGTGTTGCTTTTCAGTGACTATGCGAACTGAGCTTTGCAGAGTGCCACTTAGCAGAGCAGATGGCTGTCTAACACTTTCAGATTTAGAAACACTCCCACCAAGAATCATAAAAGTGTGCTTGTTGACCAGGCAGGGGATCTGGAGCTAGCTAAAGAGCAAGCCAAAGTTGGGCATACTGGGAAGGGCAGACTTGGCAAGAGCACACAGCCTTCATGACATGTGCAAATAGAGGCAAATGGCAGACCTGACCATTGCTGTATGCACCGATAGCCTCAGCTTCACACTTCAATACCCTGACCTCTCTGTTGCCTCTTCAGGGCCCATCACCCATTTTGCCATTGAGTGAGCACACAATCGGTACGTTTTATACACTCAAACATTATTCAGCAATGATTAGAGCAATTAAGATGGACCTGAGTGACCAGTTTTGAATCCCAGATCTCACTGCCTCACTGTGTGACCCCATCAAATTTCTCATTTCCTTATCTGTAAAATAAGTAAATTCAAGGCCACAAATCTTATGGCATGTTAGTGGGAAGACAATTGCAACATTTCAAGAAATCTGTCGTTGAATCAAATATGCGAATGTCCTCCTGGATGTGCATGCCAGAGAAATTCTCTCTCCCCGTGGCTCATGGTAATGACTTATGACATGGGAAATGCTAGAGAAGTAACAAAGTTAAACCTAAAAGATGCACTCTATGGAATGTGTCACAGCATAAGTAAGGGGCAAACTAGACATGCACAGAGCCCCGAGAATAGAATTTAAAGACAAAGCACCCACATGCAAAACAAAGAAGCATTCCTAATAACATCACCAGTTAAATCTATGCCAAGATAGCTATTGTTGCCTGTTAGATTGCTAAAATTACAGTTCTACTTCCCTTGCTTGGCAAACATGTATAAACGTACGTCTCATTCACATTGAGAGCATCCAAATGGCATAACTCCTAAGGGGTTTCTCTTCTCTTCTGGTCTGACTTAGAGGAGGGAGGGTTTGCTTTGTCTCCCAGTTTAAAAAGGAAATCAGATGGATAATAAATAAATATATTTGAGTAATTGTTAAGGTTTCACCTAGTTCTTGAGATGATCTCTGGAAGATCGTAGAATGGGCTTCTTTTATTTCCATAACAGTACAATCTCTGTACCTATAATCGGTGCTCATTGAATGTTTACTAAATAGATGTGTACCCACTATAAATTGCATTTGATTATAACTAACAAGACTAAACTGACTTTTCTCAACAATAGACAAAAAGGTCCTATGATGGGGCATGGTGACGCATGCCTGTGATCCTAGCACTTGGGAGGCTGTGGCAGGAAGAGTCTGAGTTCTAGTCTACCCTAAGCTACATACAGAGTGAAATGTGAGAAACCAAAAGGAAGAAAGAAGAATTTGAGCCTCTCCCTTTAGAGCACTTTCCTCAAGCTTTAAGACACAGCAAATAGAGCCAAATCTGGAGTCTGTGAGCATGCATGCAAATTCCCAGCCATTTGACCTTGAACTTGAGTGGTCTCTGGCTATGTATCTATTCCTTCCATGGTAACAGGAGGATAACAACAGCCCCCATCTCCTAGGGCCGTTGTTAGGATCAGATGATGGTGTAAACAAAATATCTTGCCTAGGATTGAATACATTTTAAAGATGCAATGTGCTCATCAGCTTATCCTTTCAAATAAGGACCCTGAGAAAGACAAATTAGGGGGGGCTATCATTTATTTGGCTCATTTCAGTATGTGGCCACCTGGCTCCATGCTTCTAGGCCCATGATGGTGAAAAGCACATGGCAGAGGGTGTTCTTTTCATGGTGGAGTGAGAGAGGAGAGAAGGAGTAGAGACAGAAAGGCAAAGACAGATTGGGGGGATATATCCACCAAAGATATATACCCTCAATAACATCTGTTTAGCTAGCCCTCATCTCCTGCATTCCTTCACCTTGCAATAATGATGGATTTATCAAGGGATATTACTTTGTGGACTATGTCAGAATTAGCATATAACTACTTCCCAGAAGCCTATCGGCTTACAACCAAGCCCTAACCTGAGCATGTATAGATATCACATTCAAATCCTAACATATAGGAATTGATTTGGATAAAGTTAAGGCCCCTATGATGTATACTATCATTCATCCATTCTACTTCAGTCATTACTAATACTAGTTGTGACTCACAATGGCAGAAATTGGGATCATCCACACTTACCTCATAGTGTATGAAAACAATCTCTCTCACACTCTCTGCTTTCAACCGACATTTATCATTGCGGGAATGCCCAAGGTACACCCAAGGATACCCACCTCAGAGTTAGAGAAGGCCAGGCAGATGGTTCAGTGGTAAAGCACTTGCCACACAAGCATGAGGGCTTACCTTTGGATCTCCAAAGTGCCCAAGCCGGTGTAGTAGCATGTATCTGTAATCCTGGCACCCTTAAGGTGAGATGGGAGGAGAATGTCTCCAAGTTAGGAGGATGTCCAAGATTTTGGGAGCCAAGTAGCCTGGGGTGCATAGCAGAGAACAAGAAGAGGCCCTGTCTCAGAGGAAACAGAAGGCAAGAACTGAAATCTAAGGTTGTCCTCTGACCTCCTCCATATACATGCTACGACATGCACGCACATATACATATACATTGTGTGTGTAAGGTGCCTACCAGATAGTTGATATGCAACAATGTACGTGTTTAATCCTGTACTCTACCGCACAGCCCTGTATGTACAGCAAATGCCAAATATTTACACACTGAACATTTTCTGTGATTTGCAAATTATTACACATAATCTATGCTTCCAGCTCACACTCACAGATGGCTTCTACTAAGGCTCATCCCCCAGATACTTTGTAATTGGGGTTTCCTTACTGAAACTTAGCCCTCACTCTAGTCTGGTGATCCCCTTCCCTCTTCCCTATTGGCCAACATCAGTTGTCTGTGGAAGTCTGATTCAGGAATAAGTTCCAAACTGGGGTGTATTTTGCTCTTTCTTTCTTGCCTGGCTCGAAACTGAGAAGAGACATGATGTAAGCAGGGAGGTGGGTCAAGGATGCTAAATGAAGCGAAAACCAAATGTACCAGGTAGGATCCCTGACTCACCCACAGCTGTGGTGTGTCTTCTGTGTATCTAAATAAAATCCCGGGGCGGTGAGATCGCATCTCATTTCCTTTGCATTTGTTTTCTACTTACATAATTAAGAGCTGTTTCATGTTGCTTGCACTTGAAGGTTGTGCTGTGTGCAACAGTCTGAAAGACTTTGAGTGTCTGGGCAGCAACAGTTGCCGGCACATGCTAATGACCCTCCCTGTAGTCTTCTATGTGTATAAAAAAAAGCCGTAGGGCTGCCAGAACGAAGTGCTACCAATGCAAACGCTTTAAATACCACTCATTGGAGCCAGTGAAATGGCTCAGCAAGCAAGCATGCTTGCTGCGTGGGCCTGATGACTAAATTTGATCCCCAGAACCTACAGAGGAAGAAGATAATTAACTCTCAAAAGCTGACAAGTGTACCATGGCATACACACACACACACACACACACACACACACACACACACACACACACACACACCTCTCACTGTTCTGAGTTCACAAATCTAACTCCATATGACTAAATCCTCTGCTCAGTATCTCTTAAGGCCAAAGTCAAGCTGTTGTAACAGCTTATTCTAATTTGCTTTCTATTGCTGTGATAAACATCATGACCAAAAGCAATGTGGGAAGGAAAGGGTTTATTTAGTCTTAGAACTTGCAGTCCATCATGAAGTACCACGGAGGAAAGGAACTCAGGCTGAGAACCTAGAGGCAGGAACAGAAGCAGAGGACATGGGAGAGCACTGCTGCTTACTGGCTTGCTCCTCACAGCTTGCCCGGCTACCTTTATTATACACTCCGATGAACTAGATGTTCCCATATCAGTCTCAAGCAAGAAAATGCCCACAGGTCAATCTGATGGGAGCAATTCAATCCTCAACTGACATTCCCTCTTCCAAGATGACTCTAGCTTGTCAAATTGAAAAAAAATTAACATATACAGCAAAAACTAACCAGCACAAAGCTACATTTGTTTCTGGAGGCTCTGGGGTAGAACTCACTCCTAAGTGCATTGAGTTATTGACAGAATTCATTCTCCTTGAGGCTATAGGACTTGAAGCCTCCATTTCCTTGACCTTTGATCTCTGTAATGGTTGGTGTGAGCTGTCAACTTGACTGCACTAATAAATACCTAGGACTGGTGAACCACACATGCCTGTGATTATGGCAGCATTCCAGAAGAGACCGATGTGTGCCCGTGTCTGGGAGTAGACAAGACCAGCCTGAACAGGCACAAAAAGCAACTTAAGGAAGGAAAAGCTTATCCTGAGTCATGTTTGAGGGTATTCAGTCCATCATAACAAGAAAGCCATGGTGGTAATACAAGGGCCAGTCACATTTTAATCACAGGCACAGAGCAGAAGGAGATGAATGCTGGTGCCCATCTCCCTTGCTTTTTTTCCCTTTTATTCAGTCCAGAAGTCCCCACATATGGAATGGTGTCACACACATTCAGTTGAACCTCTCTGGAACATCCTCACTCACATACTCAAGATATGTCTCCTAGGTGATCCTAATGGAGTCAGGTTGACAATGTAATGTCACCTAGGAGATTCCTAATGGAGTCAGGTTGACAATGCACCATGATAGGCTGAGCAGACTGGTAACTTCTATGGGCCACCACTTTCCCTCCAAGAGACACTCCAAAATGATTTGATTTTTCTCCCGTTGCTTAGTCTGATGGCATTGCCCAGTAAGTGTTCTTAAAGTCCAGTCTCCCAGAATGTGCCAGAGGGAGACACAGAGGGAACTAAACTTGGAAAGTCTTTTATCTCAAGTGGCAAGAGCTCTGGGAAGAAAAGGAGGTGCTGAGAGCTGTGGGAAAGATGGCTGGAGATGAGGGAGGGAGAGGAAGTGAGACCAGAAGCAATACTGGTTCCTCCTAGTTGTCCATTTCTAGCATCTGCTATAAGTGAACATAACGAGAAACCAAGGAGAAATAGATTTGTTGGTTGGGAAGGGAGGGATATTGATTTCAATACATTGAACTCAGAACATCTGAAGATCATTGGAATAGAGTCATCCCCATGCCCAGTAAAGAGGCAGAGGGAATTTGAGAAAATGAAAGCATAAGTTAAAAGGGAAAGCAAAGGAGAGAGGAGGAGGAAGCCAGAGAGTGGAAAGTACCCAAGAGGGAGCATCCTTAGTGACAGCCTGAGATGGGAGTTAGAGTCTGGCTGCCTCCATGCCAAGCACGTGATCCCAAGTCCCCATCTGCTGTGCAATCATCCACCCCAGCTTTAACTTCCAAGCCACATCCGTGTGAGTCTGCAGCCCTGCACGGGCCTGCTGTCCTCATTTGCAGCGATAAAGCATCTCGGTGACATTATGAGACTCCAGATGGCACTCTGGGCTTCCTGCCCACATGCCTTATGCTTCCCAGCCCAAGAAGGGCACCACCACCTGCAGTCTCTGCTGCTTCTTGCAAACACACCCCACCACAGCCTCTTTCTTCCTCCTCATCAGCACACACTTACACTCTATCCTCGGCCTCTCTGCCTTAAAAGGTCTTGGAAAGATCATGGCCTATGGAATCCCATAGACCTAGTCTAGTTACTGGGCTTCTCTGAGGTTCTGAATACTTCATTACACGCAGAATGCAATATGTAATTGTATAGCAGTAGCCCTATTGTGAGTAAAATGCCTAATTCTGTGCTATGCTTGGCATGAAGTAAAGGCCACATTGACATTAGTCTGAGCACACAGTCCTGAAGACATCTTTTCAGAATCTAACAAATCTAGCTAAAGCTGGGAGAGAGAGGTACTGTGTCAGTCAAGAGGAGAGAGCTGCTGCCTGCCTTTTCCACTTAATTGTGTGATTTTTAGACTAGTTATCCATGTGACTCCTTTGAGCCCTGGTTCCCTCATCTGTAATAACAAGGTTACAACTTCAATGTCTCCTATTCAAAATGCTGGAGACCAGAAGCATTTTAGATTGTAGACTTTTACAGATTTTGTAGTATTTTTACAAGCATAATGAGCCATCTTTGGGGGAACCCAAGTCTGAACATGGGTTCATTACACCTAGCCTGAAAATAAGCTTCCACTTGGTTGCCTGGTCTCCTGGGAAAACATACCACAGAGGCTTCTTGATAAACTTTGTCAAGTCGTGTCTCCATGTGTCATGTCCTTGTTTGTGATGTTCTGGTCTTTAATTTAGCCTTCTTTTATATACTCAACATTGTGGTTTTCATCCTATGCAGATCCTTTGAATGCCTTTCCCATATCTAAAGTAGTAGGTAGAGGTTACTATAGAGACTTTGTCACAGGAGTACAGACACATGCCCAAATCTACTCCAATCAGACTAACCCTTACCTAACCCTGACACGAGTTTAGATCCTACATAAAGTCCATTCTAGGAAGGCCAGTTTTCAGAGTCAGTCCTGATTAATGTACATCATTAATGTTCCATCCTCAGCACCACCCAACCACAGGTTGGCAGTTTCTGGAACAAAGTCTGTGACCACTATCACTGGCCCTGAGGTCTCCACCTGATTAGTTTTATGTTGATTCTATGCATGTAGTCTCAATGGCTTGTCCTGCTGCAAGGCTCTGTGTTTATGAGTCTTACTCATTCCTGTCTCTGTTGGAAGGTCCCAGAATTTTCTCCTAATATTTGAGGCTAAGAACTTTGTCTGGTATAGCCAGTGATGTCCCTCTTGGACCATGAACATGATGTGTTCAGAAACCAAGCTTGCCTTGATCACCCCTGAGTTTGTCTTAATCTCATGTTGTGTTCAGAAATGATATCAGTGAAGAATCCATCTGTTGCAAGGTGACAGACAACCAAATCCAACCAATCAAAATAAGGAGATTTCCCTCTATATGAGGAAGCCTCAGTGCTTGCTTTAGGGATGAAAACCCAGAGAGACAAAGATGCTGCACTACACGCTATCCTCAGCTCACTGTCTCTTGGACTTCACATTCATCTCATCTCTTTTGTTTAGCACTTGGAGACAAATTCTGCCACCAGAAGTATCTCCAGGTTGACCTCATTCTCACGGAAATTTAAAGAAAAAAAATGGAAAGAAGGAATGGGTAAGGAAGAAGGGAAAAAAGGAGGGGGCAAAAGTAGGGAGAGAAGGAAAGGATGGTGTTAATCTGTCCCCTGGCACCCCTACTTCAATCAAATCTCTCCCCTGGCATCCCTACTTCATTCAAATGTCACTGGGTCTTAGCATTAATGAAATCTTAGGCCAGATGTGAATCCAGGAGACTTCAAGCCGTAAGATGGTGAAGACTGACTGCTCTGCTTTGATATAGAAAGCCACGTGGCCAGGTGATATCACTCCCACCCCAAGCATCACACTGCACTGGGAAGAACAATACAGCTAAGGACATGATGCATAACTGCAAAAAATGATTAAAAATAAAACAGCCCATTTCCATCACCACAGAGCTAAATGGGGCCATAATATATATCCAGTAAGTAAGCACTATTATAACAGAGACTAAAGTTCTGCCTGTAGAAGCCCACTTCTCTGCCTGCTGCATATATGCACACTCAAATGGACCAGGAAGAGGCATCAAATGGGCTTTGGGATCCTAACCAATGAAATGGCCATCAGCATCAATCCCAGCAATACCCAATGGAAAGAGCTAAGTTTCTTATTACACCCAAAGGAAAAGAGACACCATTAACTGACGTGTCAACTTCCTCATTATGCTATGGAGACCTCAGTGGGCAGACAGTGAAACTTATCGTGCTCAAATGGGAGAATGATAAGCATGAGTCTCATCGGACTTACACTTCCGAAGCTGTTCTTACATTCTCTTGCAGTGGCATGAATAAAGGTTAAAGGAGCAGGCTGTGTTCAGATGTAAGGGGCTGCTGACCTTTCACCCTGACCCTACCTCTGCCCTGAAACTGAATCACCCTAATGAGCCAAGAACACTATTCCAAACGTCAAAAACATCTGTGAGACATTTCTGCCATTTCAGCTTTATCCAATTATTATCTAGCTACAGCCTTAGAAATAAAATAATGGAAAGGCAGGAAACACAGTTATTTCATTAACCCATCTAGCACTAATTCCAGGCTTGCTAATTCCAGGAGCAGTGAACCTCACACCAGACCATCATCTGATTCTTGCTTCTCCTTAAAAGACCTTTCTTTCTTTGCAGCTAGGTTGCCCAGATGTTGCACAGGGCTTTAAGAGAACATGCCCACCATGCCTTTGTTAGTCATGTCTTGGTCTTCCAGGCGGTAGCTGGTCTGATTTCTTTGTTGACTTCCATTCCAATCAGCCGACCACAATGGGAAGAAATCATTCCCAAAGTTGGCAGTAAACATCTGGATGACACACAAAGAATCCAAATGGCCTTGAACACAAACCCTAATGCTCTGTGGAGGGGTTGCACATGCAGAATGCTTAATTGATGGCAGCAGTAATGAAGACAAAAACCATTTGGTCATAGCAAGCAACTCTGCATGCTTGGATGACAGGATAGAATTGGGACCAGAAACTCTGAATTTGGGAGGCCCAAGTTCAAATTCAGACTGTGTATGCACCGGCTACATGACTTGAATTCATGACTTTCCTTCTCTCAGCAACCCTTTCATACATTTCCTAGGAAGTCTAAATTTTTTTTTCTACATTCTTACTCCCTGATGATATTTGCAGGGATGAAGGTGGCCCTGCCTATAGTCATTAAGTTAATCTCAATTTTCCACTTGGTGAGATCTGGAATTTAATAATTCATTTTTTTTCTGGAGGCAAAGCATTGCCTGCCTATGCAGAGTACCTGTGTTTAAACTCCTTTTTAAAGTAGAGGGCTTCAATAGGGTTTTCATACATTCTTATTTGTTTTCTTTGTTTGTTCTTCTCCCTTGTTTCCTTCTACCCTTATTCATGCTTAACCCTTTCATCTCCAGTATCATCCCCTCCATTTTTAAATCACATGACCAAATTTTCAGATGGATAAAAAGCAGTGCCAATGCCGGAGTAGGTACCATCTATAGAATCCTGTTTTAGACTCAGATCAAATATAAATAAAAGAATAAAAAAGTTAGTGTAACACTAACAATAACTACTATAGTGGCTGTATTATTATCTAATTTTATCCTAGTATTATTAGGGAAAAAGGGATTCTTTATAATGTTGAAGTTCTTATGTCAACAAGACAACATGAACATGAAATTATGCACATAACAAATGAGTTTCAGAATACATACAGAAAATCATGATTAAACAAAAGTAGAAATGGACAAGTCCACAGAAATAGGGGCTTCAAGAAGTTTTCAGTGTGTGTGTGTGTGTGTGTGTGTGTGTGTGTGTGTGTGTGTGTGTGTGTGTGTTTGTTGAGAGACTTGGCCAAAACTTGTAAAGTGATGGGAGTCCTAAACAGCACTATCAGCCATCTTGACTTCATCAACATTAAGTAGAACAATCAATACAAAGTTACATGGATCTACTGTACATGGCAAGTCCCCAAGTTAGTCCAGACAGTAAGCATTAAACTAATTTCCATTAAGCTAGGAAGCCTGAAAATAAAATGTTTCTGTCTTGCCCTGTTCTGCAGCCCTTCAGTCCCAAATAAACACACAGAGGCTTATATTAATCATAAACTATTTGGCAAATGTCTCAGGCTTCTTATTGGCTAGCTCTCTCTTAATTACTAACTCATTTCTATTAATCTGTGTACCTCCATGTGGTCTTGGCTTACTGGTGATGTCTGGGTCTCTTGCTTCCTCAGCAGCTACATGGCATCTTTCTTGAGACTCATTCTCTGTCTTCCTCTTCCCAGCTTTCTCCTAGTCTGGTAGCCCTGCCTACATTTCTTGCCTGGCTATATCCTGCCTGTCCATTGGCCAAAACAGTTTTATTCATCAACCAATAAGAGAAACACACATTCACAGCATACAGAAGTACATCCCCTATCAGTATGTTCTGTGACTATAGTCAAACTGAGTTTAAAATTAGAAACAAAGTTATCTGGGGAAAAAACAAACACTAAATATTTTAAATTATGTTATATAAGAATAAATAACCCAATCAGGGAGAGTATTAACAAGTTTAGTCAATTGAAAATAAAAAATAGCATAACAAAATTTGTGAGATGTGTGTGGCATTAGCAGTTATTCACCAAAATACACAGCTTTCATTGTTAATATGTGAAAAGAATAAAGAATCTAAAGTCATGATTTAAGCTTCTAAAAATCTGAGGTGAAAAAAGGGCAAATTAAACCTAAAGTAAGTAGGGGAATGACCAAAATGAGAAATAATCCCCCCAAAAAAATCACAAAACAGAATTTAAAGAGATATATCCAAAATTTTATTCTTTGAGAAAAAATTAAATAAAATTGATGAAGTGTTGGGAAAACAGACAGGGTGGGAGAATGAGAAGACACAAACTAAGACTAAAAGAAGGGCAGTGAGAGCTCTTAGGAACAAAAAGTTCACCAAAAGATGCTACACTAGATGCTGCCGACTAATTCTTTGAAACAGTTAACTTTCCCAAAGTAACCCAAGAAGCTGGAATCTAAATATCCCTGTGTTGGGTGAGGAAATTAAACTCCAAAATTGAAACTCTTCTGTATGAAGGAAGCTCCAAGTTCAAGAGGCTTCACTTGTGTTATTTATATCATTGCTGTGAGAAAAGAAAAACCAAAAAACCTGGCAGAAGCAACCGAAGGAAGGAAGGTTGTACTCTGACTCACAGTTGAGGGATACCATTGGCCCTGGAAAGGACCGTGGTGGCAGGTGTAGGAAGTGGCCATTCACATTGAAACCGTTCTCATTACTCAGTTCAGTCACAGGTGGGTGTTCACACCTCATTAAGCATAACCTAGAGAAAAGCCCTCTTGTAGTCATTCTCAGAGACTAGCCTAATGTATGGAATCCTTACAGAAAAGCCTAGAGGCTTGCCTTCTTTGTGGGTCTCTGATCAATCAATACTAGCTATCATGACCGGTGAACTAAGTCATGTATTTAATGAAGAAATTATAGTGCCCTACATGAAACTTACAGATAATAGAAAGGAGGAGGCTATGTCCCAACATTACTTATGATCAATGTTACTTGAATAAGAAAACCAGATGAAGACATGCAAAGAAAGAATGAGAAAGAGAGAGAGAGAGAGAGAGAGAGAGAGAGAGAGAGAGAGAGAGATGGAGAGACAGAGAAGAGAAGTGAGACAGGAAGTAGGAGAGGACAAGGGAGATGAGAACCAGGAAATTTTCTTTTGAAATTTGCAGCAATTCAAAATTCATATATACAGAGAAAGAACAATGTAAGATGGATATGGTGCAAATTATGTCAGGAATGCAAGGTTGGTTTAATATTTAAAAGTCAAACAAGGCTGTCACCATATTAAGACAGTAAAGAAGAAAGATCATAATTAGATTAATAAATTCAAGAAAAATACTTGCCAAATTTGTAAACCAATTACAACGAAAACAAAACACTGCTCAGCAGTCTGAGGAGATAAGAGAGTATGCTCAGTCTAAGAGAAGGCATGCAGACCTAACAAGCTGAAGACATTGGCTCAGTCTCAGCATCATAGCCAAAGTTTCAGAACTGGCTTGACATTTCTATTTGCTTCCGCATCTCCTGCACACACAACAGTGCATGTGATGTGTGTTCAATAAATGAATCCATTAACAAAGCAGAGCAAGATGTGTTACCTACCTAATGATGCTAGAAACAAGAGTGAACAGTGCTACGAAGCATACCCAATACATCCAAGCAGTGAAAACCCAAACAGCGTGGTGTAGCTATTCTTCTGTGTGCGTTTGTATAACTTGGAAAACTTGGTATTTTGCAGTGCTAAGAGTTAAGCCCAAGGTCCCATACATGTTACATAAGTATTCTGCCACTATACTGTAACCCTAACCCATGTGCCTGGCATTTGTGGAGACCAACACAATGGCAGGGAAGGCTCAAATGCAATAGCTGATTTTCAGATTTCCAGCTGTTTCGTGTCATACTGAAATTGGTTGTGATGGAGATATTTACACCACAGAATTAGGTGAAGTCCACAGTTTTCTTCAAAAGTTTCTTCTTCTTGATTCATGTTAAGGGGGTATAATTTGAACATCACTGTTAAAGTGTAGCCCCTGTCTTTGCACATGAGGAAATAGAGTCCATAAAGGGTAAACAAAAGATTAAGGTCACACACAGTAGATTTGAGAACCCTTGTTTCAGCATTGGCATCTACATGAGTCACATGCCATGACTTGAGTTTAAAAGGATAATTCTCAAATGAGGCATTGGGTCAAACAATGTTGTCCAGTGCCAACAGAGGATGCCGATTGTTCCAAGGTTCATGCTAAGGATGTCACATCGTGATGACATTCAAGGAATGGATGTGAGGCTAAAAACAAAAGCAAGGCAAAGGTTCAGGACCAAGAAAAAACAGAAATGATTTAGCAGGAGGGGAGTGGGAAGGAACAGAGCACTGAGGCTCCAGAGATTGGCTGTGAGTACTATGGTTGGAGATGAGTATGAAACTGGACCCTTGTCAATCAGTCAGAAGGAAAGTCCAAAGCCAGGAAGATTTCAAGTGGAACCCCGATGATGTGTGGTTGCACTGGACCCTCAGAGGTAACTTGGTTCTTCGATCTGTTCATGCTGGGATACTCTTTTCTGTAAGGGGAGAACTTGGCCTCATAGGAGACATGATCCACCTGTCTGAATTTCACCCCAAATGACCTGGGTGTGTGCTTATTGGTTGTTTCTCTAGAAAAGGAGTTCATTTCCCACCTCTTTACCTCATCATCATGTGTGCCTGAGAAGCCAGTTCAGCCTGGGCCCACTTCCAAAGGCCATCTGTACTTCACAGGGATTGAACCCACAAACAGGACCTCTTTGGAGCAAAACAGCTGCCTTGCTCCGACGTCTGCATCTGGCTTCCAGCTTTGCACACATGCTCTGTCTGGAAAGATTCTGGAATGCCCTAGGCATTGCTGAATCAGATGGTTTTCAGCTTCAGTGATCCACAAATTCCAATGTGCAGAACATTCTTAGGGTAGCTATTTTTTGAAGTCCCCCTTTTCTTTAGCTGCCTCTGAAATGCAATGTCCTCCAGGCCCAGTTTCAAGCGAGATATGACTTGAGGAATTGCCTTGCTGTCTCCCACTCCACCCCCTGGCTTTGAAGACATTACTCTACCCTGATGTTTGTATGACAGACATTCCTTTTGTAGTGCTTGACCCCAGGCAGGTCTGTGAAGCACATGGTCCAGCATCCTGGATTTCTACAGGACTCCAGGCATCTTGTTATGAGCTCTGGGAACTCTGGAAGGCTCCAGGGATTTCCTGCATCCCAGCAACACAGGAAACAGTACATGGAACCCTGTTTGCATGTGTGTGCCAACAGCTGTGAGTTGCACCTGGCCACTGAAGGCCTCCACTCTTCTTGGAACAACTCAGCAAAGAGAAAGGCGAATCCCTTTATCCCATTCCACACTAGAAGATTTAGGGCACATGAATCATCCTGCTTCCCATCTGTTGAGACTGGAAATTCTAGGACTTGCCATCAATAGAGAACTGGACAGGGTTGCCATCTTCTTCGTATTTGTTTGACCAATACACTGACTTTGACCTGTGCCTTCCTTCAGGGGAATACTGTATACATGAATAAGATGGTGAGGAGTCTGAGTTTCAGAAGGATCATTGTGAACCACAGAGAAAATGGAGCCAGCTCAGAAGCGAGGCAGCCAGGCACACATTTGAATCCAGGTATACATTAAGTCACTGTTGGGTGACTTAAGCAAGTTACTGCATTTCTTTCAAAACAGTTTCCTCCTCTGTGATAATGGAGAAAAGGGAGCATGAGAAGCATTAAAAGATGGTAGATGTGAAGGATGAGAACACAGACTACTCCATAATTTCTTGATTAATATTAGTTATCATGCTTTTCCTTCTTGCTGGGGACTCCTCATAGGAAGAAGAAATAAGATGTGGTGGAAATGTTGCTAAGAGTTCATCTGACACCATTGTACTTTCTGCTTTTAAACTACTAGATACTGACCCACACCTGATGTCAGGCTGAGGTCAGGTAACTGAAATCTGACCAATGGGATGTGGGCCCAAAGCTTGAACACTGTATCCAGGCCTGATATGTACAGGTTCTCACCCCTAGTATCTCTCATTTGTATAGTAAGGAATGAAGAACCCTGAGATGTCAAAGCCATAGGATGCAAGAATCTTAGCATGGAGATGGCATGAAAGTACAACTGCTCAACCTGTGCTAGCCAAAGAGGGAGATCCAATGGCTTATCACATTGAGCCACTAACATGTCAGGGGCTGCCTGTTACTTAAGTATAACATAGCTTATCCAGACTTAATTCAGAAGAGAATGGACCAAGTAACTAGTCAGTCAAGATACAATGAATATTCTTAGTTTGAGAGAGATGCTAGTATAATTTGAATATTAAATGCCACTGCCCCTCAGGCTTGTGTTGAATGTCTACTCTCAAATTGGTAGAAACTTCCAAAGGCTGGCCTAGAAAGAGAAAGTAAGTCAATGGGAGGCATGCTTTTGATGGTTATTCCTAGTTCCTGGTCCCTTTCTCTCCTCTCTGCTTCCTGTCTACCAGGGGAAAGACCCTCTTCTCTACAACTGATGACTGATGGGAACTCTGAGCTAAAATACACAATTTCCCTCTTAAATTGTTGTATTGAGGATTGGGTCACCACTGTGGAAGGTTAATATACATGGGCAGTGTACCTTTTCATCAAGAGGAAAGTAATTGTTGGAATCTGAAAACAAAAGTAACTGTTAACGTCTTACATCGTTTTCTGTTGGAACCAGACAGCTGTGCTGGCAAGGGGCAGGTCTAGTAACAGGAAAACCTGACTGTGTAGACCCTGCTTCCCATGTAGCATCACAGCCATGCCCAGAGCGTTGCATGATCCTGTGGATTAAAAACATCTTTTCCATAAATTTCATTCAGTGGCTGTCAATTCCTGCAGCAGAAACATATTCTGGTTTAAAATTGCACATCACAGCATGTGCCATGTCTGGGGACCAGCTGCCGAAGGGTGCAGTCGTTTGTAATTAAGGAAATACAAAGTCATAAGTGATCATAGCCAATCCTTGTTAGAATGTGGACACACATGTTTAAACAAATACCACACCCCCTAGCCCATGATTGTTCTATGCCAACGGGCAGGAAATCAACCCTTTAATGTGTTTGAAGACCCGGGGCCTTTGTGTCATCTACTGTCCCCTGTCCTGGGGTAATTATAAATGTTCACACTTAGGCTGGCTAGCTCTTTATAGTCTTCTTCGGCAAGGTTTTATGCAGCCCCGCACAGCTGGCATTTCACTGTGGTCACCCTGCATTTCCTCACAAGTCTGTGTATATCACATTTGCTCCAGCCTCTAAGTCATGCACACATGATTCCCTTGGGTAAGTACAGACTTACAAGTAAATTTCTACCTTAAGTAAATTTCAACTTAGTCCCTTCCTCTGCTATGTCTGCCATTTGTTAATGGAGGCAGGGACTGCAGTGAGAATCAGTTCTCAGTAGGGCAAATACATTGCATTAAAATGCCCTATTTTAAAACTCACTGAGGGGCTGGAGTATAATACAGTTAATATTAACCAAGAGCTTATGAAGCAGTAGTCTGTGTTCCCATCCTTAATACTCATCAAGCCCTAGGTATTGCTAAAAGAACCACAGTATTACAAAAAAAAGCAACAACAACAACAAAAAAAGCTCTTAAACGAAGAAGAATAAAAGCCAATGGATGTTGCTCCCCAAAGAAGTATTTGTTGCTTCCCATGGAGTTTCATACTCAATATAACTTCCTAAGACTTCTCTCACTCCTCCTTACAGTTGTCAGAGAAAGGCAGGAATGCTCTAAATAAAGCCATTAGAGATTGCAGAGATGGCTCAGGTGCTATAATGCTTATCTTGCAAACAGAAGGACCTAAATTCAAACCCCAGAATTCACATTGAAAAAAAGCCAGGTGTTGATGATGTTTTTGTAATCCCAGCCTTGGAGAGGTGTGGACACAGGAGGCTATCTGGAGCTCACTGGCCAGCAGCTTAGTCTAACTAGAAAGCCTCAGGTCAGCAAGAGGCCTTGGCCTCAAAAAACTAAGCAGGGTGGCACTTGAGGCACCAAGATTATCCTCTGGCTTTCACACATACACACAAACATGTGCATAACATATACAAGTACACCATAAATAAAAATAAATAAAGCAGGCCATTAGACAGCTGAGGAGTTCTCAGATCCTGGCCATATCAAATAACATTAAGTTCAGTATAGAATGTCATTCCATACAAGAAGAGTCTGGCTCTACAAAAAAAATGAGAACATATACTCATTCCGGACCAGGGAGAGCTTCAGTTCTGACCAACAGTACAGGATGCAGAGTGATATTTGAATTCCAAATAAACACCAGGATAATTTTAAGTGTGTCCCATGTGATTTGGGCCATGTTTATGTTTTTAAAAAACACATAACCTGGAATTCAAGTGTACCGGAGCATCCTGTATTTTATTGAATGGGACTTCATTGACTAAACTGAATGGGTGCTGGGTGTCAGGGGTCCTTCTACCTTTCAGATTTGGAATGTACTGTTGCCTCTTATCTTCCTTACTCTTCTATTACTGTGATGCAACACCATGGCCGAGACAGCTTATGAAAGGAAGCATTTAATTGAGGGCTTGCATGTAGTTTCAGAGGGCTGGACCATGATCAACATGATGAGGAGTGTGGTGGCAGGAAGGCAGGCATGATGCCGGAGCTCTAGCTGAGCGCTTATGTCTAATCCAAATGTTGCAAGCAGAGAGCAGAACTGGGCCAGGTGTGTGCATGTGAAATCTTAAAGCCCAACCCTAGAGACACATCTCCTCCAACAAGGTACAACTCCTAATGTTTCCCAAACAGTTCCACAAAGTGGGGACCAAACATTTAAATGTTATGAGCTTATTAGAACCATTGTCATCCAAACCACCACACCTCATAAGTCTGGCTGCAGTGGAAAGAATTCCAGTTCCAGGCTGGACTTGATAATTGTTAGCCAAACTCCTGTAAGGTAGGGGCCAGGGTAGTGTTTGTTCGTTCATGGAAGGCATCATGATGAACAGTAATCACCAGATGCCATAGGCAGGGCAGTGGCCTATCCTATTAGAAAGAAGCAGTCCATCCACCTTGGCCCCCAGTTAGCAGTTTGTGTGAAATTGGGATGGGGAGGGGTACCTTTGGGAAGCTGCAGCAGAGAGGGAATAGCATAGATGCTAGTCCTTGGTGACATCTCCTTCCCAAATGGAAGAAACTGTTACCAGTCTCTCACAAACTAATGCTACAATGTGAATTTGGAGGCTGTGGACCCTGGCAAAGGGGGATGGGCAATCAGGGAGGAGAACTATAAAGGTGACAGTCACACCTGAATTCCTCCAGTGCCATCGGAAAAGAGTGTACCAGCCATTTCTCTGCAAAGTCAATTATCTAGTGATAAACACAGATAAACACAGCTGTGATGGGCAGAGCTCTGAGACTCACTGGCCAGTCAGTTTTATCTACCTGACAATCCCCAGGCCAGTGAGAGCACCTGTTTCAACAGAGTAAGGTAGACAGTACTCGAGGAACAGCAGCCGAGGTTGTCCTCTGGCCTTCACACACACACACTGTCTCTCATCTCTCTCTGTGTGTCTCGGGCATGCACACACACATGTGCACACAGACGCGTGCGGTCTCTCGAGGGCATGCACACACACACACACACACACACACACACACACACACACACACACCACACACACACACACACACACACACACACACACACACACACACACACACGTATGCACCCACATGCTAGGAGACACAGAAAAAGCAAGCACAGTTACCTCAGGTCCCACTGTAGGCCTTCGTTCCAATGTACTGCAGGTCACGCCCCCTGGGGTCTTAGACTAGCATGGGTAGACTTCTGGCACTTGTACCCACTGTGTCATTTACTTGAGTAAGGAAAAACAACCAGCAAAACAAGGCCCTGGTTCAGTTCATTGCATTTTATTTAATTTAAAAATAAAAACAGAAACAAAAATGACAAAACTCAGATTCCAATGAAAAATGAACACTTTGGGGGATTAGCCAGCTTTTCTTTTCCTCTCCCTGCAGGCTGTTCGCAAACCAGTCAAATACGTGAGAAACAGATTTGACTGGAGCCATAAAGCCATGCTGCACCAATTAAATTACACCAATATATTATTATAATACCTTTGAAATGCCTTTTAGACCAATAAATAAAAAAGACAAATTCAAATTAAAGTCAACTTTTTATTACCAAAAAATATAGAAATTAAATAAAAGTCACAACATGGATTTTTAAAAAAATGTGCAGTCAAGTTTTCTCACTCTCCTATCCTTTTTTTTCTTTTTCTTTTTTTCTTCTTTTTCCTAGGAATGATACCATGCCAGTAAATCCCCACAAAACATTTCCAGTTTGGCAGCAAGCAGTCAGTCCCATCATTCACATTTGTACTCAAGACAGCAGGCCTGGGCAAATTATGCCTGAATTTCACCCTGCGAGCGCTCATTCGGTAAAGAGCACCTGGCAACAGAGACCAAATTCAGCGGGAATTTAGCACTGTCATGTCGCCAAGGTCTTGAAGCACTTCCCTAAAAACTGATTGTGCCTTGAAATTTACCTGTAAAACGAAGTACTACTCCACCCCTTGGCAGATGTGTAAACGAGGACAATGAAAGGGCCCCAGGAGCAAAGGAAGGACCAGGAGGGTTGGCAGCCGTCTCCCATCCTGCCCATCGGGTCATCAAAGTGTCTCTCACTAGTGACTCCATGGAAATGAATCAAGCACACCTTCTTTGGCTGGGGATTGGCTTGTAGGTAACAGGACTTAGTTGGGAAGATGCATTTTAGGGCTCTCCTCTATTCTAACTCTTTTCCTTGCAGGGACCATCAGCATCTATGTCACTGAGAAGCAGGTGTCAGAACCGAGCCTGGCCTTAGGAAACCAGTCACCCACTTCTCCAGCCTCCAAACATAGGAAGCAGCTCTATCTCACACCACTGCTGGGGCCTGAGGACCTCCAGAGCTAACAGCAGTCCTGGACTGCATTCAGTGTCTGCCCTGGAACAGGTGGGAAGCAATTGCTTTTCCATCCAATGTGCTGACAAAAAAGAACACACTGGTGACCAGGAAGAGAGAAGGCAGAGGACGGTTTTCCTAATGGAGACATTAGAATGATGGGAAATCCTAAACAGACACATGACACCAATCACCAATGGCTGGTGTTCCTGAGACCAGTTCCATGCTCAGCGGCCAGCAGTGTAGACGCTTGAGGCAAGGAGACAGGGGATTGGATGCTGCCTCTATTCCACCCAAACCCTCGAACCCAGTTCTCTGCTGACAGACTCTTCTCCCTTTTAGCCCCTATCAGAATTCAGGAAGGAGGTGAAACTCAAAGAAAGGAACCCAAGCAGCTTCCCACAGTATTCTGCTCAGCTCAACCCAAAACAAGGCACAGGCCTAAACATCGGGAGTGGCTGGCACACATAGAGATGAAAAACCATTTTCAGAAATATAAGATGACATCTTCCTGACAACTGTTCTCAGTGGTGTGTTGTTCCTAAAACTTCCCAAGATGTGTTGTCCCTGCCCCACCAGAGGCTATCAGAAGGCAGCCACCTTAGAATAAAGCTTCTCATTTACCCAAGCCAGTGGACTCCAAGGTCAGCCCCAAAAGACCATTTCAGTCCCAGGATCCCCAGGATGTCCACCGTGGGAATGACGTCACCTGTAATTTTAGTGTTGGGAGATTAGATAACTAGCTTGACCATTTTTAAGCATCCCTTCACACCTCTTTTCTGCCTCCTCCAGAACCATCTGGATGACTCCTGAAGCAATGTCCCTAAGCCTCTCCCCAACACTCTTCTCTTTCAACATCTTGTTCCACGGATGGATGGAACTTGTTTTCTCCCCATAGTGCAGGAGATCAAAGCCATGAGACAGAACATTTAGGTTAGAGGAGCCAAGAAGCTTCTATCAAACCACACTTTCCCCAGCCACACGCCCACCTACACACTAGCTCCCTAGAAGCAACCCATCTACTGTTAAGGTTCCACACTTGTAGGTGGATGGGCCAGCGGCTGAGCCATTAACCCTCTGGAGGCCGCGACAGCCTCCCACCCAATTAAAGCATTCATGCAGATGAGAAGCCAAGAGGCAACGTTCCAGTTAATACTGAGACATTTAAGAAAGTGAAAAGATGCCCTTGCTAACGTCCCTCACCTTCCATTGAACTGTCATTCAAAATGCCCTGGCCCCTCACACTTCCATCTTCCTCTTTGCCCACTTTCAGGTGATGCCAAAGAACAAAGCAGGGAAGATGAGGCAGACCCTGGGAAGCCAAAACTTAGCAGCGCCTAACTATGTTCTTAGCAGAGTTCAAAGCATCCACTGTCTAAGCAAGTCCCCCTGTCTTCCACTCAAGGTTCAGGAGCAAATGAACAAATGCCATGATGGAGTCAGCAGGCACCACAGGGTGCTGTGACCCAGCTCCCAGGACTTAGTCCTGGAGGCCATGCTGTTCCCACATTCTGGACCCCCCTGGTACCCAATCACAGCACCCAGTGTTGTGCCTAGGCCACTCAAATCAGCATACAGTACAGATGCTAACTGATCACCAAGTCAAGCTCAGGGTGCTGGAATCTTGCTATCATCTACGCAGTCAGACCAGGCTTGCTAAGGTATTCATCCAAAGCAGGTGTTCTCAGTCTTCCTGCCCCTCCTCCAAAAATGCCTAGATGACCTCTAGGGGAAACACTCCCTTCCCCATATGCCCCCTCCCACTTCATGCTGTTCAACGCCACCTTCCCTGGAGAGCCAATCCTGTGTGAGATGCCCTATGGGAATGCCAGTTAGGACCCACATTCTGACTGGCAGCTGGCAGAACTGATAAAGAACCATTTCCATCCCTTTTAGGTGCTGAGTCAAGGCTTCGAACCCTGGCGGGGCCAGACCTTACCAGTTAACAGTTCTTTTCCAGTCCACTGCCATGGCCAGCAAAGAGGTAACCAGCCTGAAGCTGAGTTCTGTTTCCCTCCTCCCTTAAACCCACCCCCACCCCATCCCATCCCATGCTCTGTGCCCTGAGGGGCTAGTTGAGCTTGCTGCAGATCTCCAGCGCTTTCTTATACACCTGAGTCACATCGTCCATATCAGTGAGGAGGGAGAAGCTACTGTCTGCCAACCGGTTCCGGTACCGCTTCAGGTACTGGGGCCGGGGCCTGCTGTGTGGTGGCTCAAAGTCCTGAAGCTGGAGGAAGTTCTCAGCAGAGACACAGCTGCGGATGCGCTGGCGGGCTGGACGATTCTCCTGTAGATCTAACAAGTCAAAGGAGTCACTGGACAGCACACTATCATCGCTGATGACACTGGACGGGCGGCTATAGCTCCGAGAGACGCCCTCAGAGGGGACACCAGGAGCTGACAAGGATTCCAGTGTGGGCATTTCGGAACTGGTGATGGCAGGGTCTGTGGCACCGTCCGAGTACCTGCTGCTATGTTTCAAGATACCCTTCCTGCGACAGGACAGGCTGTGGGAAGTTCCCCTGGCTGCATCTGGGGGAGGGGAAGAGAGGCCACTGCCATCAATGACGTCATTACTGTCCAGCAGCTCTGAAGACTCACTGCGCTCTGGGGATGAGTAGTACCCAGATTCTCTCTGCTGGGTCTTTTTCAAGATGCCTTTCTTGGGCATTGTGGCTGACTGTTTGAGGCTGAGCTTCCCTGACAAATCTGCCTCAGGAGAACTGGGGAGGGGAATACCAGTCCGGCACAAATCTTGCTCCATTTTGAAAGGAGACGGTACGGTAGGGCCCACAATGCCTTCTATGAAGCCAGTGCTGTGGGAGCGATGCTCACTGTTGCTTCGCTTCTTCAAGATGCCCTTTGGCCTCTTGGAACTCAGTTTGGATGGGCTTTCAGGTATGGAGTCCTGGGCAGAAGGGGGGAAGTCATTCTCTTTCTTAGACTTCTTCAGTGACCGCTGCCGCTCCAGCACAATGTCAGAGGCTCCGGGTTTGGCTAGACCCTTCACCTTGGCTTCAGTCTCAGCCTGAAGCCCGGTGGAACGATGGTGCCAATCAATGATCCGTGCCAAGAGTGGAGACTCAGAGTCAGGAAGGGCATCACAGTCACAGACGCTGCTCTTGTAGCCCCAGTTCACCCACCAGTGGTTGGCAATGTCCTCAATGGTGGCCCTGCGATCGGGGTTCACCATCAGCATCCACCGAATGAGTCCTCGAGCATCTAAGGGGTGAAAGACAAAAAGACTCAGGCTATCATGGGAGCTTTCAGCAGGACGACTTTCCATGAATGGTTACAAAGACATGCACAGGCAGGAAAAAGAAAAGAGAGAGTGAGAGAGAGAGAGAGAGAGAGAGAGAGAGAGAGAGAGAGAGAGAGAGTCCATTAGTAGTGTTCTGGCCTCATGCTGAAGCAGGAAGCCAAATTCTTTATACAAACCTACCAAAGGCTTAGGACCACAAGCCACAGAGCAGTCCCATCTTGACTTTCTTTCCTTGTCTTTCTGTGGTGCATCTTCAAATGTGTGCAAGTGCATGTGTGTGTGCTGGTACATATATCTGTGTGTATGTGGAGGCCACAGGACAACTTCTGCAACCCTTCCTCAAGCCCATCATCCCTTTTCTTTTACGACATGGTATTCCACCATCCATTATAACCAACCAGCAGTGGGTTCTTAATTGTGCATTGCCATGACAGGGGTTTTGGGGTGAGTTCTTAGGATCAAACTCACATCCTCACGTCTACAAGGCAAGCAGTTATCACCTGTGCTACCTACCCCCACCAGCTATGATCTGCTTTTCCACACATAAAGAAATGTCCTGGAACTACTGACATCACTGTCATCCCACATCTGCACCAAGTACAAAAGGCCAGGTGATTGGGAAAGAATTCAAACTCAATCTCACTGCCTCTTTGGTCTGTATCATTCTTACCAAAACAGAAAGCAGGTGCTCACCAGAAGCCTTCCAAAGTACGTACATATAAACATAGTCCCAAGTCACCTGGAAAAGTTTCTGGAAGCTGAGGATGGAGAGCCACTCACCTGTGCCAGGTGTGTCTCTTACCTGACACACCTGGGCAGGCAGAACGGCTTTCTGCATGGCTGGCCCCACTCCCAAGGTCTTAGCCAGAACCTGGGGCCACACCCAGTGAGCTCACCTCCTGTGTCTGATGTAAGCCCTATTGGTACCCACCAAATGAGAGCTGATCTTTATCTGTTACCCAGGTGGCCACAGCCTTTCTTAAAGGGAAAAAAAGAAAGTTCCTGTGTAGATCCTATTGCCAGCGATACAGGGGAAAGGCCCCCCAAGGATGCTGAGGAAGACACAGGAGCCGACCTTAGAGCTGATAAACTAACTTTCAAAGTCAAGCTGTGTCCTGTACCTCACCTGGCTCTGAGTTATACCCTGGGAGGTTGCCTCCTCCCCTCAGCCATGTATGAAAGCTGATAAGAGGCTGGCACAGTCTAGCAATAGGGACAGAGTGATCTGATGGACAGTCCTGAGAAGGGATAGGATGACCAATCACTAGGCAAGATATCCTGAACTCTTACAAGGTGCAGGGAAGTTTACCAGGGTGCCAGGAAGTTTGCTGGTGCCAGTTAGTGATTAACTCTCACTCTTTCTCTCCTCTCTCTCTCTCTCTCTCTCTCTCTCTCTCTCTCTCTCTCTCTCTCTTTCTCTCTCTCTCTCTCTCTCTCTCTCTCTCTCTGTCTCTCTGTCTCTCTCTCTCTCCTCTCCCTCTCCTTCTCCTCATCTATCACTTACCTACCTATTCACCCATGTTACTCCATGTTAGTTCTCATCTTTCTACATTGACAAATTGACATAAATTTATTTGCAAGTCCCAAGTCAATGCCCACAGCTGTTTTGTAGGCATCCTGTGTAGGCAGAACAGTGAGGTCCTAGGGCTCTGGGAGGGCATGTTTGACACTCTGGCTGCAGTGAGGTCCTAGGGCTCTGGGAAAGCATGTTTGACACTCTGGCTGCTGCTCTCAGGCTGTAAATAAGCAGCCCTTTCTCTATGTGCTTCCCTCTGGGTCTGTTACATTTTTGCTCCTCTTGATAGAAGTCTGACATTTAAAACGCACCCCCCCCCAAACACACAAGGCAGAAATTCTATCTACTTGTCCTCAAGTGTAAAAACACCATGATAAAGCTTCAGGAGAAATCATGTGTGGTAGATAAACTTCGTTCAGACATGAGTAAAAGTGCCTTTGGTCACTGAGTTTTTAACATCAAAAAATATATACTAAATAAGGTGTCCTTAAACATAAATACACCAACAAAATGTTACATATTGATAAAGACAAAAATACCAGGTTTGGAGACTTAAGGCTAAGTCTGTGTGTTCCCTAGAGTCAAGGAATGGTTTGATATTCACTCAATTTGTATTTGTAATAGTTTTATAAAACAACTTCGAATAATTACAAAAAACAACTGTGTGTACATTAAATGGAATGTATACAAATATTAACCACATTCTGTGCTGGCCACCTGTTCGCACTCTTGTACACACCTGGTGGTCTCCCATGAAGAGGTAGAACTTTTGACCTTGGTCACTCTAACCAAGGAAAAAATACCAATGGGAACAGAGCCTAGTAGCTAAGCACAATTAACAGGAATTCCTGCCATCGTGTCCCTCTTCAGAGCCCCTAGCCGCCAAGTCAGGGATCCGGGCTCTGTTCTGGAATGACCAGCAATCAGGAGGCACTTCAGAGGCAGAACCCACATAGACAGGCACAGAAGTTAGGGACTCTATGGTGGTTTGAAAGAAAATGACTCCCAAAGGGAGTGGCGCTGTTAGGTGTGGCCTTGTTGGAGGAAGTGTGTCACAGAGGGGGCAGGCTTTGAGGTATCTTTTCTCAAGCTTCAGTTAGTGTCACAGTCAGTCAACTTCCTGTTGCTTACAAGATGTAGCACTCTGAGCTGCAGCACCACATCTGCCTGCATACCACCACACTCCCCTTCATGATCATAATGCACTGAACCCCTGAAACTGTAAGCGAGCCCCCCTCAATTGAATATTTTCCTTATAAGAGTTGCCCTAGTCTTGGTGTCTCTTCACAGCAATACAAAACCCTAACTAGGACAGACACACAGCCCCAGCAGCAACCTCAACTCCCAGAAGACTGAAAGGTACAGAGACCCCAAGTGAGGCCAGAGAAGCAGGCCGCCACACCCAAAGGACAGATAAGAGCCCATGGTGGTTGCTTAAGCAAATAGGTTTGTTTTAGGGCAAAATGGTTACTATGCAAGAAGAAATGATGTAACAGTGTCTATGAGTCGCAGCTCAGGCAGTCGACACAGTAGTGAAAATGTCAGAGCAGAGACCACCTATCGGATTATGGGTAAGCCACAGCCTTGTGGCAATACATATATTATTAGAAGTGGGTTAATAATTAAGACAGAGCTAGCCAATAAGAAGCCTAAGTCATCAGCTAACAATTCAATAATTAATATGTCTCTGTGTGCTTATTTGGGGCTAAAGGTTGGAGGAACCTGGAGGGACAGAACACAGACTATAGCCACCCTTGTGGCCCTTACCATTATAGGAGGGGATTTATATCTACATGGCCTGTGAGGGGCCTTAGGTAATAGAAAGCTTTTCCAACCTTTAATTTATGGCAGAGAATTGGCTTGCCATGTTTTTACAGAATGTAGAAACAAGAAGGGCTCCTGGGATTCTCTGAACATCTCACAGGGGCAGCCTGGCAAACCTAAAAAGCCAGCTTTCCCAGGAACTGTCATGAAAGAAGAATGGAGAACATCAGGAGATGTCCTGTAAATCCAGAAAGAGTGTGACCTGGGGCAGATAAACCAAATGCTCTCCCTTTGACTCCCGACCTCTGTGGGACACACACCTGAGGGCTGCGTGGGCTCCCGGTATTCTCCACTGCTGATCTGTCGAATGAGGTTTTTGTGATCAAAGCCATCGAAGGGCATCGTTCCATAAATAAGAGTGTAAAGCAGGACACCCAAGGCCCAGCTGTCCACCTGGAACACAGAGACAGGACACATGGGAGCTAGGATGCAGACCCCAGGTGCCTTCCAAAGCATTGGCGTTGCTGTGTGTGAACCACCACCCCAAGGACCTGGATTTAGTGCCCAGAAGGCAGGTTCCCACAGCCTGGCAAAGGACAGCACAAGCCCCTGTTTAACAGCACTCTGAAGTAGGGAAGAGTCACTGGTTCTCATAATGATTCCGTGAGGCAGGTAGAGTCTAGATTGCTTCCAGCTCAATTTGAAAAGTGAGAATAGTAAAAAATAGAGGCAAAAGATCACTAAAGGGCTTCCCCAGAAAAAAACCCTCCCAGGTAATGCCCTGTTCCTCCCTTTACCTCCCCAGAGGTCTCAAGGGTTCCATATCAAATCCTACCAGAGCCAGGCAGACAATAAACAAAAAAAAAAATCAAAGCAAGAAAGACCTTGGAGTGTGAATGTGAAAAGCTGGGGACTAAGACAAACTGTAGTGTGCACTCACCCACCTTAGGCAGGCAGTTTCTTCCTGGATTATACTGCCATGTACAAATGTAGGCCCAGTACCACCAGAGTGTTTGCTTTTTACAGAGAAGTCAGAAAGATGACTTTTCTGTGCAATCTCTCAGTTATTAAATATTTGTTCATTTTTTTTAAGGGAGATGAACAAACGTGGCCAAATGAAGCATGTTTGCTGATCAGACTTGAGTGCCAGACTGCAACCTCAGACACCAACCACCAAGGGACAAAGATGCATCCAACAATAAATTTACAGGCAAGTTTTAACATTTTCCCAAAATGAACCCTAAGCTTGTCCCTCACATTTTATTTTTTGAAGACCTTCTCTTTAACTGTTAGTGATTCTTGGCATTCTTCCCTTTATCCCAGCCTTGCCACCAAACCCCTCTTGATGGATAAATATACGGAAGAAAACACTGCTACACACTAAGCAGCTGCTATCTAAAGGAGAGGGGGTGGGGTGAACAACCACAATGGAGGCTCACCATCTTACAAGAGAACAGTTACTGACTCAAAGTTTGACAGATGCTGCGCTGGCTGGCTGTTTTTTTGTTTGTTTGTTTGTTTGTTTTGTCAATTTGACACAAGCTCAGGTCATGTGGGAAGAGGGGGCCTCAATCGAGAAAAAGGCCTCCATCAGACTGACCTACAGACCAGTCTGTGCTATTTTCTTGGTTAATCATAGATTTGGAAGGGCCTGTCCACTAGGGACAGTGTCAACCCTGGGAAGGTGGTCCTGGGTTATACAAGGACGAGGCCTACGTGAGCCATAAGGAACAATCCAGTAAAGTGTTCTTTATGCTCTCTGCGTCAGTTCCTGCCTGACTTCCCTTCAGGATAGACTGTAGGCTGTAAGATGAAATAAACCCTTTCCTCCCAAAAGCTGCTTTGATCGTGGTGTTTATTACAGTAACAGAAAACAAACTAGGGCACATGTGTATCTTACAGTGGCCACAAAAGTCCTTCTCAGGCATGTTACAAAACACATTTCTCATGAAAGAGAAGATGCCATTAAAATGTATTTCCATAAATATACACACTACTAATTATGAGCAAAAGAGATATATACTGATAAGAGTTTTCTTTGCTCTGTTTATTTTTTTACAATAGGAAAAAATTAAGGGTCTAAAGCCAGGGAAATTATTAAACATGTAATAATATATGCATAAAGCAAGATATCATGTGGCTATTACAAATTACAAGTTAATAAGAAAATTGGAGGTGTCACAAAATAATTATAAATTGACAAAAAGCAAGTATGTGTGTACGTGTATGCGTGTGTATTATGTATGTATGTATGTGTATTGTGTGTATGTGTGTATCACATGTGTGTATTTGTGTGTATGTATGTGTATGTGTGTATGTATGTGTATGTGTGTATCACAGTATGCATAATTTGCCCTTTTCTAATTTGATCAATTATTTCTAAAACTGTTACTTTGAAAAAATATGAAAAGCAAAGAAATCCTAAGCAGCTGCCTTGCAGTAGCAACAGGCATCTTTATCTGCTCTTTTAGGCTTCTCTAAGCTTTCCCACATCTTCTTCAGGCCTGTACATTAATGTCCCTATAAATCACATGAGGGCAAGTTTTGTTTTGTCTTTGGGGTTTTAGGAACTTTCCAAGATCTAGTTCTTGCTCCCCTCGTCCTTCTTCCCTCTCTCTCCAACTCTCCCATCAGTCTGCTCACCTCTGGTCCTCGATAAGGCCTCCCATTGACAATCTCAGGAGAGGCATAGAGTGGACTCCCACAAAATGTCTGCAAGTACTTGTCCTTCTGGTACAGGTTGGAAAGCCCAAAGTCAGCAATCTGTAAAGAGAAGCATGGCCCACAGAGATCTGTTAGAGTGAAGTCGCCAGTGTCTGGAACCACCCACAGCAGATGAGGACATCTGGGCCACCACTGTCTCTCAAATCCCTAGCAGAAGTCCAGGGTTCCATCTTCCTGTCTCACAGGCTTACTGTGAGAATAGGACAAAACCATCAATGAGACGTGACAGGGCACAGAAGTCCTCCCTAGCAGGCAGGCTCAGTGTAAATGTTTGATCTAGCCTCACTTCCTTAGTATTGCACGGAATATACTGAAGTATAGACTTTAGTTTTGTAAAGGGTTTTCTGTAACGTCCTTTAGAGCAATGCTGTTATATCTGCATATATATAGTGTATGTACACACATATATGCATCTGTACATACTACATATATATACATGTTTGCCTTCCCTACAAGACCTGAGTTCCCTGTGGCAGGTTCCACATTTTTGTAGCACCCTCCTAGCCACCCTCCTGGCAGCTGCCCTTGGCCAAGAAATACTCATCACTGGAACAGGCACTATATTTTAAAAAGCATATGAAAATAATAGTTATATAAAACAATAATAATCCCAATTACCTTTTATTGAAAACTCCCAATTATCTATCACTGTTGAATTCCCTAATCCAATTCTATCAAAAACTTATTTATATACTTTTTGACAAATGGCATAAGTATACCTAATACTTGTATTCTACTTAAAAATAGACTTAAGTATTTTTAATGCTCAAAAATGGTCAATTTTATGTCATGGCAATTTTACACAACTTTTTAAGAACTCCTCTTGAACAAGAAAACTGGGTTAGGGAGTTGGAGTTATTCATCTGAAGACAAATGAGCACTGGGCAGCTGTGTGCATGTGCACCTCTCACACTTCAGGTCCTAGGACCACACTGCCCTGGGACAGTCTGTGGATTTCTTAAGTCTCAGCCAGCCTTGTGAGTTGAGGCCCTTGTGTGTTTCACTATACCCAGCTGATTTCCACTTGAGTGCTAGCAATGTGCTGGACAAGCCACATGCCCAGGGAGCCTCTGAGGCTGGATGCCACAGACACTTTTTTGAATGAAGCCCCTCAAATAACCATATTTTTGTTTTTTAAAAAAGTCATCCTTGGATGAATGGAATGGCATTCAAAGCAGCTGTGCATAACCACCCTTAGAAAAGGCATGCTTGGGGCTCAGCTTGCACTTAACTGCTCTGAATTCCACTTGCTTATCAAGGCCCCTGACTGGCTTGCAGGAAGTCAGTGGGAAGCTTTACAAAGTTTGCCCTGTCAATCATAAGAACAGGCCAGCTTCAGCTCTGGAGATTCCAAGAAGCCCAGGCTTCAGACTCCCTCAGGCTACAGCTGCAGCTCTGCTCAGCCACAGCACAAGCCAATATGTTCAGCAGTGCCAATACTGTCTAGGGCACACTGGAGCTTTCAAACACGAGTGTGAGCACACCCACTACACATGCACACAGTCGCCTGCCCCAGGATCTTTCACACTGGCTGGGCATCTCTGGTTGCCAGGCAGGCACTCTGGGGGAAGTGTATTTATATTTCAGCCCACTCCCATCCTCGCAGACTGGCGCTTATCAGCCTCCCTGTAAAACTGTCATTGCTGTGGACACAAGATTAATAGAAATCTAGATTAGCCCATGTTCTTGGCCCTTGGACAGAAAAGCAATATGAACAACACACACACAGCATTCTCAGACCCTGAGCCACTCAGCTCTAGGGTTTATAAAGCCACATGGAGCTTATGTTAACTATTGCTAAGTGGGGAGACACCACTGGGTTTGAATCCCCTGAGAAGCCTCAGTTCTCCCATCAGTAAAATGGAAGTAAGAATCTTCCCTGCCCCTGTGGTGTCATGACAAAGGGCATAAAGTATATATAAAGCGTGTACAACAGCAATGGCACATTTGTCTTTAAGTCCTGATAAGTAGTTGATTTCAGGATACATGAGAAAGCATTTACTGTACCACCAGGAATTGTCAATAAGAAAGGAACAGAATAAGTTCATGGAGCCGAGGAGTCACACAAGTAAATTACTTGAATCACAAAATGAAGAAGTCATTCCCTCCTTTGACATGAGTCAGGTGGTGGTGAGCCACATTGATCTAGTTAACCAGAGACTGGCCTTGGGTTCGAAGCCAGGGACAGTGACCAACATCAAACAACAATGTAAAGCTGCTATTGTTTCCATCATTTTTCACTCACATTTTTCTTTGGGTCATGGTACTAGTCTCCATCAAATGTCATTATTTAAGGCATCCTTTGTAACTAAACACTACTCTACCAAGAGACTCAAACTAAATACAAATACCAGCAACCTAAGAAAAAGCAAAACGCACAAGAGTGCAGGAAAAACCGAAATAATTGAGGGTAAATGTAAACATAAGCAAAAGCTATTATGTCTTAGAACTGATGGCCATGTAGAAGAGGCCTGAATGGCAGGAAATGAAGTGGCTGAATGTTGGGGGTCCTAAGGAGATTTGCTGACCATCATAAAGAAAAGCTGCCCAACTCTGTAAAAGGATGCTTCCACCCATCAACTACATCTCTTACCATCTCTACCTAACAGAGGCATGCCAGTCAGGCTGGTCCCACCCCACTCTGGTCCTTGAACCAGCATCAGCAGCATCACTTCACTGCATCTTGGACTTGGCAGCCCCACCCCACTATCAGTTCTTTGCTGATACACTGTTCAACTTTGGAGAAAGAAGCCTCTCTGTTTAGGGGGGCTTGTTTGTTTGTTTTTGTTGTTGCTGCTGGTGCTAAACTGTTGTCCTGTCCCATAGTGGGTCAGAATCACCCTCTGGTGTCATATTACCTCCTGCAGCTCAGCTTCCACCCTGAAAGGCATCAGAGAAGGTAAAGCTCATGAGTTTAATTTGTGACTGTCATTGTGACTATCCATCCTCTCTAGAGGTGTGCCCTGCTAAGTGAAAATCGGACTGAAAGAGATAAATTAGGGGGGATCACTCACATGTCAACAGGCTTAACCCCACTTCAGCACAGGTGAACCTTGAAGACAAGTGCAGTTTGAAATAATCCAGGCACAGAAAGACACTCACTGTCTGATTCTATTTATACACGGTCCCTAGAGTAGACAAATTCATAGAAATGGAAAGTAGAACGGTAGTGATTGCCAGGGGCTGGGGGAAAGAGAAGCAAGGAGCCAGAACTTAAGGGGCTTGGAGGTCCAAGTGTAGAGGAGGACTGCGGTCTACAGCTGGGCACTTCCTGCCTCTGTGCTACACCCCCAAGTGCAGTAGGTTTTAAGTTACATTCTGCATATTTTGCCACCATCAAAAAAGAATTAACCTAAAGGTCACTATGAATGGCAAGCTCACTTGGAAAAGGAGGCACCAGCTGGTTGACTTAAATTGCTAATAAAGGAAGCTTGTGACGAGGCGTCTTAGGCCAGTCCCTTTCAGTATCTTAGATGAAGGGCCCTACACTCAGAGATCAGAGGTTTGAGTCACAATAATTGGGTTTGAACTCTGATCTTGTCATTACTAGGCAATAATTCCACACCACTCCATTTGTCTGTCTACAGACTCTGAATGCTTACCTACAGAGTTGTTAAAAGGACTGGAGACTGTAAGTCATAGCCATCTCCATTAACAGCTAGAGGCCAGCTCAGAGCGTAAAGCCCAAGGAGCCAGTGCCCAATTCAGAGCAAGAGATATGATCTTCACCTGTATATGAGAGAGGCAGGTCCAGCTTGAGCGGCCAGATGCCAGGACGGGGAAAAGCTAAAGTACTCTAGTTCCAGCTCCAGCTCCATCCCTTCCCAGTTCTGAGGCATGCCAGTCAGTCAGTCTAGCACTACTCCTACCTGGCCCATGACCCAGCATCATCAGCACCATCTCCAAACTCCCAGGCCCTGCCCCAGTCCCCCAGAAATAGAAAGCTGCATTGTAACAAAAACCACTTGTACTTCCAGCCCTCCTAAGCCTGAGACTTTTTATCTGTAAAATGTAGCTGATGCTGACACCATGATCTACTAGGAAGGGCTGTTGAGAAAACAAATTAACAGACACCTGGCAAGTGCAAACTGCACGTCGACCATATAGCAGGCTTTCAGTAACAGAGTTATGACACTTCTGTATCTCTGAGTCTCGGTTGTGTTTGCTAGGAAACGGATCTTCAATAACAATAGCCAGGGTTGGGAAAATCACACTCAGTGGGTAAGAACTGCAATGATCACAGCAGCAGCATCGATGGGAGCTCGGCACTGTGCAGGAGCCCTATACAAACCCCTGTAGACAGTCCTCACAACAGCCCTTGGAGAAAGTTCTCACTATTATTCCCTGTTGGCAGATGAAGAAACTGAGGAAACTGGCTTGCCTGGGGAGTCTGCACAGAGCCTTCCCGGCTAGTAAACTCCATGTCAAGGGGAGTTATTGGACTTTCCATGACTCCAGGAGGCTAGTAATCCTATGCAGGAAGACACAGTACATCACTCTTTTCCAGCCTTAGAGTTAATTACTGGCTTTGCCCAGGACAGTCACTATCCTGTGCAGTTGCAAAGAAGGCAGTGAGTGGAACAATGAGCAGGGGGAGTAACAAGCTCTCATCTTCAGAAGATTTAAGCTCACATGGTCTTAAGACCAGGAACAATCTGGGAAATGCTTAATAGAGGGTGTTGCAAGGCCCATCTTGCCAAGGGTGCTAATGTAAACCAATGCCACTTAGCTGCACACACTTCTAGTACCCTGGATGGCTGCTCTGTGCATAGAGACTCCATCGGCCCAGTCACTGGCCACTACCAGCATTTGGAGATTCTCTCTTGGGGACAGCTGTCTGCCAGTCAACAGCACTCTAATAGAAGGAAGTGAAAGGACCCTTGGGTGACCTTCCTTCGGACAGAGGGCAAATCTTGGGGTTGGCAATAAAGAGTGGAATCTGGTGGAGTGGGTAGAGGTTTGTAGTCAGTCTCATTCCTGATTAGCTATAGGAATCTCCCTTCCTGCCAAAATCAGGCAGGCAGGCAGTCCCACCCCAGTGAGGATATTCTGAAGAACAAATGAAATGACACCCAGAAGGTCTGGCCCAGCGGGAGTTCAGTGCAGTTCCCTCTCCTCTGCAAGCTCAGCACTGTGTTCCTTTCCATTGGACCCTTCCCCAGCCTCCAGAGCTCAGATCTGTCACCACTTCCTCCACAAGGGCTTTCTGCTTTACTGGGCTAGACAGATTCACCTCTTCCTGTTTAGCATGTCCAGATGGCATGGGAGCATCTGGCCTGCCAAGGGATAAGAAAAACTTTCTGGAGGAAGACCCCTTAGGGACAAACACACAACAAGGAATGGAAAGGGCATTCCAGACAGAGGGAACAGTATGTTCCATGGCCAGGAAGCCAGAGAAAGCTCTGTAGATTTGAGGAGTCCAAGTGCAATGCAAAGGAGCCTTCCTGGACCAAGCTCACTGGACAGCACCACCTGGCTCCAGCCCCATCCTGACCTGATTTCCTTCACTGGACAACTGCATCATGCATTCCTTTGTTTATTGCTCTCAGCCCCAGCTGAAATCCCAAGTCTACTCTGGGAAGAACCTTATCTTCTTTGTCTTCTTAACATCTGGTGACTGGTTATCACTACTGGTCCAGATTGCCAGACTCCGAGCTGCGACACAAAAGGGACCTGGCTATCTGACTCAGAATTAAATTCCCCAACACCCAGCACAAGACTAAAGATACAGTATTTGACACTTGATAAGCATTTTATTATCAAAGAGATACCGCTGATAGTAGGTATTCATTCAGCTCCTGAGGGAACAGATGAACGACTGTAGGCAGCAGAGACTACTGTAACATAAACATGTCATGAGTATACACATGTGCACACACAATGAGTAAATGAACCAGTTAGTGCAAGAATACAAAGTTCTCCCACTTGTCTAAGCAAAGCCATGAGGTCTGTGATCTCTAGCCTCATCTCACTAAGCTGCCAAGATTTCTATCTCATCTTGTCCCTTGCCAGTCAAAGCTTCTTTTCTTTTCCTCAGCAGCACAGCAACCGCGGACCATCTCCCCTCTGCTCCTCTACCCTGAGCTCTGAGAGCTCAGCAGATTCCCAGCCCTCATGGAGGAGGTCAGCTGACCCTGGTGCAAGGCCCTCTTCCGGGGAGGCACTTTTACAGGAGCCTTCTATGGGAATTGTCAGCATTCCATTCTCCCAGAGTGGGATGTGAATCTGGCCTGTTTTTATTAATTGCAAATTAATGCTAGGCTGGGTGCTATTTTAGTCCATGCTTCCACAGAGGACGGAATGCAATCTGAAGCCCTGCATTGCACTCATTCCTTCTGCTGTTGGACTGCGTGAATATTTTTAGAAACCGCACCCTCTTGCCGTGGCCAGATAAATAATTTCCAAAACCAGATGTGCTCTTTGCAAATCGTTGTCAGGCAAAGACGGGATGCGGAATGGGCCACACAGCTCATAACAATCACACCAAAATTGCAGCAACATCTAACAAGTTTAAACAGAAGCATCTTTAGGGGCTTTTTGGACCTCCATCCGGCTTCCTTAAACACACTTTTTGGACCCCTCCCCCCCACACACACACATGAAGACCTTGCCACTCAGATCTGGTTGGTTGCTAACACATTTGTATCGATGGCCCCCCTAGGCCCGGGCAACGATACATTCACACAGAGGCCAGCTTGTGGCCATGTGTCTGACTGCTTTTGTCAGCAAGTGTCCTTTCTAAATTCACTTCTGCAAACTGCTGAGTCAGAAAGAGTGGGCCATACAGTCAGAAGACAGATCAACACCAAAATGCTGAGTCAGGAAGAGTGGGGCTGTACAGCCAGAAGACAGATCAATACCAGCCGAAACACATTCTTATAAAACCTTGGAAGTGGGTGTGACATGATGAAAAGAGTTTGCCTGGCAGTCAAACATGTGAGTTCTAATCCCAACTCCTTTGCCCCCATATCAAACAGTTCTAAAAGCCTACATATGCCAGGCATTATCAGATGCTCCAGGAAAACAAAGACACAAAAAATTACTGATGCATGGCACCATCTCAGGCACATCCCTTAGACATTGTGGTTTGGTAATTGACCCTCACCAAGTTTTTTTTTTTTTTTCCAAGTAGAATAACAGGTCTTTGTCAAATTCTTTGAACAATGAAGAAAACAGTAAGTGACGGCTTTTTAAAAGAAAAGATTTTGTTTGGTGTGCGTGTGTGTGTGTGTGTGTGTGTGTGTGTGTGTGTGTTCCCACCCTGGGAAGTGCCAGGAGCAGAAGCAGAGATTCCTAAGAAAAAGACAAAGAGAAATACAGGACCAAACCTGAATTTTGTGAAGTACTATGTATGCTACGTGGCTACAAAAACATAGGATCCCAGATTGAAAACTTGGTCCCCAAGAGCAGTTCACCCTGAAGTCACTGCTCCATTGCATTTGCCAATGGGATTTCTTCCAGGCTGCTGCCCCACTGTCCTCTCTACAATTACTTTCTGAATTCTAGCCATTCTTCTCCTCTATTAGGGAATTATATGACTCCACAGGAAGCTATGCGCCTTATCACTTCTGGGATTACACCATGGGACAGGAGGTCACACTGTACCATAGACCCAATCCCCAGGCGGGAGACTCACATTCCAGACCTTGGAAAGACTACATTTAGTTCTGAGGGCTCCAGCGACAGGTGGCAGGACGAATCTGGACAGAGTCTCTGAGATCAATGGATGGTACAAACCCCTTAGAAGGCAAGGCTCCAATCTTAGCAGGACCCGGCCACCCCTCCCCAGAAGCCACTTTCCTAGCAGCTGGCTCTCCATGCAATCTCTCCTCCAGGGGTCATCTCAGGAGGGACATAGTTAAGTGCTGTCTCCTTCAACTATATTTTTATCTACAATTTTCACATTTGTTAGCCATGCCCACAATTGGCCCACAGAAACTCTCAGAAAAAATCACTGGAGATAATAAACAAATAAACCCTAGACATGGAGCTAGCTTCCCTACTTCACAGGGGAAACTAAGTTCAATGGGTGAGAGATGTATCCAAAATCCTGCCATCAAGAGAAGCTGTAGAACAAACCTAGGCTTCCCAACTCCAGAGTGACTGTCCCCAGCCCGGCCTCATTTGTACATATGCATTATGTCAACAGTTTAAATCTGAACATAGAGAAAGTCTTGGGATGTCTGCAGCTGTTACTATTCCCTGTTTTGTAACTGAAGAAACTGGGTTCCGGAGTTTTCCAGTGTCATGGAGCTAGGAAACACCACAGCCCATAAGTTGTTTCTCCACCCTTTCAATACCGGGGGCTGAACCCAGGACTTCATACGTGACCAGCAAGTACTCCACCACCAAATACATTCCCAATCCGTAATTGTTTAACTTGACAGTCAGTGTTCCTTCTAGAATAATACAGCACTTGCCAGAAAGGACAAGAGAGCCCTTGAGATTTCACTTCCTGTTCCTAGGGAGAACGGCTTCACCAGACTCTATGGACTGCACATCAATCAGTGACTGAGGCCAACCACTCTGTTGAGTAGGAGGTCATGGGGTTGTGTCTTTTAAGGACTGTCAAAGGACACTGGTGACCAATGATTGAATGCCATCTTCTACAGAGTCCAAACCCTGAAACAGCTCCAACCTTCGAAGCAAGGATAGGGTTCCATCACACAGTCTTAAACAGACAGCAGAAACAACAAAAGAGGAAGGTGTGAGATTGTTCCTATGCCTTGTCTGGAGAGCAGGGGCAAGCCATTCACGTCACCAGTGTCCAGTCGGAAGGCCCCTGCAGGGCTGGGAGTACTGAGACCATTTCATGATGAAACCCATACAGAGAGCTCCGTTTATTTTGAAATGGTGTTTGCTTATTTTGCAGTAGTGGTCTAAAGGACATCCAGAGTGCTCCCCGGGAGGCCCTTGAACCCCGAAGTGCTTTCTCCAGCTCCAGCAGCAGCCAGGAAAAAAGTGAGCTCCATCACTCACCATTTCTTTTTTAAAGATTGATTTTTATTTCTAATTATGTGTATGTACATGTGTCTGGCATGCAGACCTATGTACACATGAGTGTGGGCATCTGTAGAAGCCAGAAGGGGGCATACGATCCCCTGGAGCTGGAATTAACAGGTGTTTGGGAGCAGCCCAATGTGGGGGCTAGGAACTAAACGTTGGATGAGCAGCAAATGTTCTTAATTGCTGGGCCATCTCTCCAGCCCCCAGCCACTCTTTCTGAATAAATACTGCCATCATTTTATCTTGCTTTCAATTCTATAGCTGCTTCTAAGGTGAGAGAATGAGAAGGAGGTCATGGAGATGTGGCCAAGGTAAGGCGTCTAAAGTCGGGTGTAAGCTGTTTGCCTGTACCCTAAACCTAACCATCCCTGACCCCAACCCTCAGCACTTGGGGAGTAGAGGGAGGAAGAGTCAGCTCAAGGCCATTCCTTAGCTACATAGCAAGTGTGAGACCAGCCTGGGCTACATGAGACCCTCAAAAGCCAAAAAATGGGGTGGGCTGGGGGAGACATCTAGGTTTAAAATAACTTGGGGCCCTTTTATCATATCTGCATAGTGACATAAACTTGGACTGTCGGGGATCAGACTACAACCTGGATGTGCTATCCGACTTATCTGTGCCTATGTTTATGTGAGTTACAATTGAAATGCCGCCCATCTCATATGCTGTCTGAAAGAGGGATTTATGAGAGTAGTAAGCCAGTAGGAGCTGAAATACATAGGAAATACATTTGTTGCTTTTGTATCGAGAATTCCAGATTGTGGGCTTCCTGTAGGCAGGGACCATGTGTCAGTTGCTGTCCTAGCTGAAAGAGGAGAGTCAGGTAGGCTGTAGGCAATTCCGTAATGCCTGCTGACTGAATTAAACTGAATGAGCTGATTGCTGGGAGTTTTTCCCAGAGCCAGCCTGTCAGCTGAGATAGTGGCTGCCTCAGACCCAGCCCTATGGGAAGCCACACCCACTTGCCACACCCAGCCGCAATACTCAGGCCCTGTCTGAGCTTTACCTTAATATTGCAGTTGTCATCAAGCAGTATATTCTCTAGCTTCAAGTCCCGGTGGACCACACCGTTCTGCAATGAGAAAACAGGGAAGAACTGAACAGGAGCGAGTGGGATGATAGACAGTAGGCGATCTGGGGACAGTGGGGCGCAGAGGGGACAGTCTGACAGATGAAAGAAATGCACCAGCCCCGGTGGTCTTCACCTCCATCCTTCAGGCCTGCTCCCCTGTCAGGACTCTCCCCAGACAGCGTCCAGCGACAGGAGAGCATTAGTCACTTGCTGTGTGGTTAAAGGAAAAATGACTGGAATCCATTCTCCCCCAGAGCCTGTAAACTGGCAGGGGGATTCTTTGTGGGAATGTAATTCTGCTGTGAGAGGCGATGCAGACCCTGTCTGAGGTGGGGTTCCTGGGAAACAGCAGACATCTCAGTTGGGGACTCAGAGCATAGGACTCCAGGGACAGCCTGCCTGCATGTCTGTCTGTCTGCCTGCCTGCATGCATCCCTCATGCTGGAAAGGGGCCTGATCCAGTCTCCTAAGCTTTGTCTGGGATACTTCCTAAGCAGCCAGCTGGAAAGACTTGAAAGTTCCTCTCTCCATTCTGCAGGAGTCAGAGCTGATGAAAACGGAGATGTGGTTGCAGGTCAATGAGCCAGAGCCACTGGGGACTGTCACACTGCATGCCCTTTTCATTCGGGCAAGCTCTGACCATTCTGGAAGCTGAACTTCAGAGCAGCTTACAGGGAAGAGGACACCAAAGTGCTGGGGACATGGCTCTGCCCAGCAGGAATGCTGGGCCTGTTGCAAGGCTCCCAGGAGCTGGTGGGCAGGAAAAGCAGAAGACTGAAAAAAATTCTTGGGGGCTGTGTGAACGTGATGAGGAGTGGGTCCCCAACATCATTCTGCAGAAATGGCTTCCTCAGAGGAAGCTGCTGTGATGCACAAACTGATGGCATGACTACAGTTGGTTCTTTGTGATTTGTTTTCCTTCCTGTGTGATAGCTTCTAACATCTCCACAATCCGAGACTGGAGAGAGTGTATATGTATCCCTGTACTATTGTTTTTGCTGATCCAGGCTCTGAGAAGGTGATTGAAAAACCAGGTCTCCTGGAGAAGAGACATGGAGAACAGGCAAGCAGGTTCTGTTTAAATACTGAAGGAAGTTTGGTTCACATGGTCACATTCCTGGCTGACAGTAGATGGAACAAGTCTAAGAAAGTCCCATTCATACAGAAGCCACTCGTTCACACACTTCAGATAACGGAAGTGCTGTCTGTGGTGCTTTCCAGTGTCACTTGAGGACACATCTGATCAGAAGTGTCTCTCAGGTCCACAGAGGTCAACCAAAGGTTGTGGGGTGCATGTCTACAACCCTAGCACTGACATACAGAGACAGGCAGATCCTGAGGGCTCACTAGCAAGCCAGTCTAGTGGAGCTGGCGAGCTCCAGGTTCAGTGAGAGACCCTGTCTCTAAAATTAAGGTGGGAAGTAACTGAGGAGGACACTTGACAGTGACCTCTGGCCTCTACACACACATGCACAAATGAACATACCTGCACATACACACATGGGATTTGAATAGAGGGATTATTCTCTCTACTTGGTAAATTCTCCGCACATGTCACGATCAACTAACAAGGCTTTTATGATATTAAATGTGTCATGAGGTGTCAGAAGGCCATCTACAGGCAAAGTGTAAAGCCCCACCATACCTTGTGACAATAGTGCACAGCAGACACGATCTGCCTGAAGAAGTGCCTGGTCTCCCTCTCACTGAGGCGTCTCCGCTCGCTGATGTAATCATACAACTCTCCTTTGCTGGCATATTCCATGATGATCACAATCTTATCTTTGTTCTCAAACACTGTGGGGGAGGGGAGGGAAATAAACAAACACTGTTAGCCAGCAGGACTAATTATGACTTCGGAGATGAAGCAAAGAGGACCATGGAGATGTCACTGGGCCAGATGGGGGTGGAGTCACAAAGCTGTGCTTTCAGCATTAGGAGGACTTGGGACAATGGTAGCTTCACTCTGTCCCTGCCTTGTACAGTTGACAGAAACATACCTGGGTCTTTGGTGCAGACCCCATTCCCATTAACAAGGTCATTTCTCACCAGTCTCCTACCCCTGCTTAGTTCTCTGCGGAGAGGATAGAGGAGAATTAACAACACAAGCACAGGACTGTGTCGATGGTTCAGGTAAAGGGCTTGTTGCCAGATGTGAGCTCAGAACCCTATAAACCAGGTAAAAGTCAAATGCAGTATCTCTACACAGGGATGGTGAAACTCGGAGTCCCCGGAAGCCACATGAGCCAGGCTGGCTTACACAGCACCAAATCAGAGACAGTTGGACACAAGGTGGAACATGAGTGCCGACTCTGGAGGTTGTCCACTGACCCCCACGTCCTCCACAGCTCATACACACTCACACACACTTCACACACACACACACACACACACACACACACACACACACACACACACACACACTCACACGCTACCACTCATCACCCATCTGAGGCAGACAGGGTGGGTACCACATCTCCAGCAAAGCCTCTCGGTCCCCCATCTGTTATCTCTTTCTCTTTGCTCAAAACCATTTGGACTTCCCATTTTTCATATCAAGCTTGATTCATTTCACCACACCACCATCCTATAGGCCCTGCTTGCACCTGTTTCATTCATTTAAACCTTACAGCACACCACCAGGGAACATTTGAAATTTTACCATTTGAAAGTCAAGGAAGAAGCTAATGGGGCCTATGGAGGCTGTGAGCTTTGCAGAAGCCTCAGGTAATGCTTCCGAGATTGGGTGCAGATCCACTGGAGGAGGAGGCTTCCCTGAGAGCTGAGGAGAATCACTTAGCAGTGGGCCCTGGCATGACTAAGGAGTCAGGATCCCTGCATTCCTCTGCATCTGGGTGTCTCTGCCTCCAACCCCAGGCCCTTCTCACCCTGCCTCCTCCTATCGCAGGTATCTTTTTCCACAACGTTTGTCAAGGCTCTCTCCCAACTGACATATTCCAGCTGTTATAACCAAACTCTGGGTTCCAGACAGACACCAAAGGCCAACACATGAGCAGAAGAGAAAAAGCCAAGGAGGAGTGACGGCTCCACGTCCTCGGTGCCACTCCAGTCACCCCATTGCCACAGGAGCCTTTCAGGCTTTCAAGTAAGAAGTCTTTAAAGTGAAGACACGACTAAGTACAAGCATCTCCAGTGCATCCTTCATAGAAGATGCAGAGGGTCCAGACCCTCCTTCCACCCACCTCCACCTTGCCAGCTTCAACTGTTCCCAGACCACCTCAATGTCCAACAACCCAGAACTGTCACTTACATTTCTTACATTTATGCACGAGCTATTGCTCCCACCTCCCTGCTCTCCCCCTACCCTTAGCCCTCCCTATCCTGGCCAGGGATGCATCGATGCAGCCTTTGCTCTATTTATCTATATACCACATGCCTTCTGCCTCTTACATCCTGGCTCATATATCCATTTTTCTCTGCCTGGACTCTGAGCTTGGGCTGAAAGAACTAAAACCCAGGATTTTGTCCTTGCTGGCTGTGGAACGCTAGGAAATTGCTTACCTTGTCTGTGCTTCCGTTACACCAAGTGTGAAATGTGAGTGAAATCAGAAAACATTTCTTAGAACTGTTGGGGAAATGCACTGATAACAAGATGGTAGATGCTTAGCACTCAGTAACGGCTGTTACAGTTTTATTTTAATATTATTGGACCCCAGCACCTGGCACCAAAATACACACATGCAATGAGCAACTGAGTTGAACTGAAACCTGCCTAAGGCTTGGTCCCCTGTCCTCACAAACCGTGTCACTGGCTGCTAGGTCACCTTCCACCCCCGCCAGTTCCTTTCTGGCTCCTTCCAGTCCAGCCAACCCTCTCCGATAAAATGAATGGGAAGGAGGTAGGAAGCGGGGAGAGGAAAGGGGACAGCCAGATAACACTGACTGCTGGGCGTCTGCTGGCCTCTCTGTACCCAGCCATTTTGGCTCCTACCAGGTTTTCAGCCTGGAGTGCACTTTTCATTAACTATCCTCGGGATACATGGTTTGAGCTGCAAAAATGAAGGAGTGGCATGCACAGGAAAAGCAGCAAGCTTCCAAACTTTTTTTTAAGGCAGGGTGAAGGAATAAAAGAGTTAAGTGCTTTGACCCATAAAATAAACAAGGACCTCACATCACAGACTCCGGATCACCCTTTATGGAGATTGGGACTGTCACCTAAAGAACAGGTAGCATGCCTCCCACAGACAGGACTATCCCAGGGGCTGGCTCCTCCCTTTTCAACTTTGTTCAACATCATTCAGTGTGACAGTTTTCACTAAGTAACTTCTGCTGGCATGGCCTGATGGTGTGACTTCCAAAATACACACTCTGGGTCCCCTTACAATTGTCACTCCACCACAGCTCCATCCTCACTGACTTCTAACCCCTCTCTGTCACCCCACTGCCAAATGGCTTAGAAGCAGAAGACCAGTGTGGATCTCCTTTCTGGAGCACAGATCCTGCAAGGTGTTGTGGGGTGGGGGGAGGACTTGGTGACTAAACAGAGCTGCCCCTGGACATCAGGTTCTTTTCTTAGGTTTTGCAGGTGAACCAGGATACCTCCATGTTCCCACTTACATCCAGAGGAAGGGCTCTGGACACAGTACAGGAAACACTGGACACATATGATGGCATCACACCCACCCACCCCCTTGTCATGCGCAGTCGGCAAGACCATAGAATTCCCCATGTGGCTAGGCCTGGCTCTGGGATGCCATCTGCACCCTCTATAGGAGGCAGGCCAAGTTTACGGCCAAGGCTCAAATATCACATTAGATGAGTTAAATGCCAAAGAGAACTCTGCACTGGAGAGCACAGTGACTGGTCAAGGAGGCTGCTGAAGCCTCTTGAGCTCTTTCTTAACAACAGCACCACAGACTGTAGGCCTACTATGTGCCAGCCGTGTGCTAAGAAGCCTTTTGTGTGAATGATGTCACATGGGTGTGGACCTTTAACCTTCCTATTTTATAGAGGGGGGCACCTGGTAAGGCAAGGCTCAGATTACAGAGAGTGCAAGCAGGACCAGGACAGGACAGGACTGTACGATCAGCCTCTGTCACCATCCAGACACACCAGTCCTTCCTCCTGGCTCTCATCAAGCAATGGCCCTGAGAGAATGTGAGGACAGGATCCGTGAGCTGACTCAGCACTGTGTTGGGTCCCACTTGAAGGACTTTGTCACCTGACTCTTGGGCAGCTCTTCCATAACAGCTATTCCTTTTCCAGAATAGCCCAGTCCCCATAATGGGTATGGGTAAGGTCTTGGGAATTGGCACCGAGGAATGACAAGTTTCTACAACTAGACCTGAGGCTCCTTACCCATGACTATGGTCACTATCACAGAGGTGGGAGGAATAGTCGTGACCATTCTTCTCACAAAATGGGCTGTTCCCCTTGGCACTCTTACAACTGGTTATTTATAAGCTCAGAAATCTTGTCTGTGTTTATGTTATTAGTCACTAAGCAAAAGCTTATTTTCCATCACTTGGGAAGGGTTTCCTTTCTCAAAAATGAAAGCCTGTGTCTCTTGGCCAGACAGTTTTACCCAGAAGCGTGGTGGCTCCACGATGGTAAGGAAAACTGCTGCGGCCCTTGACTTGCCAGGCCTACCAGGAAACTGCAGGCCCTGAATAGAAACTTAGCTCAGCCTGAATCAGCCCGAAGCACTGTGCCAGGACCCTGAGGTGCCCAGCCTGAGTTTCAGTAAAGCGACAGCAGTATAAAGTACCTACTATGTAGATGACACTGGAGTTAATTAAAGAAGATGCTACCCAATCAAGAGAGGGAGAGGACAGACATGCTGGAAGAAACAGCATGGGAAAGCAGCCAACAGTACTGCTACCAGACTCTGGCAGGTCCCAGGGAACAAGAAGTAAGAAGAGGGCTATGATGAAATACCGAGGTAGTGAATACCCATGAGAAGCTCCCAGGCAGCCAAGCAGGTGAGGAAACACTGCCAAGACAACAGAAAAGAGTGAAATGAAGACCAGAGTAGCTTCAGGAGTCCTGAACCTTTGAGACAGTTCAAAACGCACTTCCTCCCACACAGTGACCTCTCCGCCTTTACAATGTGTTTGCATCTTCACCAGTGACTGCATGTCACACACTCCGCACTGACTGACCACAATGATCCTGTGAAAGTGTTACAGGGACCAGCAGCTTGGGACCAAAGGGATGGCTTCTTTGGATTTTAAAATATCTGCAATACAAAATAACATACCTTGAGGGACCCCAGTCTAAACACAAAATTTACTTATATTTCATGTACATCTCATACAAATAGGCTGAAGGCAATTGTCCTAGTTAATCGACACAAACTCAAAGGACATAAGAGAGGGACCCTCGGCTGAGCAATTGCCTTTATCATATTGGTCTGTGAGCCTGTCTCGGGGCATTTTCTTGTTGATAGAGAAGGCACAGCCCACTGTGGGCGGGGCCACCTGGGAAAGTTATCCTAGGGTGTATAAGGAAAGCAGTTGATGACAGCCTGAAAGCAAGCCAGTGAACAGCATTCCTCCGTGGCTTCCACTTCAGGTCTGCCTCCAGGTTCCTGTCCTGGCTTCCCCCCATGATAGACTGTAACAGGTAAACTGAAATAAATCCTTTCCTTCCAGGTTTTGTGTTTTTGTCATGGTGTCTATCACCCCAAGTTAAAACAATAATCCTGCCCAATATTTTTAGTAACTGTGGGCATGAAACAGTTTCATGGTATGAGATTTTCCATGTGTGGTCTATCACTTTGGTGCTTAAGACATTTAGCACGTTTGAAGCATCTCAGACTTCAGATTTTTGAATCAGGGATGCTCAGCCTGTGTCAATGTTACCCCATTTCATAACTGAAGAACCATTACTCCCACCTAGCATCAACACTGACAGCATCCTTCAGTCACCCCACTCTGTTCCCTCTGCCCCTAACCATCTCCCTGGGATTGAAGTAAGCCAGTATCATGGGGGCTGGAGAGATGGCTCAGCAGTTAAGAGCACTGGCTACTCTTCCAGAGGTCCTGCGTTCTATTCCCAGCAACCACATGGTGGCTCACAACCATCTTCAACAGGATCTGATGCCCTCTTCTGGAGTGCAGGTATACATGCAGACTGAACACTCATACATAATATAAATAATAAAATAAAGAAGCCAATATCACAATATGTTGCCTATAAGCCAATCAGGCAGGTGAATTTTGTTTCTTTTGAAGTTCTTAAATGATGGTTCATGTAGGAGATATTCTTATGTGTGACTTCAATAACCCCAAATACTGTATGTGAGAGTAATTCACATTGGTCTCTGTAGTTTCAGAGTCTTCATCCTTGCTGCTGTGATTTCTCTACCATGCAGGGTACTGTGTGGTTTATCCATTCTACTTCAGATAAATATTGAACCAATTCCAGCTGTGGATACTTATAGGCAGAGATGCTGGGATCTTTTATTATTATTTTGTTATTGTATTTATTGTTTTTATTTTATGTGTATGAGTATTTTGCCTACATGTATGTAGGTTCACCAGGTTTGTGCCTGGTGCCCTCAGAGGTGAGAAGAGGGCATTGGTGCCCCTGGAACTGGAGTTTTGGATGGTTATGAGGCACAATGTCTGTGATGTGACTGAACCTAGGTCCCCTATGAGAACAACACATTTAACTATTGAGCTGTCTGTCTCTCCAGCCCAGCTGGGAGCATGCTTGCACACCATGTCTTCTGATGTGTTATTGTTGGACAGATACCCCAAGAAGGCTTTGAATCCAAATGTGTGACTGAAAACAAATTCAGGTTTTTACTATGACTCTCCCTTGATTCCTTCTCTCTTCCCGCACTGTACTCGGCCAAGTTTCTCTGTGATAGAGTCCAATTCACGGCTTTTTCTGAACACCCTTTATCAGCCTATGAAGTCGCTGTCTGAGCATTCTGCTATGTGTTAAAGCCGACAAAACAATACAAGGCACAGCCTTTGCCTTCGAGGAGTTGTGTCCTATTTGGAAATGAACAGAGCCTACTAAATAATCTGTGAGCCAAACTAAGGATGGCTCAGACTTTTAGTATCTAGAGGACCAGAGAGAAGGATCAGTAATGCAAATCCAAATAAGTTTGAAAAGATTCCCAGAGAAAATGGGCATGGAACTCAACAGGCCAAACGACTAGGGGTTTGCTTTAATTAGATATACTATTGCTATTGTTTTGGCATACCAAAGGAAACCCAGGCACTTCCCTTTTCTTCTGTCAGTGTCTTGTTGCTTCCAAGAAACCAACTAGGTTTACTTTTCTTGTTTTGTGTTTATTTCTATTTCAAGAGAGAAAGTGGGGAGGGGTTGGTTGCTATAGTAACAACTGCTTCTCCACATTAAGCCTGAATTTTATCAAATGTGCACCCTGACAGGTCTGACTTTGGATTGCCTGGCTTTCACAACTGCACTAATTAATTACAAGGCTCTTAAGGACTCCCTTCTGCTGCCTCCAAGGTTAATAACACAACTTGAATAGCCTGAGAAATTATATAACATAAAAACAACATTCTGGTCCAGAAGAAACACTGAGGACTCCGGTGACCCTGGGATTTTTAACCATCCACTGGCCATTTTTGAGTCAAATACACTAGGCCTTTTAGCAAGAGAGTGAAGTGGGGGCCAATTTACAGGATGCTGTAGGTGGGGGCCAATGGTCCTGGAGCTTTCTGATTCATGTGGACTCTTGAGGGAGGAAAATTAGGTGGTTGGTTTTAAAGAAATGGATCAGGACTTAGGAGAAGACTGGTTAGAGTTCTCTCCATGGTTTGGATTCTTTCTGTCCAGGGTGCCTCTACTCGTACCAGGCAGCAACAATGTTTTTATTGATGTCCTCAAACTGACAGAAATACCTTTCCACTCCCAGGGGGACTCACTTTTATTAAAGACAAGGAAGATTCTCACAGAAAGCCCTAGTCAGCTTTTTATTTCAGAAACACAAGAATCTTTTCTTGAAAGAGTAGGCTGCCACCTAATTAGTCATCAAGTCATTACAGGATTAATTCTTCAAAAATATATTCCCAAGAACTAAACTGTAAATACCTCAGGGGCTCATGGCTTCACAAAACAGTCCTGTGATGTCTGGAAGCCCCCTGCAGTGAGGGTGAGAAAATTCAGCTGGACTACTAACTCCCATTGTCAACAGGGTGGTCAGAGCTGAGTCACAGGCTGGCACTTCCCAGTTTGGACAATGGAAGGCTTTTTGGTTCACACACGTCTCACAATACACCAACACTCGTTCTGGCTGTTGGCTGTGATGCTTGAGGAAAACCATACCCAAGCTGGCCACCCACTGCCAGAGGTGGACTTCGGGAACTCAGAAGCAAAGGGATGAAAGTGTAATTGGGTGTGGTTGTGGATGCCTATAATTCTGACTCTCAGGACACTGGGAAGAGAGGCCAGTCAGGTAACAGAGACCTAGTTTCAAAAAGTCAAACAACTAGAGAAAAGCAAGGTATGGGCATTATTGGAGGACGAAGAGATGTTGAAGAATTTTGCCCTTATGCCAGGGTTATAAATGCTGTGGGGGGTCCAATACCAAATTCTATGAGATCAAAGCACAAGGTTAGGATAAAGAAGAGGGGTCTCAAGGGTAGTAGCTTGGACTGGTCACTGGACTCCAGCCTCCTGGTGATGGTGGCGGGGTATTTCCACGGCAACTCAGTGGGGCTCTAAGGTAGAATGGTACTACTACAAACTCATCACACTGGTGATCTCTTCTACTGCTGTGTCACAGCCTTACACACACACACACACACACACACACACACACACACACACGAGCGCGCACGAGAGAGAGAGAGAGAGAAAGAGAGAGAGAGAGAGAGAGAGAGAGAGAGAGAGAGAGAGCGCACCAGTCACTATGAGAAGATGAGTGTCAGTCAGCATATCCCCAATAATGAATCTGAACTCTCACAACCACTCCAGATAGAAGTGAAGGATCTAGACTAACATAGTCAATTTCTTTAAACAAGCATGCTACCCTGACTCCAGCAGTGACAGCCTTGGTTCCTCTTCCACAAACCTCAGCAGGAGGCTTTGTTGTGGGGGCCTGGCTCACTCCCACCCACCTGGCCAAGGAAGAGAAGCCAAGATAGTGCTTATCACCTACCCTCCTCTGTGTATGGCTGAGCCATCCTGAAGGGTACCTTGTCACACTCTCCCTTGGGGCCTCTTTGTAAAGATTATGACAGCACACAACTGTCAGAACACGAAGAAGTACCAGTTGCTACAATGGGCAACAAGTCTCATGGTGTAAGGAGAGATGAAGATGGACCTGAATGAGAGCCAGGTTCACAGACCGGCAAAGGGAGAATCCACCCAGAAGAGCACATTTCTGCGGTGGTGGTAGATGTAGTTGGGGTGGTGTGTGTGTGTGTGTGTGAGAGAGAGAGAGAGGGGGGGGGGGAGAAGAGGGAGGAGGAGAGAGAGAGGAGGTAAGAGGACAATGATGAAGCCAACAGTGAATTCACTTGTACAGACATCAGACTCCATTGGCCCCCTACAAAATTAAGTCCAGTTTCCTTTCTTTCTTAGAGATTTATTATAAAACATTTGTATGAGTGTACATGTATGTGTGGATATGAGCTTGTGAGCGTGGGTACTTGTTGGCATGAGAAGAGGGTATCAGATCTCCTGGAATTGGAATTATAGAAGGTTATGAGTTACTGGATGTAGATACTGGGAACCAATCAGGTCCTTGGCAAGAGTGGGAAGTGTTCTTAACCACTGAACCATCTCTCTATTCCCAAGCCCAGCTCTCTTAACCGGGGTCTCTGTTTCAGTCCCTAGTGCTACCCAATGTCAGAGTCCAGTGAGGTTGATAGCACAAACAACAAGTAAATACCTCAGGTGTATCAGAGCGGATGGAGTGGTGGAGAGAAGCATGAATTCCCAATCAAAAACACCTGGACAGAAGTCATAGGTCACCCAATCTTCCTTCAGTAGCCACATAAAAGGTCACTCTTAGGGGTTCTATGAGCCTTCCTTCTGAAATGCATGATTCTGATGGTCTAAGCAAATGATTAAGTGACCCAGTTCATCTCAAAAGACCCTATATTAAACACAATATAGTTTTATTTATTCTTTTAAAATTCTTTTAAAACTTAGCTTCAAGTACAAGTGACATTATTTAAAGCGCTAGAAAATATTGAATTCCAGGAAACTCAGGAGGGCGAGGCAAGACAAGCAGAGAGAAACATTAGTTTTTTGTTTGTTTTATTTCTAATCTCTAGCCTCTAGAAAAATGACTTGGGTGTAATCAAACTAAAATAATACACTTTAAGGTCAGACAGCTAATTTAACAATTAAAATGCGGCTGTGCTGACACACAGTTGAGGCACTCACCCCACAGTTTAAAGTGAGGAGAGCCCTTGGGGACTCAGGAACAGAGGAGGGCCAGGTACTTGGTCCAGGCTGCGAGGATTTCACTGGGAACCTGGGAGGCTGGCAGTGGAGAGGTGTATTAAATCAATACCCAGAAATTTGCCATGGGACTCTGAGATCCCTGAGGAGGACAACATCCAAATGGCTTATGAATTCAACCCAAAGCTAAAGAATTGCCCACTGCTCTTTGGTGACTGTGGCCAGAACATGTTCTTGGACTCATTGATGACAGATAATTAGACCAACACAGGTTTCGAGAGCAATGCTTATTGTCCTCTTTGTAGCAGGAATCACACCACATTTCCCAGCCTGACCAATTCAATCAGAAGCCTTGGGGCTGAGGTACAGACATTAGTGTCACAAATGCCATAGGAGTGTTCATGTGCACCTAATTGCCAATCAGGGACCTGGGAAATATGGTCTCAGCCTACTGTACTAGTCCCTAACACCACCCCAATAAGTGTACACTCCAGCCAGAAAGGACATCTCACTTATCTTCAGATATCATTCCCTGAAAATCAGGACTAAGACAGAGCTCCTTATCTTCAGATATCATATCCATAATAATAATCAGGAAGAAGAGACAGCTTCATGGGTAAAGTGCCTGCCACATAATCAGGACAACTAGAGTTTGAACCCCTAGAACCATATAAAAGCCAAAAGGGCATGAGTCCCACCTAGAATCCCAGCATAAAAGAGCTAGGAATAGGATCTCCCAGAGAAAGATGGCTAAAGAGACTAGCCATATAAGAGAGTGCCGAGTTCAGGAGGAGACCAATCAAGGGAGACCAACATCAATCCTGGGCCTACACACATACACATATATACACACACGTGTGTGTACATGCATGCACACTCACATACACATACTCCTACACAAATGTAACACATACATGCATACATGCTACACATACAATGAAATACAAAGTAATACTCTCTAGCATTTATTAAGCAGATACCAACAAATGCCTAGCTGTTCTTTTCCTTTGCACATGTAATCCTACAAGGTACAGAGTATTAAGACAATGCCCCACTGTATAGATAAGGAACCTCAGCTTCCTAGGGATTAGTCAGACTGGCCACTTCCACATTTGTCCTACCAGGATAGTACTTGGGAACATAAGAGCTCAACACATTTGTGATGAGTGAAGAATAACTACGCAAATAAACAAATGGTACAGGATCAATTCAATCATCTCTCTGTCTTTGTGAGAGACCAAATCAAGAACCATCCTAAATCAGGACCTGCTTGCATGTCTTGCCTCTCAAGACCCCTGGACAGGCACACAAAAGCCTGCAAAATATGAGGTGCTTCCATCATTAGCATTCCCAAGTAACCAACCTAAGAAACTCAGTCCCACTTTCAACAGTGGTTCTCACACTTGAAGACACAGCAGACTCCTCCTGGCAGTCTGCTTTTGAACAGATGGCAGAGCAGGCCAGAGGTTCAGGGGGCTGGGCAGGTCCAGCTGATGCTAATTTCACTGGTTCTGGACCGCCCTTTGAGAATGCCACACTTTGAGACTGTTGCACTCCAGGGAACTACCTTCACTTCTCAGGGGGTGGGCAACAGCATTCTCTGACCCCTGGACCTCTGCTGGATTCTGTGGGAACATTTTTCACAATCCCCCTGGCCCTGGCCACAGGTAAGGGTCTGTGGTGCCCAATGTGAGCAACAGCCTTCTCCACAGACATGTCTCTTCATTTCTCCTCCACTTATTAGGATTTCTGGAACAGAGTTTTTTTTTCAACAGGGAGCAAAAGAGATATCCCATTCCAGAAGTATCTACCCGAATCCCATGTGATGGACAGCTTTTAAGAAGGATATTTGGGACTGGGAGATAGCCTACTTGGCAGAGAGCATACCTCACTCTGGTCCTCAGGACTCAAACCAAGTGATGAGAAAGAAACATATATACATTCACCTGCACATACCCACGGGCACACACTCACTCATGCACACAGCACACACACACATACGCACATGGGGGTGGGGTTAGAGAAATGGTTTTGGCTTCTACTTGGTAGAATCACCTGGAAGAACCTCAATGAGAATTTTCCTGGTCAGGCTGGACTGTGGGTTTGTCTGTGGGAGCTTGTCTTCAGAGTCGCCCACCTTGGGCAGCACCATTCCTTGTGCTTTGGGTCCTGGACCGTGTGAGTGAAGCAAGAACACTAAGCACACACAAGTGGTCACGCTCCCATTTTCTCTCTTCTCCTGACTATGGACACCACCAGCTGCTTTGAGTGTCTACCTCAATTTCCTGGCAACAATGGAGGGGGACAGGTAATAAATAATATAAAAACCTATGTTAATTTGCTTTCTAGAAAGATGGAAAGGACTTTTCACAGGCAGTGACTTCATCCAAAGATGTTTGAGAATACAAGCTCCTATATCTTCTCAAGGCATAGGTTCACAAGACAGCACAGGAGACAGACATGCTCATCAAAGAGGAGGATGTCTGCTTCGCTTCTTCTTTTCTTAAGTTTAAAGATCATGTTTTAAACATGCCTACTCAGGAGAGCTATCATAAGTAATGAATACCAAAATAAGTCTTTCTGTGTGTTACAGGAAGCCAGAATCCCCCTTACCTAAGATAAAAGGAATGAAAGGATCACCCACCCTGAGCACATCACAACACAAAGAGCCAATAAAGGGATACAGCCAGATCTGGCCAGAAAGAGAGATCTCCAGAACCCTAAACACAAGTGAAGGCCCAGGCTGCATCTTCTCTAGGGCCCCCCTTTTTGCTTTCAAATGCGGTACTACTGCCAGATGGGACACAGGAACTCCCCAGCCCTGTGCTGTGCAGTAAAGATGATGTTAGTCTCCTGAGGGCTTGTGGATGGGTTTCCTGGGTTTTCAAAGAGAAGTGGGGGGGTGAGACAACCTGCCTTTGATGTCTGAACTCAGTCCTGAAATCAAAACCACAGACAAAATCTGTTTTTATCTCTTCCATTCTAGGCGACCGAGTTGAAAGCTCCTACACTTCCTTTTTCTGCTGTTTTTCCATATTGTCAATTGCCTCCCTGCTGAGAGAATGGAATTCCTGTGAGGAGGAAGCAGGGGTCCACCCTGAGATGCTGCCTGAGATTTCTGTCTTTGCTCCAGATCAGGTTACCCACGCCTCTCCCCACCCTCACTCCCTCACTCCCCACCCCCACCCCACCCGCAACACACACACACACACCAGCATCACACACTAGAAAGGGCTTGACTCTTCTCTTACTGACTTAGAAGAAGCCAGTGATGGTTTTTGTCTACACAGATTTGACAAATTTGAGGGCAAAACAGGCTCACCGACAGGGTCAACAGGACAGTTCACCCCAGGGTCTGTTTCTGGACAGACATGATTGGAAGGAATTAAGTTTGAGATCCAGTGAATAGCAGAGGCCATTCAGCAAAGTGACCACTCACGGGCCTGAGGGTACACAGCTTAGAAAACACTGCCCTGTGAGGCGACAGGTGTGGGCTACAGGCTTCTCAGGACATGGGCAGAAGCAGTTTACCCACAACTGGGATTCGTGCTATATTATGCAGAAGACAGCCCCCTGTGAAGCCAAAATTCTCTGTCTCACAGGGACAATGCTATCCCTCAACGAGGGCCCCCACAGGCCACAATAGGCCCTGTGCACTGTCTGAGTTCAAAAGTCCAACCCTCTACTCATTAAGAGGCATGACTTCAGAAAATACATTTTGTCTCTAAGCCAAATTTGCCACACAAGTGGTGTGTTTATGATTCTTATTTTTCAGATATAAGGGCTAAGTGAGACAGCACAGGACACACACCCATTGCACTCTGTCACTGTATTTTATATAATATATTAATATGTATAATATATTAAATATATTTTATATATTAATCTAAGTTATGCACATTTTTTGATAGAGTTAGGGAGATGACTTGGTTGGTGAAGGGCTTGACTCACAAGCATGAGGACTTTTGTTTGAGTCCCAAGAACCCACGTTAAAAAAGCAGATAGGGCAGGGCTGGAGAGATGGCTCAGAGGTTAAAAGCACTGACTGCTCTTCCAGAGGACCTGAGTTCAATTCCCAGCAACCATATGGTGGCTCACAACCATCTGTAATGACATCTGATGCCCTCTTCCAGCCTGCAGGCATACATGCACGCATATATACATAATAAATAAAATGTATACATAATATACATGTACACATATTACATAAATACATATTACATTATACATAAAAATAAATGTATACATAATAAATAAAATCCTTTTTTAAAAAGCAGATAGGATTCTGCATGTGTGCAAATCCCTGAAGTGGCAGGAGGGGAGACAGAATTAGGCAGCTTCCTGGGCTCACTGACTAGCTAGTCTTCCCTACTTGGTGAAGTTCCAGGCCAATGAGACCCTCTCGCAAACAAAAGGTAGAAGGCACCTGAGGAACCATGCATAGGTTGTCCTTTATCCTCCACATGTGCACTCGTGTGCGCAACACACACACACACACACACACACACACACACACACACACACACACATAATCTAATGGTTCTTATTGAAGAAGAAACTGTAAAGTGCTTTTCTAGCGCCTACTCACTTAGCCCGTTAGGCGATGCACTAAGCAAATGAGCACATCTAAACTCTGCATGGGCTTCTGGTTGGCCCATCATCCTTCAGTTTCTGGAAGATTCCCTCTTGCTCTGTGAGTGGCAGGAGATCAGCACACAGACCCCCCCAGACAGATGTGCAAGTCCTCCCCTCTACACCCTGCTTCCACTACTCCTACTCTGCCAAAGTCCAGGCCTAAATGGGCAGCAAGGGCAAGAAAGAAAAGGCCAGGTGATAATGGCTACAGAGCCATCATGGCAAGGCACAAAGTCAGAAAGCAGGGTGGAAGCACTGCAGAGGGAAAAACAGTGCAGCCGGGAGACCTGGGTGTTAGGGCTACTAGTCATCTGTGTGACCAGCTAAATTGTGTCCCCTGCTCAAATGAGGTTGAAGCTCTATGTGGCCCTATCTAAATGTCCTCAGAGAGATAATTAAGCTTAAATGAGGCCATTAGCATGGACCCTATCCTTGTATGACTCAGGAAGAGAGAACCTGCACATGGATACAGGAAAGACAGTTGAAGGCATGGTTAGGAGATTGCCTTCCACAAGCACAGGGGAATCCTGGAACAGGTCCTTCCCCACAGTCTCAGAAGAAACCTCACAGCTGTCACCTTGGTCTTCCACTCCAGCCATTAGAACTAACAGGAAGCAGGTTTCTGTTTTTGAAGCTTCCAGCCTCTGGTACCGCATTACCACAGCCCTAGCAAACGAGTACACCCAGCAAGTCACTATTACCCATACAGAGTGTCAGTGTCCACAACTACAAAATGGGAACACCTGACCTGCCTACTTCACAGATTTGCAGTGGGGATCCCGAGCTAGACCCTGGGATGCCAGGCAGGAAGACAGACAAAGTCACAGGACCAAGGAAGAAAGCAGAGTCATAGTCAGAGGTGTGAGGGCCAGCCTCAGCAAGCCTGCTCCTACCTCCAGGGAAGTGGGGAGCTGCCCTCATCCCCAGTGGATGAGAAACAGAATCTGTATGGGAGAGCAGAACTGAAAGGTGAAAATTCTAAGGAACAAATACATAAACAAACAAAAACACTACATGAAAGTCCCTGTGAATTTTATTTGTTGGGCCAAAACACTCGAAGACAATGGGATTTCTTTAACACATTTAGCTTATTTACATGCAAGAATCCCTAGAAAGTCAATGAAAGGAATGTGACTTATCTTCAGAAATAAACTAAAAAGCAACCCATGTCTATGACACATAAACAATATATACCAGCATTGTCCAAAAGAACTTTCTGGGGTGATGAGAATGTTCTAGATCGACACTGTCCAGTGTGGCAGCCACTAGCTGCATGGAGTCACTAATGGAATAAGGTGACTGCATTTTCCCATTATAATTACCTTTTTTGAATTCCTGCATATGATCTACCATTTAATCTTAACAGCCCTATGAGAGAGATACAGTGGTCACCACCCTTTTTAGGGTACTGTAGGGCCTCGTGCATCCTTGGCAAATGCTCTACCGGTGAGATCACCCCCACCCCTGCCACCCCCATTTGCTAGGTATGTTATTGACACCCACTATCTTCCCCAAGTGGGGGGTTAGGACTGAGCTCCAAGCCTGTGTGACCTGAAAACTCAAGCTCTTCTCTGACCTCCTAAAACCTGCTCTCAAGGTTTTAATGCAAGGGTTTCTCTTCTTCCAGGGCCCTCCGAGAGGGGATAGACCACGGCCAACACAACCTGGGCAGCAGAATACTCATGGGTAAAGAAGGGTGCATCTTGGACTTTCCTTTTGAGAGGCCAATGGTTTCCTGTTCCCCACTGATCCAGTCTGGTTCCCAGCTTCCCTGATGTTGATCTAAAGTCAGGTTCTCCATGCTAGATGTCAGCTACTGCTGGTGGTCTCCTAAATAAGAAACCTGAGAACCCCAAGCTGGGTGTGGACTCTGATCACTCTGTGAGGCCACACAACCCAGAAACAGCCGTGTTCACATATGACAGGACTCAGCCTAGTTCACACTACACAGGGCATCCTTCCCGTTGGTATTCAGGTTTCCATGTAACAAACCCCTCAAAAGGTTAATAAATTCACTCTCCACCAAATTTGTATATCTACTCACTTCTAATATCTGGAAAACCCTCCTTCATCAGGTAAGCTTAGATTTGTTTTTAAAGGTGAATTACTATCTTTTTCTAATTTTTCCCTCGAAAAATCTCTAAGGGCCAGCTAGGACATTCCACATTTGCATGAAAGTTTCTATTACTAAAGGCTCTGTGGTCCCACTGTATGGTACTTAACCAGCTATACAATACTTTAAAAACAAAGATCAAGCCCAAGCCCAAGCCCTCACACATTGGGCAAGTGTTCCACCACTGCTTTGGTCCCCAGCCTCCACATAACACTTTGTCTATGTGGTCTTGTAGTTTCTGGTTATGATACATGTCTAATCCATAAGCTACATATGTGGTCCTCTTAACACTGCATAACCAGAGCCAATGGTCCTCAAGCTTGCTGAACTGCAGGATGCCTGGCCTGCCTGCACCAAGACTTTCCCATTCTGTGGTCCTAGACAAGGGCCTTCACCTCTTTTCTTCTCATTTCTAAATGATTTGGAGGCTGCTAACTTCAAAAGCCACTAAAGAGGTGTTTGTAAGATTAATATGTGATTGAGTAAGTGAAATTTTCTGTTTAAAAAATCTCATCCTCGCACAGTAGATGGCTCAGAGGGTAAGAAAGCAATCTGTTCTTGCAGAGGACCCAGGTCTGATCCCAAGCACCCATGTCAGGGTGCTCACGGGGATCTGACACCCTCCTCCGCTCTCCTTGGGCACTGTTTTCACATGCAGCTACCCACAAAAATAATAGTCACATAATAAAATTAAAATGTTCTTAACCTGAGTATAGAGGAAATCAAACAAACAAACAAAAACCCCTGAGATAAAAAAAAAAAGCAGAAAAGGTAATTTCTGATGGTGACTTCTAGATGATAAGTAATGGGGAGAAAAGATGATGGAAAACTAAAAATCTAGGGCTGCCATCTTGCTTCCTTTACCTGGAACATCTTTATGGACCAGAAATGAAAAGGAAGTTCTTTTTTAAAGAAATTAATTTTTCTGACTTAACCACACATTTAAAAATATTCTGGGGAGGCCAGGGTGACAGTGCACACCTTTAATACCATCCCTCAGGCAGAGGCAGGAGGATTTCTATGACCTACAGACAAGCTAAAGCTACATAGTAAGACCCTGTCTCAAAAGAATCAATATACATAAACACATATTTTTATATTTTGATATATATTTATACAAATACACTAAATATATTTAAAATAGATTTAATTTATATATTTATGTGTATTGGGGGAACATTGGACTTAAGTTGAAAAGCAGTAAATTTTTCATAAGAAAATAATCAGACATGAATATATAAATGGAGGTCAATAAAGCCCTGTTTATAACAACCAGAAATCTGGAGTAACAGTAATGTTTGGCAAAAGAAATTAGACTCAATAAATCATGGTATGCTCTTAAATGAAATATAATAAAGCCTTGTAAAATGTCTTTATGGGAAATCTTGATTTGACACAGAGATATGTGATATAAAACGATAAAAGCCAGCGAAAGAGTAACCTGAGCAGTGTGATCTAACCCTGAGAGAAATGAGGTAAGAATTAGTTATCAATCTGTGAGTGAGACGAGAACTTGTTCTTTGACTTTGATGTTTGTATTTCAGTCTCTGCTGTAATAAACAGTCAGTGTGTGTGTCTTTATAGAGTATGAAAAGCAGGCTCAGACATTCTATTTCTTCCTGTGAAGGACCAAAGATAAACGGAAGCTCAATGTTTTACAGGCTTTTCCTTGCCCTGTGCTTTATAAACACCAGCTACAAGCTGGGCTGCCTTTGGGAAGCCTCTGAGGCGCTCGTCCTCCCTGCCTCTGAGGCCAACTCACAGAGAATGACCTGGGGGACCTCTTCATCCGAATGTGGCCATCAGTTTGAGGAATGACAATGTACCCACTGTTACTGGTCATCGAGGAAGCAGCCTTTTTTTCTTTAAAGCATACCGGCTTTCAACAAGACAGGTTACTTAGCAACATCCAAATGGAAGAAACTGGGGAGAGGGAAGGCGGCAGCCGGAGATGCTTCAGTGAGCTGCCCCACATGAATCTGGATGCATTCAAGGTAACTGAGTAAGACATAATGCTTGACTATTTTTATATCATGAAGCAAAACATTTGGCTCCTGTCCAGAAGAGCAATTACCTCAGTCTTGGCCAGGCCCCTGCAGTGTGTGATTGAAAACTAGTACAGGAGTGGCCAGGCCCCTTTGCTGTATGAATGGTAACTAGTGGTGTGTGAAATGATAACTAGACAGGAGTGGCCAGGCCCCTGTGGTGTGTGATTGATAACTAGTACAGGAGTGGCCAGGACCTGTGATGAGAATTGTTTAACTGATACAGGAGTGACCAGGCCCCTGTGCTGTGTGAATGGTAACTGGTACAGCAGCAGCCAGGCCCTGTGGTGAAAATGGTAACCAGTGGTGTGTGAATGGTAACTAGCACAGGAAAGTCCAGGCCCTGTGGTGAGAATGGTAGCTAGCACAGAAGTAGGGAAAGGATTACTGACCTTCATAAATACTGATGATATGAGGATGGCTGAGAGATGACATGATCTCAATTTCTCGTCTGATGTGAACCATGTCTAGTTCATCCTTAATTTTGTCCTTACGGATGGATTTTATAGCGACCTATAAAGTCAGGAAATGAAATGTTACTCAGAGAACTAAGCAGATGCAAATAAGCCATTGTTGGGGTGGGATGGAAAATAAATACAGATGTTGCTTGTTGGCCAAGTTGGCAACCACCACAACAGAGCTCCACAGAGACCCACCATGCCTTTCATTTATAAACAGCCCAGGTTTTGGGTCTTCTTCTTCATTAAGCAGTGGCTGTTTGACCAGGCACAATTCATTTATTCTAGGAGTCTTGATCCTTTGGGGTAAGAGAGGGGACAAAGGTAGGTGGCTTTTACAGGCCAATTATGATCATGGGAGGTGAAATTCTAAGCATGTAGTTCACTGTGAAGCTGTAGTGATGACTTTAAAACAAACAAAAAATCACTGTGTGACCACCCCAAAGCCAGTTCAGGCCCCAGTCCCTGATTCTGAAGACTACAACATAGGCTTTGTTCACACATCTTCCTAGACTTTAAATCCTCCCTGCATCCTCCTCCCTTCCCAGGCAGGTCCCATCACAAAGAACCAGGATAAAGCAAAGGGAGAGGCAGCTTCTCTCTGTGCCCAGCCTGTGTCAATTCCAGAAGCTTCCTGTCAGTGTCTGAGAATCCAAATTTGTAGGAAAAAGAGGGACCAGTACACAGACATAGGAAAAGACATCAGACAGTAACACAAGTCTAATAAGAAAAGGGTCTGTCTGTTCTCAAGCAAGTTGGCAAGAGACAAAAGTGGGGAGCCTACCAACAGCCCACTGCCACACTGTAAGCCTGGTCACAGCCAGCTCTCCTGGAGCACACAGTGCAGTGCAGAAACAAGACAGCTACCTCAGAAAACAAGGTGGATGGTGACAAGCATCTCCCAAAAAGTGAAGCTGTTTCTGACCATCACATGTACACTGTGATGCACATGAGCACGCGTGTGCACGCACACACACACATACACACACATACACGTCCACATGTAAGCACACACACATGTACTCATACACACATGTGCACAGACACATGCATAAACACACACTCACATACACACAAGCATACACACGCATTCATGCACATACTCACCCATGATCACTTGAATGCACACTCACACTTGCACACTTACATACACACATGCACGCACATGCAAGCACACATGCATGCACGCACACTAAATAAATGAACAAACAATACTCTTTATTAGCACATGCACTGGATGATGCTGCCTATACAGGCACATGAAGAAGAAGCTGATCTTTGATCTCTCTGACATCCTATTTTCACGGGTAATCAAAAGTGGCACGGGTGTAAAACACAGGATGCACAGCTGGAGATCCAATGGAGACACCCCCATCCTGGGGCTGGTTAAAGGCAACTGCACAGATGAATGTACTTTCTGACTTCAAGACCCCTTGTATCCACAGTGCCAGGCTCAGCTGCTCAGGCCCTCATGACAGCTCCATTCACTGTGCAGCAAGAAAAGCCTCCTCTACTTGCTTGCGTCAGATGGAAAACTATGACTGGGAAGCTTTCTTTTGGCTGAGTGAGGCCTGTATCCTGGGAGCTAATTCCTGGATGAAGCAGACAGTGAACACACACAGGACCTGGAGGATGTGGGAGGCTGCTGGACCAACTTCTACATTCTTTCAAATACTAAGGACAGTCCAAGGACAGAAACCACCCCTCTGGTTGTGCTTGGAGCTGAGCATAGCCTCAAGGAAGCCCCATTGTCAAATCACAATAGCAATACATTCCTTCATCTTCCAGGGTCAGAGGTGAGGGCATTCTAATACATAAGAAAATGAGCCCTCTGTCCATTCCCTGCAAAAGCCCAGGACAAACAGGTCAAGGGTCTTACAGTGCCACTGCCAAGGCAATGCTTCCAGCTGGGCATAAAGGAAAGGGTCCACATTCTAACCAAGCTCCACTCGGTGCCGCAGAAACTCGAAGGGCTCCACAACGGTTAATAACCAGGGTGACTGTCCCTCCAACAAAAGCTTCTTTGCTACTGCAGGGCATCTTCCACTGAAAATGCCAGAGGCCCATTTCTGCTCCTGTTTCAAATGGGGTGGTGGGAAGTCAGGGGAAAACAAAAACTAGAAACCACGGATGCAGTGCAACTGCCAAGGCAGACACTGGGCTCCACTGTGGAGGCCACCCTTCCACAGTCAGCCAGTTACCAGCAAACCAAGAAAGCAGTACCAGCAACCCTCAGAGTCAGCATTCACTGAGCATCTAACACAGTCAGCCAGTTACCAGCAAACCAAGAAAGCAGACCCAGCAACCCTCAGAGTCAGCATTCACTGAGCATCTAACACAGTCAGCCAGTTAACAGCAAATCAAAAAAGCAATCCCAGCAACCCTCAGTCAGCATTCACTGAGCATCTAACACAGTCAGCCGGTTAACAGCAAATCAAAAAAGCAATCCCAGCAACCCTCAGTCAGCATTCACTGAGCATCTCAAGACAGACACTGTGAAGGGCTCTGTGTGCCGTGGATCTTGGCAGTCTTCTCATGTTAGCTTCTGCTTCATGCCTTCCCCTCCAGCTGGCACAGTCACATGCCCGCCCTAGTCTACCCGTCCCACTCCACCTTCCTCAAGATGTTAGCTAACACCTCTGAGTTCTCTTTCTTTTCTTGTTTGCCACACACTAGGCCTGTTTTTGTAGGACCCAAATAGCCAAAAAGGACATTTTTAAAAGGTTTAGAGGACGGAGACCAAGAACCACAGTCCCTATATGGGTATCTGCCTCAAGAAGATGAAGGATAAACTGAGCTAATGCACAGATGTTATGGGATAAAGGTTAGAACCATGGCTTGGTGACCATTCTCTAGCTGTGTGGCCTTGAGCAGGTTACATAGCCCCCCCACCCATGCTCATTTCCTCATCCATTTGTGAGGCGGTAACAGAATCTGTTTCATGGGCCCTGCAAACCCTGCATGTGAGATGCTTCAAACATGCCTGGACCAGGTAAACTGCTCAGCAAATGTCGGTCACTTTTACTCAATATCCTATAAGGAGAACCTTCCTTGCTCTTTCGAGCAAACTTGAATTCCTCCTGGCTCCTCAAGACACAGCAAGTGGAGGTCTTACATGTGGAGACCGTGTTTGTTTTCCCCAAAGTGAAGGCAAGACTGGACAGCACCCTCCTGGTCTTGGGATAGCATGTCACCTAAAATGGGAAGCTCAGGATAGCTGAAGCCATTGTTAGTACAGTCGGTACCTGCATCCTCAGATTCACACCAGACAGGAAGTTAAATAACCTGAACCCATAAAGCAACCCAGGGGTCACTCCAATTTCCTTCTTGCCAATGTCTATCAGCTAAACAAGGAAATGCAGTGTCAGTGCTCATGACCTCAGCCTTCAAGATTTATGACTGTTCATTTTTTTTTTTTTTGAGCACCTGCCCCTGGCCAGACTGCACATGCAGGAGGACATGTCCACCATGTTGTCAAGGCAAGAGGTGGTGGAGATGCACAGGCAATGAGAAAAAAATGACAACAAAAAGGATGTCACTCCTCTTATGGCCAAGCCACCTAAGAACTATGCAGCCATGTGTGCCATTACACAGGAATGCCCCTCCCCAGTTTTCCAGCTTGCACATCTACAAAGGATGGTGGAGAGAAGCAGAGGCTTAGGATTGATGATAGGATGTCTTAAATCACATATCTCACCATACCCCAGACCATCATGGGAAGAGGGCGAGCTTGGGGCAAGAACTCAGGTGTGTGTGTGTCTGACACACCGCAGCCACGTTCAAATGCTCCCCAGTCTAGACAGCACCGTGTGACCTATAAAACAGTCTGCCTTTTAAAAGGCCACCTATAGTTTAATGTAGAAACCTTATGCAGTAGCAGCAGGCTTGGCCGTGGAGCTGCGAATTCTGCCCTGTGCTGACTGCTTACTGTCAGAGGGTCTCAGCCCAGCCAAGTCCCATCTCTCGCTAAATAGAACAGGCTCAGTCTTCTCTTTGGGGCTGGCAGTTTCTTTCATTGACTCATCACCACAAACCACCTGCTCTGCAGCCTTCAGGGCACCTTTTCCAAAGTGGCTGGTCTGTGCCGAGATCCTGGTGACAAGCAAGGCGAGGACAGAAGAAAAAAAGGCAAACCAGTTTGCACAGGCTTTCTCCTGGCAGGTAGCTTTGGGCAATCCCAGACTCCACAGCTCACCTGTCGAAGGGGTTAAAGAACCTGAACATCTCTTCACTGAATGGTAGTGTTTATAGACCAGGTCTGGCTGAAGGACTCGGTGATGCAAGTCCTGAGTCACGCTTAAGGAGCCATTAGCCACAGCAAGCCATAACATAGGCAGTTCTCCACATGCCCCGCTTCCTCATCCATCCTTACACAGTGGCGAACACAGGTTGAAATTTAAATACATTTCCAGAGAGGCCCTGGAAAGGATGCCTGTGTACAGTAGACACTGCTCTGGGGCATGAGGGACATTGATCTAACCAAGGTAGTGGCAGTCATCTTCGGTCCCCAGTCTCCTTGTAGGAATGGTTACGTATACACTGCCCAATATTGGCCTGGAGAGAATATCCTAAAACAGCACCTATACAACAAGACATGCCTGGGAATCTTATCAAAACATACATTCTAAACCTAGAAGTATGGGGTAGGGCCTGGGATTCTGGGTTTGTAGCACGATGCTCAGTAATACAGTCATGCTATTGGAGGGACCACATGTTCAGGAGCCAGCAATGACTCCTGGGTCCTGATATATCAATACCTGACAGTATTTTATTTTTGCAGTACTGCAGGTCGAATCCCAGGCCTTGAGCATACTAGGTAAGCACTCTAGTTGACCTGCGCCCCTACCCTATTTTATTTATTTACACATTTAGATACAGGGTCTCCCTGACTTGCTCAGACTGGCCTGGAAATAAATCTGTAGCTCACACAAACCTTAAACTTGTGATCTGCCTGCCTCAGCCTCCTGGGTGGCTAGGATACAGGCCTTTGCCACCAGGCCAAACTTCTGATGGTGTTCCTAGTGAGAGCAATAACGGACATCCACAGACCTTATTTCATTTGGTCCTAACTACATCATCACTTTATAGACAGACACTGAGCCTGGAGGCTGCTGACTCCTGAGGCTATGGATACAGGAAGGATGAACACTGGTAAGGGCCAGGTGTAGTGGTGCACGCCTTTAATACCAGCAGAGGCAGAGGCAAAGGCAGGTGGATCTCTGTGAGTTCAAGGCCAGCCTGATGTACATAGTGAGTTAGTGAACTCCAGGCCAGTCAGGGCTATACAATGAGACCCTTTCTCAAAACATAGAAACAAAAAGAAAAAAATACTGACTGATGAGGGATGTCCTTCTGTATGCTGTGAATATGTTTCTCTTATTGGTTGATGAATAAATGCTAATTGGCCAGTAGCCAGGCAGGAAGTATAGGCGGGACTACCAGACTAGGTGAAAGGAGAAGAGGAAAGGCAGGGAGCAGTGGCAGAGGGAGATGCCATGCAGCTACTGGGAAGGTAGGACACTGGGGCATTCCCCAGAAAGTCAAGACTATGTGGAGATGCACAGATTAATAGAAATGGGTTTATAATTAAGAGAGAGCTAGTCAATAAGAAGCCTGAGCTATTAGCCAAACAGTTTATAATTAATAGAAGTCTCTGTGTGTTTACTTGGAACTAAAGGGCTGTGGGACCAGATAGGCCAGAAACTCCATCTTCAACTGACATGGCAAATGACAGTGTTAAAGAATCGCTAGGTCTCTAAGGCCAGTAAGATGGGTCTCCTTGGAAAGGATGGTGAAGTGCTTTGAATGAGATCTCTGGAGAAAGCCTGGGGGAGTGAGCCTGTGGGAGGAGATAGGTCATAAACGTCCCTTAGGATAAGACTGCATCTAATCCCAAAGCCAGCAGGCAACCCCTCTGCCATTTTCAAGGTGTGACCTCACACCTGCTGTATTCCAGTGCCACCAAAGAGCTGCAGGACACTAAATCAGAAGCAGCCTCATGACCACAGTCTTACCAACAAGTCAGGGTCCACAGCAGGGGAGCAGCAGCCCTGTAGCAAGGCAGTGGGCCAGTGTCTGGGACCCTGCAACACAGCCAATGTCTGAGACTCACACCAGGACAGACTTCAGGGCAAAGCCATGCTCCATATGGGCCACACACACCCAAGATTCCACAGATCACCAGAGAGTCTTTGTTCAGAAAGTCTTTGCCTGGATCATGATAATGCCACCCAGAAGCCTATGTTGCAACCCAAACCCTAATCAATTCAGTGACCCTCCACTCTGTGTGGAGCAGCAAGCTGCCAGGATTCAAGAGGCCACACAGGGCCTGTGCCAGCTCTGCCTCAGGGCAGGTGGCTACCCCACCTTCCTCCCTGGCCTGTTTATTCACGTTCCTACATGGGTGTTTTTACAGACAAGGGGTGGAGAAAAGCCAAGAATCATAAGTGTGTGCCTTAAGGCAACCCACCACTGCAAGAAGTTCTGAAAACTACAGCCCTCAATAGCCTATCTCGGCCCTGCATTTTTAAAAACTCCCATTAGAAACAAGACAATTCCTCAGATGATTTCAATTTTTTTTTTTTTTGTACTATGAAAAACAATGTGTTCTAGCTCCAGATTTAAACACCAAAGATTTGGTCTCTCTGGCCTGGGCCAGCTCAGAGAAATTATTGGGAGCGTCTTTACCTACTCAGTCATTCCTCACTTTCCTGTGCCCACCCCACCCACAATCCCCCCTTCAAGGGCTGTGCTGTGAATGCCCATACTGCAGTACTAATGCTACAGAAAAATCTCAGGGCTTATTTACACTCCTTATATTGCATCGAGGTTTATAAATGCAAGCTAGTGACCATGGCTGACCTGTCAAGAATCAAGAGAGGTGATCAACAGTGACTGTCAACAGTGACTGTCAAGGGATGAGCAGTGGATGTCCCAATGGGGGAGAAGAAGGCAATACAGAGAGTGGAGGTGGGTCCAGGGGAGACCTGGTATCAGTGGGTTTTGTTTTGGTTTTTTGGAGGGGTTTTGGGGGCAGGTGAGGGAAGAGGTTCTTGTTTGTCTTGAAACAAGGTCTAACTGTCGCCATGACTAGCCTGGAATCCACTACACCAAAGTAAATCTCGGGTGATTTACTATAGTCTGAGGTTTTAGAATTATCATCTTAGACCAGAGCCACTAACCCAACTGTCTCTTATTATTCTGTAGCTTATATATGACACAGTCATATTACACACTAAATGACTGACAGGGGTAATGAGCTTCCAATGTATACAGAGGACGATTAAAAATGAGCTGCTTCCTGCAGGAAGCCAGCGGCCCAGAATAATTTACCCTCAGCATATGGAAACTTTGCTGCCAAGAAACATCTCACTTGTCCTGGCTCAAAGTGAGCCTGTAGATGACGCAAGGCCACAGAAGCCAAAGAGGATGGGTGTCTTCATGGTCTGCACATGGCCTGAGGCCTTAAAAACCTGCTGGTAACTTCAGAGATGCTAACTCAGACATTGTCAGATACACAAAAGCACTCCAAATGCAAAGCTGGGAGCTGTGCCTAGAATCACCAAACTGCTATTTATTTTTAGCTGTGCACATTTCTGAAAGCCAAACACACCAGAGCACAATGCCGCAGTGCAGTCAATTTATTTTTAGTGTGTGTGTGTGGTGTGTACACATGCCCATAGGGTGGGGCACATGGGGTGGGTACCTGGATATGTGTACTCACATTCATGTGGAGGCCAGGAGTTGTCACTGTCTTTCTCGGTCACTCTCCATCACATTTATTGACAAAGGGTCTCTCCCTTTGAACCCCGAGTCCATGGCATTGGCTAGTCTAGTTTGCTGATTCTGAAGATCTGCTGTGTGATGGGATTTCATCACACCCACTCAGCCTTTTATAGGGGTACTAGGGATCTAAACTCAGTTTCTTATGCTTGCACAGCAAACACTCTCATACCCACTAATCCATGTCCCCAGCCCAGGAGGTATAGCTTGTTTTCTCCCAGGTGACAACTGTCCTGAGACGAGGTAGAAGAGATGAACCTGAGGCTGGGTGAGCCTATAAACTGGAAGACCTCCACCCCAATCTCTGATCTCCTGCTGTTTATAGCCAGCCTTCAGAATGGCAAGGCTGGACAACTTGTATTTATGGACTTCTGAACCCAATAAAGTTCCAGCTGGAACCCCCAAGAAGCCAGCATCAGTACACAGGCCCATTCGTACTTCCAGGAACTTGCTGGGGAGGTCCTAGGGTAATCAAGTCACATGTTCTATGTGCCCTGAAAATGAGGCTGACCTTGGGTCTAACCTCAGGAGGCCAGGATGGGAATTATACCAGGCTGTGTACAGGATGGAGCAGGGAGAAAGAATAGAGTAACCACAGCATCACGAGTAGACATGAGAGCTGTTCATGTCTTCCTCCCTACTAGACAGGCGAGGAAACTGAGTCCCAAGGTAGTTAAAGTATAAGCTCAGGCTCCCAAACTTAGCAATAATACACAAGAGAGGGACCAACATCCCAAGCAGGGAGTTCTGGTGTAGAAGCTGACACACAAAGGCTTATTAATATTTACTCGCAAGGCAGGCTCCCATGGCGGAACTCTTGCATTATTAATAAACTGATAAAGGAAATGGCAGCTCTGCCTAAGCTCTATGAGTTGTTTCACAGCCTGGTGCAACATTTTAACCTCTCTCTACTGCCAGGGCGATATCCACAGAGCTGTGGAAGCAATGTTGCTTTTACTTTTACTTCAATTTCTGAGGCTTGATTTGCTATTAGACATGAAGCACACTGGGGGTAGGGGGTCCCATCTTGCTTAATTCTGTGTAAACACTACTTTTAAATATTAACTTCAGATTGCAGTGAATCACTGACCTTGGAAACAATGAGCAAAGGACACAAAAGACCTCAGAGGCCAAGTTCAGTTTCCAAAGAGAAAGGAAATTAGTCTGTTAAGCTTGCCTTGTCTAGGGGTCTGAACAGAGTCGTTAGATTCTTAAGATGGTGAAATACAACAGGGGACTGATAAATACATAATACATAAATTACACAGAAGCAGGGACTGCTAAAAGGGAGCATGTATGCCATGGAGCTACAGCAGAGCACAGGCCATGCCTTGGTGTGGATGCAGAGGAGTTAGCCAGCTGAGCAAGTTAGCTACAGATGCTAGAATGTGGAGGGACCCTGGTGGAGGACATGACAGGTAAAGGCTTCCAGGGACATGAAGCCACTCCTTCCAGCAGAGCTTTATTTTCTATCTTTATCGTGGATGATCTTACTGATAATGATAAGTAAGGGAAAGATTCATCAGAAGTTATTTTTATCCCAACAGAATATTATGGAAAGTTATGAATAATAGTTGTGGTGTATAAGGCCATAATACAGTGGGAGTGAAGATATCACAGGCTTCGGTCCATCACCTGCCTTACCATCTGGCCTCATCATCCTGCCAGCACCAGCTTCTTTGTCCCTTGCAAAGGGAGGGAAGCCCTTGCTGCTCAGAAAGTCTTCAAGTTATTCGACTCCCTAGTTAGCACTCCATAGGCCTACCCAAGGATGCTTGTAGCAGCAACCCTTCTGGCTACAAACAGTCCCAAGCAATAGCAATGCCACCCCTATGGAGCGTACTCCTCTTGGGCTGGCATTTCCTGACGCTCCACTCAGTGGAGACTTAGCCAGTACTGCATCCTTGCTTTCCCATCCCGGAGAAAACTGAGGAAGGGATCTGTGATCACCCTAGGGACTCTAGGCATGGCCTGAGTGGCGGAGTGTGAGCATGTCTCTCTGGAGGTTTGTGACTGTCATTTTCTCTGCCAGGACCCTTCCATATCCTATCGTCAGCTAACTTTTCCATCTTGCCAATATTCTGCACCGATCTTGAGACTTGGTCCTATGTTGGACACCTAGGTCCCCTCCCATCGCCTCCCTCACCAATATTCATAAATTCTATTCACACCAAAGCCAGCTCTACAGCATATCCAAACCAAATCATAGTACATCCAGGATGGAGCAAGTACCCAGTGCACAGTCCACACAAAGCCTGACTGTTCAGATGCACTCTAAGAATTTTAAAAGACAGGTAAAAATTTACAAAGCTACAATAGGTTACCTCATTCCACCAACCCAAACCACAGCCACCTGCCACTGGATGTTCTATTACACGGCTCGGAGGTGCTGAATTCCCAGTTGCTCCCAAATCACTTGTCTGTGAACTTCCCATCTTTCCAATGGAGATGAGAAGACAGAATACTGGGAGAAGGTTCGGGTGACTCACAGTAATTGCTAACAGTGATCAGGGTAATTACCAGTTATCACGCTCTTAGAAGATGCCTGGCCCCGGGTATGGGTACCATTCTGTTAAACCTCTCAGCCTCTTGCTCATTAACGTCTTGCAGCAACATTATTATGCTTTCTCAGTGAATGCAAATGAATTCTGAGGGAGGGTAGGGAACTGCTGGTACAGTTAGCGACAACTGGCAACAAGCAGAAATGTAACTAGGCCCAGGGGCCATATTCTTAAACCCTAGTCACAGCGACCCTGTGACTGGGATAGCCCCTGGCAAGGAGTAGGTGGTTGGTACGTGAGCTTGGTCAGAATCTCCGCACAGGACAGACCCACTGAAGCCCTTTCCTCACTCATATTTAAGCCACCTCCATCTTAACATTCACATTCATGGGCAGCCCTTTCCAGTGTCCATCTGCCCAGTGCAGGCAGGTGGGCACAGGTACAGTCAGAAAGGGAGGCCTGGGAGATGTCCCTCTACAATGCTGTGGCAATGAGCCCATTCCCCCAGCAAACAACTGTGGGGAATCTGCTCTAGACAAAGCATCGATCCCCTTCTGCAGCACAGAACGTAGGCCTTCCCTTCGGTGGCCTCTACTCACTCACCCTCTTTAGCTCCTGGACCAGTATCTATTGAGATGGGCTCCAGATCAGTCTCTGTTGGAATGGACCATGACAGTATCACTTGCCACATTTGGAACCCATCTGGAGTCTTCAAACTTCCTCTCAGGAACACAATAACTACTTGGGGAAGGAAGGTCAGAAAGGGCCACTATGACATGCTTGGCATGAGGGTTGAAGATTCCACATTTCCTGCCAAATCTTGTTCACACCTCCAAATATTTACCAGTCATTATGCTACCCAAACCACAGTTAAAATATAATCTAGCAAAGGGGAGGGGATGTTCATGGTCAATACCTCAGGATGAGCACCCTCCCCTAAACCTTCATTTTCATAAGAATTAATCCTTTCCTACTCAAACACACTATCGCCAACCTGGTTAACACACTACAAGTTGCTGGAGTCAGTCTTCCCAGACCCCACTGTGGCCTTTATCAATTGCTTTTGTGTTTGTGGTTAAAGCCATACACCTATACAGGGCCATGTTGTACAAACGGCCCTCTACGTGCACACCATCCCACTGTACGTTACAGCCCCCTTCATGAGAGAGGCTATTCTGCAGGAGTCAACAACCAATCTAACGAAGGATCACCTCTTTTCCAGTTCATAAGTCAACTATACGGTTTCAACCAAGATCCTTGGATGCTATGGCCAGTGTTGCTTCCACTGGCTCTGATGGGTCTCTCTGCATTTTGCCCAGTCTACAGAGCCACCTGGTAAAACAGGTGCTGGCATTATTGCACTTCTCTTCTCTGGAGACTAGGGTTCAGGGGATAGCTCAGATATCCAACTGTTCATGAGTGGTGGTGCTCTGGTCAGGGGGCTGAGCTACCCAGCACACTTCAGAGTGTGTGGCTCAGAGACACTACTCCCAGAGCAAGGCCTTCCTGGCAGTACTTCATAAGAACCAGGCCCTCCCAGCAGAACTGTCAGACCCAGCCACTAGGGGCCAGAGACATCCCAGGGGAGTCCCACCAAGCCGCTTTCTGATGTACCATACACACAAAAACCAATGTTCCCCAGATGTTCTCCATGTCAAACATTTGGTTTGAGACACAGTTTTCTCTTCCCTCAAACTCGTACATTTGTTTAATGGACTCCTACAGCTCAGCTAAAACATCCTGGAGCAGACATCTGAAGTCAGCCTGTCTCTGAAATAAGAGCCCCATCTACAGAGAAGACCAAGAAGTAAATAATACAACCCTTCCCAAGAGCTAGGCTCTAAGCAGGTCATAAAATGTAAGCTATGTACAGATAACAATGTGAGTTGCTTTCAAGTGTGTTTCTGAGTCTGTCTCACAGTTAACCTAAGACTGATGTTCCAACAGGGACTGGTCTGGCCTGCTAAAGAGGCCAATGCTGCTTCTTACCCCCTCAAAACAACAGCTGTTCAAAATTCTGTCACTTGAGCAACTTAGAGGATTGAAATAGGAAAGGACTATTTTTTTCTGGTTTCAATTTTCCAAACAGCCATGGCTCCTTTATTCCCAAACCACTTACCCCTTAACCCACAATCTAAGACACAGGTAGGAAATAGAAAATGTACATAACTTGAGTCATGAGACCCAGTCAGTCACAAGCTAACCAGGTGATGGCCCCAGGAACTCTGTTCCCCACACATTGGTTCATCCAGTGATTCAAAAACAAACTTCACTAGACTCACTCTCAGAACCATACAAGAATGGACCATAACCCCCAGAAAAGCCACTCAAAGAAATACCCCAGGGTCCATGCACTTGGCCCGGCAGACACACAAACAAATGCCCCAGAATCATGCACTGGACCCCTGCAGACAACCTTGCAGAGTTTTCATGTTAATGTAATTCCAAAAAGTTTAACCACAGTGAGCGAAGCTGGACACATGGAATCAGAAACTGCCTCTCTGACAGAATCAAAATGTGGCAACTCCAGTGATATGGACATGACAACTACAGGGATGGGACATGAAGCACTTGCCACACAAGCCTGAAGACATGGGTTTAGATGCCCAGCACCCACATAAAAGGCCGGGCAAAGCAGCTTGGGTCTGAAGCCCCAGGATTGTGCAGGTGGAGACAGGAGGATCCAGGGGCTGCTGATCAGGCAGCCTAGCCTAGCCTCCTAGTCCATGAGTTTTAGGTTCAGCAAGGGACAATGTCTCAAAAAATAAGGAGGAAGGGACTGCAAAGATGACTCAGCAGTAATGAGCACATATTGCTTTTGCAAAGCAAAAGATCTCAATAGATGCCTAAAGTTTTTAGGAGAAATGGTTCATCTACAAGTGGCTTTTGTCCACTTGAAAAAACACACATGCACCCAGAACTCTCCATTATACCTCATTCCTCTTTCCACATTAAACATCTGATTGCCCAGGTCCTACGTTCCCTTGCCTGCAGCTCAGGGCAGGCTGACTGCCTTCCCTTTCCACAGTCACTTCTGCTTGGTTTCCACCCAGCCAGGTCAGCAGCCTCTAAACCTGCAGTTTTATATCACGAAATGCAGCATTCTCTAAGGCCAGGGAATTGTTGCACAAGCATAACTTCCCCCTTGCAAGGCTAAGAAACTGAGTTTAGACTTACGCTTACAACCATCACTGCTAAGAACAAGCAAACTGCAGTGAGCTAAGCTATGGAAACTGCCCAGGTCTACATAATGCAGCACTGTGTATGCTCCAAGCATGAGCATGGATATTCTTATCAATGCTGCTAACAAACAGAGCTATGCAGACACATGTCTAAGAACATTACCATCCGGCTTCAAACTCTAACCCTTACAGACTCATGTCAGAGGGCAAAGTGAGAAGGAGCTGAGCGAAAGGAAGCAGCTGTCACCTCTTCTGAGAGGCCATTTCAGGCCACCCCACTCAAAGAAGTCCCCCCAGACATGCCTCTGTAGCCCCCAGGGAATCGATGCTTGCCGGATGGAATTATTTCCTTGAAATAAACAGACAGGCAAAGGTCACTACAACTGGGGCCTAGAAAGAAAACAAGCCAGCTGCCGAGTTACGGGCAGTCTATGATGCAACAGGGCAAATGGTCCCAGCCCAGGCCCTGTGGGATGGCTTGGACAACCAGGTCCCTATGGAGAAAACATACCAGGGGCAACCATATGGGAGGCTCAGCCTGCTAGGAGCAAGGCCCCAGTGTGACCAGGCCTATATGGGGATATCTTCAGGAGTGCAGCCCCAGAGGTTCTGCAACCCCATGCCAAATACAACTGGTGCTCTCCACTCCAGGCACAATGACCTGGGTTCACATTGGCTCAGGCAGTCTTTAATCAAGCTGTGTATAAGTTATATGCCCTGTGCACTAAACACAGTATGCCTACAGGTATATCTCTGAATGAATTACTTAGGCTCTTTAGGTGCAGAGACAGACCTGTGGGGACAGACAGTGATCCAGAGGTGGACACTGTCGATCATAATATTCATATGAGTGATTTCTCTAAACAAACTTCCTAAATACACCTGAACTTGTCTCTAAGCAACTAGAAGAGAGTATACACTTGGCATCCACAGATTTTGCATAAGTCCAGAGGCCGTGAGTGACACTATCACAGCCGGTCAGGATCCACTTACAAGCCATATAAGGGTGAACAAAAGCATCACTCTCCTCTACCCCAGCTTGTCCATTTGTCAAAACAGGAGTGACAATGGGGTGCATCTCTTAGGGTGCCCATGAGGATGAATGCAAACCAGCAATGTAACATGTTTGGAATGTCACAGACATGCAATTGTTCTTACACATCATGGCAGGACAACAAAAGATCACAGGCTTCTATCCCAGGACAAGAATCAAGGGTCTCTACCTACTCTGCTTGTTATAAAACACCAACAGCAGAAAGAAACTGATGTGGTGTGTCTCCAGACAATACTCACTGTCTTGGCCTGGTTCTTGAAGTGCCAACTGTAGTGAGCTCCCTTCTCTTCATTCATCTGGTTAACTTGCAAATATTGAAAATCCCAGAGGCTACCCCAATCCTACTAATTAGACTTTTGGCAGCAGGGGTGGGGGCTGGGGATGTCAAAGACAGTCTGTAACCATCCACAGCTGCATCCTGTAGACTGATTTGTCCCTCCAACTTTAAAGTCATTGAATTACATAAGCACCCTAACCTAAGAACCTCATTGCTGTATCTCCAGAGGCTTGCATGGCACCTGACACATAGGACATAGTTAAACATATCAGATAATGTCAGTCAATGGCAACCCTATAAGTATTTCATTTTTTGGAAGGTTTCATGCATGCACCAAACAGTGGTGATACAGACACTTTCTCATTCATGGCAAAGCTGATTAAGTCTATACTATTTCCCTGGCTGCCATCTAGACCTAGGAGGTGGGGCAAAACAGTGGGAGAGGTGCTTGGGAGGAGCTTCGGGGAGGAGGTGTGGCCTGTCCCTACCTCATTACTGGCCTATACAGACCATTACATTCTGCCAAACAAAACTTCTTGGGTCAGCGGAATTGATCTGCCGTGCTCCATCCGTTGGCAGACTCCAGGCACACAGGGCCACTAGCCACTTAGAATATGGCAATCAAGAAACTGAATCTTTCGATCATTTCAAGGTAATTAATTTTAATAACCACAGGTGCCCCATTTGACAGTGCTGATCTGGGGCAGATGAGAGATTAAAAACCAGGGGAAAAAGACAGGCAGCATGCACTGTGAGCAAGGGGCGTCCAGCCCATCACATGCTATCCAGTGCCTCTCACCCAATTACTGGATGCCCGGATGTTCCCAGGCTCCGGGAACACTGAAGAAGCAAAGCTGGGTGCAGGGCACTGTGCGTGGCTGACGTTTTGATAGCCAATGACCAGCTGGAAGTGGTAGGCAGCGGAGCCAAGCCCCAGGGACCGAAACTGCGAACATGCAAGTGTCAGCCAAAGCTGACAGAGATCTCTTTCTCCCCCGTCACTCGACTGGTGGTCACTTTGTCCTTGGCAAGCACATCCCACTGGGTCCAGGACGCCTGGCAGCGTTTATGAGATTTGTTCACGTTATGCTTAAGCACAAATGCAAGCCTCTTAAATTCCTCCAGAAAACTGATGGCAGATCCAAACATTTCTTAAAGTTAGAATTCATCGGGGGCTAAAAGGAATGTCAGACAGCGCCACCCCCAGAGAAATGCTAAATATTTGTTATATTTTTTCCTTCATGAGCTTTTTAAGAAACAATTACTTTTCCTACTTGACATGAGGCGGGTTGGGTTTTTGTTTTTAATTGTGCTTTTGTTTTGTTTTGTTTGTGGTTTGCAAATGGCATCACCAGATGAAGCAGTGAAATGCCCTGCCTCAGACCCTCCTCCTTCAGCTAGCAATGGCAACAAACCCCAGTTTCTTGATTTATAAAAACAGCGGTTTTCTTAAGTAGATATTAGAGGTAAAGTGAAGAACCATGCTGCAATCAACAAACCCAAAGAGGCTAGTAACAAGGAGGGCTCAAGCGGGGGGGGGGGTGCTTGGATCTCCCTGAGAAGGGAAAATAAGGTATATTTATTTCTTGGGTGGAGTGGGGCAGGCAGTGATGGGAACATGATTGATCAAGTAGTAGGTGATGGAGGGGGAGAGTACTGAAAGAGATACTGGAGGAGGGCTTCAGGGTGATGGAGGGGAGAGTACTGAAAGATACTGGAGGAAGCTTCAGGGTGATGGAGGGGAGAGTACTGAAAGATACTGGAGGAAGCTTCAGGGTGATGGAGGGGGAGAGTACTGAAAGAGACACTGGAGGGGGATTTCATGGTGAGGTGGAAATCTACTGTAGAGGAAGCTCCCAGGAATCTATAAAGATGATCCCAGCTAAGACTCCTGGCAATAAGGAAAACCTTGTCTGACAGGCCATCACCTATGAATAGGCAAGTTTTCCAGGAGAGATATTGGGACACCAGCCCATCCACATAACCTTTGATCTATAATCTTACAAGATGTAAAAATAATTAATTAAAAGAAGACAACCCTAAAAGAAAAAAAAAACAGTGGTTTTCAAAGCAAATAAAAGTATTTTTTAAAAACTTTCAAAAACAGTACTTTCCTGGAAAATGGGACTTACATATCCTAATTCTTTTATTCTTACGCTTCACTTAACTCCAGAATATTTACATCCTGGAATTTTCCCTCCAGTGCTGGGGATTGAAGGCTGGGCTTTGCAAATGCTAGGCAAGCAATCTATCACTGAGCCACACAGCCTCTTCCTGTATTTTTGAGACAAGGTCTCACTAAATTGCCCAGGGAGGCCTTGAATTTGCCATCACCCTGCCTCTCGATCTCTCAAATAGCTGAGATTATAGGCCAGCTCCACCAGACCTGGCCTTGAGATTTCATTAACAAAATAGGTATTGCAATCACTCATGAACTCAGGTTGCTATATTTCTTAGCCTCACAGCTACAACAGACAATGAGGTTGGTGAGAGGTCCTGTGAAGGGTCGAGCAGAGTGACTCTGGATCCTGCTGCTTTTATGTAATAAGTGAACAAGATAAAAGACCCACAAAATGCAGCCCTTGAAAAAGGTTAGACTATAAGCTCCCTAGAAGCAGAAACCCATCTGTCCATTTAATCATCGTCATATTACTGCAGCTGCGGACAGTGTCTGCAACTGCAGGTCTTTCATAAACGCAGCCAGTTCCGCCCTTAATTCATGATGGCTTCAACTTAGAATTCCAGATTTGATTTTGGGGAAGTCATTGGTCACTCCCTCTAAGCCTCCACATCTTTGTCTGCAAGATGACTATGATAATCACACAGGTTTAAAGGCAAGAAAGCAAGACCAGGTAAATCAAGGCTGGGATATTGCTCAGTAGTAGACAGCGAGCCTAGCCTGCACAAAGTCTGGGCCCATCCCCAGAAACCTCCCCCTACACACATTCTCAAAGGGAAAAAAGAAAAGGAAGAAAGAATGGGGAAGGGAAGAAGGGAGGGAGGGAGGGAGGGAGGAGGAGGGAGGGGAGGGAGGGAGGGAGGGGGGAGGGAGGGAGGGAGGCAGGGAGGGAAGGAAAGAAAGTCTGTGTACCTGGCACAGGCTTGTCACTCAATAAGGTTTCCTGCTCCCAGGATTTTTCCCTCTGCCCTGGGCCTGCCTACACATCCAAAACCATGGCTGTCACTCAGCAAGATGTCCACCTAATTCCTCTCCAGAATACCTTCCACCAGCCTGCCTGCCCAGCCTGAGTGCTCCACTGAATCCTCCAGCCCTGAGTGCTCCACTGAATTCTCCAGTCCAGAGTGCTCCACTAGCTCCTCCCTCTACCCCTGCCTGCCTGCCCAGTCTGAGAGCTCCACAGGATCCTCCTAGGAAGTGGTCTCTATTACTAAGGGGCAAGGTGGGGCTGAGTGAGTGCTTCACTTAGGCCGAGCGCATTTATGCCTGGGCTCAGAACTCCTCAGACAAACCGCTGCTGTTAGTCTCTTCTCCCACCACCCACGAGCTGAAGACAGTCTATTTACTTCAAGTCTGTAAGAAGCACAGGAGGGAGGTTTAGCTGCTTAGAGGTCCCGTGCAAGCTTCTCTTTTCACCACCATTGAAGAAGCCAGGGATACACAATGGATGCTCCACAGGAAATGATGAAAGTCTGAGAGGTTAATTTTTTTTTAAAAGGCAGGGAACATGTTTTCTTGAGAGCTTGTGTGGAGGTTCTAGCAGGGGAGTGCAACTACTCGTGTACCCTTGACCTAAGACCAGTCCTCCTCTATTTGGGGAAGGTCGTCCTTTTTGACCCAGCACGCAGCTTGCAGCTTTGCTTCAGGAGGGACACACATGAAGCGGTGAGGGAGGAAGGGAACCCCGCCTAACCAGCCAGGTCAGCCCCATCAACCTTGGAGATCTATGAGGTGACAGATGTCGCAGCCAGATCACCCTTACATTCAGGAATCAGTCTTCTTAAATGGACTAGCAAGGAGAAATCAGGATGGAGTGTAAAGATACAGATCTAGAAATGGTGACAGTTAGACTCACATTCTGGAAGCAAGAGGCTGAGTGAGCTTACTTTGGGCCTATCTTTCTCCCTACCAACTCCTTTCCAGTGCCCAGTAGAGAGACACAAAGGGGCTCAACAAACATTCAAATAAATGCTTTTTGACCTGCTACCTGCCACAAGAAAAAAATGGCATGCATTCCTGGTCCCTCTTGGGAAACAGCAGCAGCTCACCACTTAGAGCTCAGATGGACATGGGTTGCATTCTGTCCCCCACATTCAAGTGATAACCCATGTGGCCCTAGATCTAAACTCCCTTTGTGGCCAGGCGGGGACAATGGTAAGAGTGTGGTGATGTGGGCCAGGCAATAAGCAAGCGCCTGACAAACAAGAAATGGGCAGCAGTGACAGGTGCCATCCGCTCACCTCTCAGGGTAAAACAGCAACAAACTCATTAGTGAAGTCTTCAAGATGGCCAGGAACACCCTTTGCCCTAGAGAGATGATGTCTCCCTTGGCCTGGCTTTCCTGTGTGCCACCAGAGACCAAGGAGCCAAGCTCTCCAGAACACCAAATGTCCCTCACCCCAAATCACTGGTAAAGCCTACAGAGATCACAGTGTCTACATGTCCAAACACAAAGCCAAAGGCAACACCGCCACCAGTCTCCAGTCTCACTAGCTCAAACCAAAGACCCCCTTGAACTCTAAGAACATAAACAAGAGTGACATTCTTTCCAGGCTCCCCTGAACCCCAAGTAATCACAGTTCATGCTCACAAATCGGGCACCATTTCCACGGCCATCTCCTCACACTGAGGGAGTGAAAGAGACACGTCCTCCAGATGTCACTGGAGACCTACTGAGAACAGGACCACTGTGGGGCAGAACCAGAGGCGGGCAGTGAGAAACAGTTGAAGGCTCTGTGGAAGTCCTGAGAACTGAACTAAGTTCCCTCCCTCCACCACACAGAGCTCCCGCCAGCAGCCCAGCCACAGGATGTGAAGTCTACATGCATGAAATCCCAGAGCTGTTTCTCCTCCCAAGAGCAGGAGGTACCCTGAGGTCATTCTGTCTCCACCCCTCAATTTACAGGTGAAGCAAAGGCTCTGAGCACCTACTAAGTGCAGTAAATTGTGTGCTGGATGCCAAAAAGTGTGGAGGCCACTGGGACCTTATCTTTCATTCCCTGAGAGCATTCCACCCAAGAGTAACACCAGCCACTCAATAGGACCACAGATGTCTCTCAGAAGTCTGCACTCATCTCCTTGACTATTCCCACCTCACACGTGAAGAAAGTGCATCTAACTCTCCAGGCCACAAAGAGCATTTCTTATTCACAAATGATATCATCTGCCTCCCTGTCACCATCCTGGTCCCAAGGCATATAGCACAATGACAATCATCAAGGATTCATTCTAGCTTGCTGTAGTCAGAGGTCTCTGTGGGAGCTGAGGCAGTGGGTCAGCAGTTAAGAGCACTGGCTACTCTTCCAAAAGATATGGTTTAGTTCCCATCACCCACAGGGAGGCTCACAATTGTCTATAACTGTAGTTCCAGGGGGACTCAACGTCCTCTTTGGCATCTTCTGGTACTGCAAACACATGGTACACAGATATGCATGCATGCAAACACCCACACACATAAAAACTTTAAAATATTTTAAAAACAGTTTTTAAATGCCCCTGTGGTCCTTGAGCCACACTGTTGGTTACATATGGCACAGGCAGGTTGGGAGAGAGGACCATTGAAGGTACCAGGTTCTTTTCTAAACTGCCATCCAGAGGGATAGAAGTTGAGCCACTGAGTTCAGGAAAGGAGCCATTAAAATCTACCATAGACTCCTCTCAGTGCCTTCCTGATAGAAGTATTAGAGTCACTAATGAAAGTAATGCATTGAGTGGAATTCTTCTCTTGAGCCGAAGAGGCAGAGCGTGATGGTATTTTTTCCAGATGCATACTAACTCCACTGTCCAGCCAGTTTACAGTTCCTAAAGTGCTTAATTTACAACCTGAGGAGAGTGTTTGGAAACCTCAGAGATGACTCCTGCATGTAGAGCCTGCACAATCTTCAGGGCTGCTCAGATGGGAGGCAGAGGGAGCGGCCCAGGCAAGGAGGGTGTAGTGCTCCCAAGAAGTGAGTAGCCGATGCCAAGGAAGCAGGCTGCATTCAGCCTCCTCCTCTTCCCAGCCATAGCAGCATAATGGAGAGCCATGCTGCAGTCTTGGCTTCTCCACTCTTGCATGGTGGAGAGGAGAGGCTAACAAAGCCCCCAGGGGAGCCTCCTGCTGCCCCTGGCCTTCTCCGACTTGCCCATGTCGGGACTGTCGATACACTCTTCCAGCAGCAGCTGTTGGTTCATTCATTCACTGAGTACCCACCATGCATGCACACAACATTAGTGAGACAGCAGCCCGTTTCTTCCCTAGTGACTGATGAACAGGAGGGGCTGTACACACCAAACTCCAACCTACATGCTTGGAGGAAACAAGGCTGAGCAGGGAGAGAGGAACAAGGAAGGAATCTTGCCAGCCATGAAGGATTTTAACAGAGAGAGTCAAGCCAAGGCCCTCAGGTTCTCCACAACAGTCTCTCTCAAGTAATAGTACTTTCAAGATCCTATTGTCACAAGCCACAGGATTAGAGGGGTGTGCCACCGTATCAGCTCAGCCCACTCTTGACACAAAGCTTCAATAGACCTTATCAGTAATAAAACTATAGCAGCAGAAGCTTCCAAACCCTTCTATTGTTGGTTCTAAATAATGAGGTACTGGGAGATGCTTTTGCTAACCATGAAGACATGCAGCTCTCCCAGGGGCCTGCAGCTACTAAGAAGCAAGTGGGATGTGGACAGAGGTTGGTCTACTACACTGCTGGGGTTTCTTACACAACCTCTTGATTTTATATTATGGTTATTTCAGCCCAATTACTTGCTATATTCTAAACTCTAGGTATCTCAACTGCATAAGATACCACAGTCTCCTCTGAAATGTCCCCATAGTATTGGGCCCATTTTGAGCACACATGCATGAACCACTCCAGGCGACTGCTAAGTGGGAAGGAAGAGAGGTCCATGAGTTCTGTGTCAGCCAGAACAGGGAAGCAAGCCAGCTGGGAAGTGTGGAGAATAGCTACTGCTACCCTCTGGGTTTCACCAAGCTGGATGTGTGTGCCCTGCAGACACAAAGTGGACAAGTGAACAGAAGATGTCTTTTAGACTAGCAATGACACTGGCTGCATGCATGGCAGATACAATACCAGGCAGTAGACTTAGCTACATCATCTCATTGAATTCTCTCAATGGGCCACCAGCTGAGGGCTAGCAGGAGCTCCTGATGAGAAAGAGGGAAGCAGAAGCTAAAATATACTGACCTACCCAAGGTCACCTTGCTGTCAAGGCTTGCGATGAGATGTGGATACAAAGTCTATCTCCAAGATATGTGTGTGTGTGTGTGTGTGTGTGTGTGTGTGTGTGTGTGTGTGTGTGCGTGTGTGTATCCCAAAGCGGGTGGGATGCCACTGTCTGCGTCTTACATAAAATGGGAGTCTCCTGGGACTGCAGGTTTGACATCTTGGAGGGCTGACAGACATGGCCTTCCCCAGTCATCACCACTCCCTGCCCCAAAATCCCACATTTTTCAAATAACTGCTTTCTTGAAATAAGATCTACATGTCTTTCAGTTAACTCATTCTTTTTTTTCTTGGTTTTTTGAGACAGGGTTTCTCTCTGTAGCCTTGGAGCCTATCCTGGCACTCGCTCTGGAGACCAGACTGGCCTCAAACTCACAGAGATCCGCCTGCCTCTGCCTCCCGAGTGCTGGGATTAAAGGCGTGTTTCACCAACGCCCGGCCTCAGTTAACTCATTCTAAAGTACACAATTCAGGGGGTTTTAGTCTACTCTCAAAGCTGTGCAATCATCATCACAACTGTAAAATATTTTCACGGCCCCCCAAATAAACACACCAGTTAGCACCCACTTTCCATTTACTGCCAGCTCTACCATCAGCATGGACAATCGCTAATCTTTCTGTCTCTTGGACTGGCTGACTTTGGACATTTCACAGACATGGAATCATATGTTGCATGGTGGCCTGCCATGACTGGCTTCTTTCACTTAGCATAATGTCTTCAAGTTTGTTCCATGCTGCAGCATGCATGAAGTCCTTTGTTTCTTTTCACTGCTGAATAACATTCCACAGATACTCCATAAATAAAATTATGCAAGAGATCATAAGAATATTCTAAGTAAAGTGAACACACCATGTTTCACGTATCCACTCACAGGGAGGTTAACATTTGTGAGCCTTCCACTTAGCTGTTCCTTTGGGAACACATTTCTATGTGGACATGTGTTTTTATTTCTCCTGGGTAGACCTATGAGTGAAGCTGCCCAGCCCTAGTTCTGAACATACAGTTAAAAGTTTACTGAAGAATCTCGCCATGCAGCCAACATCTGGCTGCTCCTGGGCTGTTTCCAGGGAATTTTATCAATTCAGCCAGACTCCACTCATGGGTGGGTGATCTGGCCCAGCCCCTCCTCTCCTGGGGCCTGGGATCTTCTCACTGTTGCACTTGCCAGTGTCGTCTGGACCAGCGCAATGATGAATGCATCCTGCCCTAAAGCAGATACTTCACAAATCATAACTTACAGACTCTCCGAGACTTTCATGTGGGAAAGATGAATGAGAACTCTACTGTCTGACTGTGGAGCCACTGAGGACAGGAAGCCGCAGCCAGGAACCCGACAAGCTCTGGATAGACATCTCTCCCTGACGAATGCATGAGCAAATGTAACAGCAAAGGAATTTGTGCAAGGAAGGCCTGCGTGTCTTTGCAGACATCGCTCTGCTCATCCATTCATCTCCAGTCTCATGTTTCCTTGCCAGCTAATATAAATGTTCCTCAGGTCAGGGAGGATAGATAAGTTTCAGTCGCTACACCTCCCGTCCGATATTCCCTAGTTAGACTTATTCATCTCAGCTCCAACCTGCAAGTCTCAGTTGGGGGCCTACTTCATGCTTGGCCTTCAGCAAGGCATCTCTGGTGGGTGGCAGTGCGAGATGGGTTCAAGGCAGTTAGATAGGGTGCAACACAGGAACCTTGGCTGAGCTGCTTATCTCCTGCACAACCTAAGAGGGAGGAGATCAAGAAATCCTGGCACACTGTGGGTACCTTATTCACTATAGACTAAAAAAAGGAAGCTTGTTCACCCCTGGAAGTGCACCCACCCCCACCCCCAGGCATTCAGGAACAGGCTCTTTGGGGAACAAAGAATGCAGTATGTGTCCAGGTGAAGAACTCCTTGGTCCGAGTTATTAACATGTGCTTTGGGTCCAAGAAGCAGTACCTTGCCATCCTCTGCCCATCTCTTTCCCAAGGTGCTTCCAGCTCCTCATCTTTTCACATCTCGACTCTCGGGAAACCCTCCTTGCTCCAGGCCAGCACCCCAAACCCCCAGGCATAGAACCCCTCTGTGACCTGCATCCAGCTCCACTGACCTCCAAGAGTTGTGACCAAGGTCTCTGGGTGTAGACACTGGCCTTGCTGCTGATGTGACCCTACACAAGGTGGGCAATCTCACCAGGCCTCAGTTCCTTCTCCTGGAAAATGGGATGTTAAGATGTTCAAGGAAGTCCAATCCATTAGTACACGCCTGGAACATCCTCTAACACTAGAGAAGTCTTAACTGCTACTACTATCAACTATTAAAGCCCTCGGTCTACCTAGTCAGTCTTGCATCCCACTCCACCCCAGAATAAATGTGACATCACTGGCCCTGTGATGTCACCAGGTCCCAGGCTTCTGAAACCCAGACACAGGCACAGCTTCAGGAATACTTGGCCTCCCCTCCCATCCCCTAGACTGGTAGGGAATAGATTAGCAAAGGGTGTGTGCAGGGCAGGTCTGTGTGTCTACAGAGTCTCTGCTTCTTTTCACTCATTAGCAGCCATGCCTTCCTTTGCCAACAACTTCCAGTGCTTTCTGAGGTCATGGACATGGACATGATCTCTACCCCTCCATGATAGTCCTCGACTCTGTGACTTTGCCTCTGGGACACCCAAGAGGTCTTGGTTGCCATGGCCCTGCCTCTATATTCACTTCCTAAACTACAGCAAGAGCCCACTTCAAGAAAGAATCAGGCCACAGCTGACACCACTGGCAAAGTGGGAAGTCCAGAGTCACTGCTGTGTGGCATAAGGAAGGCTCTTAATTCCTCTAGTAGCAATGGGTTTCCAACTAGACAGACCTATGAGACACTGTCCAGTTGTGATCCTCAACTCATTGCCCACCAATATGCTATTTTCTCTCCAGTAAAGTGGAGTAAACAGTAAAGTGGATCCAACTAGGATTTAACACATTAGAGGTGAGGGTTAAATGAGGGAACATGTCAGTAAAGTTCTAGGCTCAGCATGACACGCCTCATGATTTCAAAAACATCAGCTTTGTGGTAAGTGGGAGGTGGCTCAGTTGATACATTACTTGTACAGGCAAGAGGACTTGAGTTTGGCCCCAGAACGCACATAAAAATTCTGGACATGGCCAGGCATTGGTGGCGCACACCTTTAATCCCAGCACTCAGAAGGCAGAGGCAGGCAGATCTCTGTGAGTTCAAGGCCAGTCTGGTCTACAGAGTGAGTGCCAGGACAGGCGCCAAAGCAATACAGAGAAACCCTGTTTTGAAAAACAAAACAGGAAAATGCTGGACGTGGTAGCATGCTCTTGTAATTCCAGCACTGTAAATCCTCAGGGCTTGCTGGCTAGCTAGTCCACTACCATGCTAATGAGAGACACTCTTAAAAGACAAAGTGAATAGCACTGAAGGATAACACCCAGGGTTTTCCTCTGGCTTCCACATAGTCACTCACATAAACATATAGACCCACACATATACAGGGACACTCTTTTCTCTCTCTTTCTCTCTCTCTCTCTCTCTCTCTCTCTCTCTCTCTCTCTCTCTCTCACACACACACACACACACACACACACACACACACACACACATCTTCTGGTTGTAACAGCAGGAACAGGTGCTTCTGCCCAGGATCAAACTCATTTTAATGAACTAAATTCCATCAAGCTAGTGCTGATCAGCCTCTGAAGCAATGACAGTGGGCCTGGGAACTGTCCCCTCCCCCTCTTCTAGCCTACTGTAAGCTGCTTGGGCTTATTCACGCCCAGCTCCATATTTAACATGGTGAGTGTGCATGGCCGACAGCATGATATCTCAGTCACGCCATCTGACAGAACTCATTCAATATCTGCAGCTGTATTTCATGCCTGCTGCTAGACTAAAAGTCCTTAAAGAATGAGAACCACATTGTCAAACACTGGACAGACATCCCTGATCAAAAATCAGGTTTCTCCACCCAAGCTCAGTCACTTAACATTTCTGGGAGAGGTTGGGCTGACACATTGGCCAAGATCTCTGATTCTCTGGAAACTGGACTTGAGCCTGGACTCTACCATGGCACCTCAGCCACTGTGCACGTGATGCTCATGCATAACCTAGTCTGGCAGCCAGCTTGTTCATTTAGCTCTCAGATCGACAGTTTGCCATCACTGGGCTGAGGAAATTGCTTTTGGCAAGAGCTTATGCTTGTAAGATTCATTTTGGTCAAATGCTCCTTGAAAAATTGTGTGTTTTGGTTCAATTTTTTGTTGTGTTGTGTTGCATAGTGTTTGTTTTAGCAATGCTTTGTGTGCCCTAAAGGTCTAAGGGATTGGCTCCCCAAAAAATGCATGCCGTAGGATGACCCATAAGTTCATCCAACAGCCAGCCCAAAACTTCATCCAAACAAAGGTTGTGTAATAAATGGGGCCCAAATTCAACACTGTAGAAACACATTCAGATCCTATCTGGATCTGGTCGACTGTCTTGCCTTCCTGTGCCTGCACCTCCCTAATTAATCTAATTACCCTGGCAAAGTGAGTAGTTCCCTTGCTTCTCCCCCTCTCTCTGCAAGATCCAAGGCTAATTGGCTGGTGCAAACTGTCTCTCTGATGGCCTTAAAATATAGATGCAATCATAAATGAGAATAAGAAAGAAAATCCACCAGGAAGGAACACCAGAATATTTCATTTTTCCCCTTTGAGACTTTACATTCATTCTCAAAAGTCCAAGGATTTGGTGCTGCCGGCACCCAGCTTTCCAGCTAAGGAAACTGGCACTTCACACTTAAATATCTTCCCAAAGTCTCCAGTGTCATAAGAGACGGGTCAAGGGTCTGAATGGTGGCCAGAGCTTTTCTGTGGGGCTGACCCAATGTCAGGCTCATCATCTCGAGCCACGTGAATTTCTGCCATATAGGCATGCCTAAGCTAAAGCTGTGAGGCCACACCTGGGGAATCATGCAGAGGGATGAACCAGCTGCCTGCAAGTTCCTGGGTCAGCACTCAAGAGAATACTGTGCCCTGTTGGGTCTCACCCAGAAAGCCCTTCCAGGTAGGAAGTTCTAAGCTACAAGAAATGACTCTCCTCTGTGAGCAGGACCCCTGCTGCAGGCAGAAATGCCAATTCCCCTAACATCTCTGACTGGTTGATTCACAGTAATAATTCAGGGCCTGATTCATGTTAACAGAGCAGGCGAACATCACTGCTCCTCCGGAGAGATGCTCTCAAAGGGACTGGATCAAAAGCATCAACTGTAATCCTTCCCAAAGACAGAGCAGGCAGAATTAAGCTTCTTCAATGGAAGCTTCGGGGCAAGTTGCGGATGTCACAGTAATCTCATAAAATTTTTTGCTGCTCTTGACATTGAGTCACCAGGCACTGAATAGACAAGCACTATGCTGACCAATATTTTTGTCGTTGCTTGCATTATTTTCTGTGCAGCCAGATATGGGGAATTTTCCACCTGACAATTCCAGTTTCTCACTTGAGCTCTTCTGCCATCTGTGAACAGAGCACTCAGCAGGGGAGGATGCAGGACCCAGGAGGATAGCTCTCCTTCTATCTGTTAAAAGCAAGCTGTTCTGTTCACCAGAGGGTCTTGCTAGCACTCAACTTAGCAATCAAGCAGAAAACAGTCCAATGCAGAAGTGAAGTAGTTTGGGAACTGTCAGTTCCTGGGCCTGTATCTATTGCCAGCTTTAAAAATCTTTACATAATCTTTGAATAAAACAAGAGATTTTGCTGAAATTAATAGCACAATGGGAGGGTGAACTAGACAATAACAGCAGACGGTCTCCCAGAGGAGAAATGAGGCTCTATCGTTCTCTGGGCGCCCCCTAGTGGCCATGAGTCTAAATCCTGGCAGAATGTTCAGTTTTGTGCAAAGAAAGAGCCAGACACCCACCGAAAGAGGAAGGCAGGCGCCTGCCTACCAACGCAAGTCTAACCCAGCCTGGGGCTCAGACAGCTAAAGAAACGCCTGACTGGAAGCCACAGTGGAGCTCATCAGGCAAGCATATGCCACACAGACTCAGCACAGCTGAGCTGCCTCCCAAACACTTGGGTGCCACAGATCCCACAGGCACCCTTGCCACTCAGGTTCTCACACCTTCAACCTGCATCTCAGACCATGTCTGTTTCTCATTATCCTGCTCTCCAACTTCCCGGCGCAATTCTTCAGCAGCTTTTAAGACAACAAGAAGCTACACTTAGTTTTTTTGCTTATTCAACACCCAGCCTGGGAAATACCAACTCAGGAGAAACACATGAATGAAGCGTGCTTCTCAAGCTCTTCTGTCGTCAGAGAACACCTCTGCAACCCTCTCCTCTTCAGAATTCTCAGCCTGGAAAGCAAAGGGCACCTGTGCAATCACTTTGCAACTTGCCATAGAATTCATGTGTGACAGAGCAGTTTATTTTAAGAACACAATTCCCAACCCCCAACTCATTGATAACAGACCTTTTAAGTGATAAATGTTGTGTCAACCTGGGCAGTGAATGGGAGGGGGTCGTTACGGCTGGCCACATACTTGACAATTACAAGGGTAAACCTTGCTGACCATAATCATTTTCCACAGAACTGTCTCTATGCAAATATAAAATAACACCAAAACACTATGACAGTTTTCTTGCCCTTCCCTGTAGCCTCTGGTTAGGTTTACAAGCAGTAGTGGGTCCCCAAATACCCTCAAAAGTGCACACGAGATGTCTTACACTTTCTGACTTTGGCCTTAAATCAATTAAAATGCATCTGATATGTTTTAAACCAAAGAACCATGTTCATTTCTGCCACACACCACACAAACCCTTTCTGCAACAGTCAGTCACTTTGAACCCAACTCTAGCCACAAGCACTGTGGATTCCAAGGGCCTGTTCTGCAAAGGGGAAAATGACAGTGATCCAAAGCTGGAACAATACTGAGCCCCTTAAAGCACTCCTCCGCACCCTGGCAGAGCTTCCGCTGTCACAGGGGCAGCTAGCCAGACCCCTTGAACAATTTAGTAAGCCCTATAGCCAGGACCAGGAAGGCAAGCAAGTCAGGTCTGTGTCTGAATGGCCACCCATGCCCTGGCCATGTCAGTCTTGCCAGAGGCCGGAATGCAAACTGTCAAAAACCTCAGACCTTCAGCAGTAGCTTTTGGTTTTTTCTGGCAACAGTCTGTCTTCTTTTGCAGCAACAGCAGCATCAGGGTAGTCAAGCTCAATGAAAGGATAAAGAGAAGTGGGATTGTGGCTAGATAGGAAAGAAGTGAGGGTCAGGGGCAACCACAGGACACGAGCCTTGAGAGCCCAGCTTCATGACGGATGTGGGTCTTTTTGGAGTTGTACAAATAAGGAGCTCTCGGCAAGGTCTGAAGGTGTGTCTGCGGAGGAGACCCCATGCTCCCAAAGCTGCAAATTGTTTGCGATTCCTAAACACTACTTTGCTGGATGGGATAAAAAGGGGGAAGACCGACCCAAATATGTGCAGACAGGATGTAACAAGTGTTTCCGGAGATGCACACCTGAGTCATAGGTGCTGCAAGCAAAGTGAGGAGTTTGACTGGGGGCTTCTGCCCAGACCTCTTTTGGTGGAGGGAGCCCGGGTGGTGTGGCGTACCCAGACCCCACTTGGTCCACCGCGAAACTAGCGGGTACCACCCAGGGATTTCCCCTACTCACCACTCGGCCTGAAAACCTCTCGGTGGCTCTCTTGACTTTGCCGTAGGTACCTTTGCCCAGGGTCTCCTGCAGTTCATAGCGATGCTTCAAGTTGTGCTTGTGGTGATGTCGTTTCACCCCGTGAGGCTTCCTGGGCTCCGCTGGGACTGCAGTCGCCCCGGCCACCGCCTCCCGAAGAGAGCCCGGCGGCCCCGGCTCCACATCAGGGCCGTCCCCTGCCTCAGACACTGCCGCCCCTTCCATGTGCAAGCGCGGGGCGAGCCGGGCTGGAGAGGGCAGCACCCGGCACAGGGGCTGGGAGTGGTCCCCGCTGAGGGAAACCAGGGTGCGTTCAAGGTCGCCCCCACAGCATTGTTGAGACAACCCGACCTGGCTCTGGCTGCAGCTGGGTCACTAGCGGCGGCGACTGCACATCTGGCGCCCCGGGCGCGCACGCTCGGCGCACCGCCCCCTCCGCCCGCCGCGGCAATCTGCGGAGCGTCCGGCGAGGTGGCGACGGTGTCAGGGGAGGCGGTGGTGTTCGCGGGAAGGAGGGGAGAGGGTGGCTCCGAGCGCAGGGAGGGAGTGTTATGTGGGGCGCCGCGCCCCCCGCCCCCGCGCCTGGAGGACGCGCAGACGGGGCGGAGCGGGAGGGGAGCGCGGGGCGGGCGTCCGGGTGTCCCCACCTCCGCGTCGGGCCACCGCGCAGGGAGGGGCGGGGTGCGCGTCGTCGTCGTTCACCCTTTGTGCGGCGCGGCGCAGGCCCGGGGAGACCGGGATGCTTTGTCCGCGTCCCGGAGTGGGGTGGGGGTTTTCGGGGCGCTTGTCCCCCTCCCCGGGCGTCCCGCGCTCACCCTCCGCAGCTACAGTGAGCGGTCTGCCTCTGGCTTGGGCCGATCGGCCTCGGATAAAGCTCGCGGGGCCCTGAGGCCGCAGAGGCGACTGCGTACCGAGTCCGGGCGGCCCAGGCGTGCGCGTCGTGGCCCGGGGCTGCACCCTGCTGGGCCACCCTTCATGTTTGTTATGGTATCGTGGCCGCCCCCAGGCCCGCGAGAGCTGGGGGGAGGCCGGGGAAAGGAGGCTCAGCGGTGTTGGGTTACCGGCGGTGAGTCACGGTCCCCTCCCGCCGCCGAGGCCCTGAAGGCCCCCAACTCCGGCCCGGGCAGCGCCCTGCTTGGGTCACAGCGGAACCTGGAAAGTCCCCGGGAGGGATGCTGCGGGAACTCGCACCAGGCTCTCAGGGAGAAAGGAGGAGTCAGGAACGAAGGAAGGCTCGAAGGAGGAACCCGGCCCTTCGCCCAGGCGCCGGTCTCCCCGGCAGGGACAACCGCCAAAGAGGGGAGGAGAGGTGGGGGCCGGGATGGAGCTGGGTCTCTGAGGTGACCAGCAACAGTGAGAAGGCCCCTTTCCGAGTTGGACAAAACATGGATCTGGAATGGATCAGGGCCTGGGCCTGCCGAGCAATTCCTTGCCCAAGCCAGAGGCCGCTTGCTAGCCTCTTGACCCCCTCAGGCGATGGGAATTTTCCTTTGACTAAAAAGGCTAGATCTCACCCCGCCAGGTGAGGGTCAAGCAGGAAGGCCTCCCAGCTGCATCCAGGCTGTCCTGGTTCTAAGATGAAGGGAAGAAACATTTAGAAGCCTTAGGAAATTTTTTTAAGTAATTTCATGTAAATTACAGTGTTCCAGACTAGCGTAGGAAGAGCGACCGGTGTGTTCTGCAAGTTGCCTGACCGCGCTGGCGCTTCCTCCGCACCCCTCAGGTTCCTCCCTCCCTCCGCATGCCTCCTGTCTACTTATCACCTTACACCAAACTCAGGCAACAGCCTGCCTGCGGGAGAACCCCCTCCCTGCTGCCAGAGTCATGGCCTGAAATACCCCGCTCATATCACCCCTTATTCCTCTGCTCCGTTCTGCACTTGATATTCTTATCTCAAAACTTTATTTACTTACTTTACAGATGCCCGAAACCCCTCTGCCCGCCCTTACCTTCCTTAAAAGCACTCACATAAGACAAGCACAAAGGCTGTGTTTATTCTGATCTATTCGTCCCACCAGCCCTGTCAGTGACTCCCTGCCCCCATCCTGAAACAGTCTGTAGACATACACGTAGATTGCTAGACAAGTTAGTGGCATACAGGTAGAGTCCTGGGTCCCCACTGAACTGGCTGGGTGACTTAGGTCAAATGCTTTAACCTCCTTTAGTTTCTTCAGCCCTGGTTGATTTTCGTTTGGGTTTGGTTAGGTTTTCAGGTAAACAGCTTGTGTCTGTATTGGCAGTTAAAACGGCAAGTATTCTGTTCCCTTCTGTCCCTCTGGACAAGGTAGGAAACTTACCCACTCCCTCAAGATTACATGTGGCCATATAACTTGCATAGGTTGATAGAATCAGTGCAAAAATGATCACTCTTTCTTCTGCCTGGAAGCATTAATAGCTATGGAGGAAATTGCCATGCCCCCTCCTCGCCTTTTCAAGAAGTGCAGAGTGGGGGCAACTGAGACTGTTGGGCAAACAGAATGGTCCCCAGGAAAAGTCACGTGAGTGAATACTCTTGCTGTGTTCAGCCAGTGAGGTGTGTCTCTTTGTTACAGTGCTATAGCCTATTGTAACTGCATTGCTCTCAAATGCAAGGGCTTCATCCTATCTGCTGAATGGACAGAACCTACCACATGCTGGTAACTATTTTACAGCAATGAGTGCTGTGGAAGGTAGCTGCCATGGTGTTTTCACTTGGGGCAGTCCTATCAGAAATGTTTTAAAATTGGCCTAATGTGACTTAGCTTGTACTGGGCAACAACAGCACCAAGACTTAAGCCCTCCCTGCCCCTGCTCTACGGATACCAGGTTACCTCTCATTAGATAGGAAGGAGGTAAACCCAACTACAAGGCGTGGCACACTGTCATGTCCTGCCAAACGTGGATTCCTGTAGCATTGATAATTGTGGGTTTTTAAATTACATGTGTTAACCCTGTATATTTATGTATGTGGACATATATGGACATAAGATGATAACTTCAGAAGTCAGCTCTCTCCTTCCACCATGTGGCCTCCAGGGATCAAACTCTGATCAGCAGACTTGATGGCAAGTGCCTTTATGTGCTGAGCCATTGTCAGCCCATATGTGGTTTACATCTCCTCTAACCAGCCGAGGCTCCTGGGTTCAGAGTTTGAGTTCTAGAGTCAAAGTAACAGGGTTCAAATCCTGTCCTGGCTGTCACAGTGACTGTCTTGAACCATTATTTCCTCCTCTCTTTGTGTCACTTCTCTGATCTGTCAGTGGTGATGGGGACAGCTGTGTCACTGCCAGTGGTGACAGTATGTTCCACATGTTGGCATGGGTCTTAAAAGATAGGAAGCATACTCAGTAAATGGTGGCTATTACTGTAAGGCCTACTGTTGCCTCTTTCCAGGCTCCTGCCAGAGTTCAGAGGAATTGTCAGCAGTTTAATCATACTGCTTGGTAGCCTCTAGTTCTCTGTTGGACACTAGACAGATGTCATAACATCTGTCTCACAGGTTAGAGTAGCATAACGTCCATCACGGGACCTTATTACATTTGCTGTTTTCAAAGCAACTTAAAAGAAAGTGTATGTTTGCTGTTTTGAGAAAGCTGTGTTCAGAAAACACAGTAATACCATCTATCATATAGTGTGTGTGTGTGTGTGTGTGTGTGTGTGTGTGTGTGTGTGTGTGTGGTATTAGGATCCCAATTTCACTGTTGAGAAAATGCATATCTGCAAAGGTTGACTATGTTGACAATGACTTTCAGTGTGAGTCAGGATTTGAAACCATCCATCTAAGGCTCCAAGCTGTTTGTGGTACAACTAGCCTGAGTTGATATTATTGATCTGTATTGATAGGTGAGGGTTGACAAGTCACCTAAGATTGAGACATTTGTAACTTGGATCTGTAAGCTGATGAACAACTAACTTGGAAATAGCCACTTGAGAACATGTTTATTCTTCACTGTGGCAGAAGAGAGCTGACTGTCCACCAGAAATTCATATTCCTCATTCCCAGCCCTTTCTGCCTGGGGCGTGTGTGTGTGAGTGTGTGTGTGTGATTCAAACCATGTGTATGCACAACATATCCGTATATGTGGGGCAAATATATAATATGTGTATATATGGTTTGAATGAACTGAACTGTCTGTCATCTATAGGCTCATGTTTGAGCACTTGTTTCCCAGTTGCTGGTGCAGTTTCAGGAGGCTGGAATCTTTTGGAGGAAGCAGGTCACAGCAGGGAGGATCTGATGAGTTATTATAGTTCTATCCCAGGTGATCTCTACTTCCCGCTCCCCAGAAATGTGAGTAATCCCAGCTATATAATCCCACTACCATGAACCCTGCCATGCTGTCCCCACCACCATGGACTGGAGCCTTTTAAACTGTGAACCAGAAGAAATCTTCCTCTAAGTTGCTTTTTATTAGAGGTGGTGGTGAGGTTTGATTTAATTAGCATTACTTGTATGAGAGATTCAATGGTTTTATTGAAATGATACAGAAAAAAAAAATCCCTTCAGTAATACTGCCTTGCTACTATGTGCCCAGCTTTGGGGCTAACAATGAGTAGAATCGTGTGGGCATGGTCCCTCTTCTTCCAGCTACCAGTCTAGAACAGTAAACACAGCTACAGCACCCAGCTGACCTCCAGCCACCAAGCTTGGGAGAGCTCATGCTATTTGGATATGGGATCCATACAAGCAAAATTTTGTGTTGATACCAGGAACCTAATTTCCTCCCACCTGCTAAGTGGCCCATAACCATGGCAACTGGGGTACAGGTTTCAGAATCAAGAGCAGCCATGTTCAAGTCCTCTGAGCAGTGTGGTCCTGGGCCATCTTCTCTTTGTTTCTGTTTCCTCATCTTTGAAATAGAAACATTTTTAAAGTTTGGTTGAAGATTCTTGGAGTTTGGCAAGTGTCCTCAAAAGATGTGTGTAGCAAAGCTTAGTCCCTGGTGTGCAGCTACTAGCTGGTCCTCTTCAAGATGTGGGGACTAGTGGGAGGTTTCCCACACTGGGGGTGCTCATGAAGGGAGGTATGGGCTCCTCTCTCTCTCTGCCTGGCCTCTCTATTCATCATGGAGTGAGCAGTTCCGCCATTCTACTGCATCCCCCACAGAGGGTGTGTTACCCTGACACAAGCCAAAACAGGGGAGTCTCCATCATGGGAATGAAACCTCCAAAATTGTGAGCCTAAATAAATTTAAGTTAATAAGCTTGTGGATTCGCTACAATAACAGAAAGCAGGTTATAGGAGCTAAGAGTTAATGTGGAAAACAGTGAGAACAGTAAGACCCAGGCAGCAGCATGGGAGAAATGTCAGACATTACACTAGCCCAGTGGCACTGGGAGGGAATCCCATAGCAGAATGCTCTGGTCCATGTACAACAGTAGCTGAATGTTTACACAATCAGACCATATGTGTAAAGTTATATGAAACAAATGGATGTCATGTCTTCACTTGGGTCCTAGCCTTAAGTTATCTTGTCATGAATATGCAAATATTCCACAATCTATAAAAATAAAAATCTGCAACACTCACTACTGGTCCTAAGCATTCCCAAGGAGGGGCACAAAGTCTGCAAAACAATAGGGGCGATACAAGGGTTCTAACAAATCATTCTGATTAGTGTTTTCCTTCCCATTTCTGTACTGGGCAGTTGAAAGGCAGAGAAGTCCATCACAAAGAGTTTGGGGACAGTCAGTGGAACAGGAGAAGACCCAGCTGCTGTCATCTCAGCTCTGACAGTCCTATTCCTTCAGAGTTGACATTCTTTACACAGTTCCTTGTGCATGTGGGAAGGGGGCAGGGCAAGGGGTTGAATGCCCCTTCTTTCCCTTATTTCAACTTTATACTGAAAAGTAAGAGCACTCCTCTCAAGAAAAGGGAAATAAATGGACATGTGTTGAATCCCCTGACTGAGGACACCACAGCAGACAAGACCCATGCCATACCAGGAAGAGTAGCAGCCAGAAAGCTTAGAGATTGAAGAGTCAGGCATTCAAGGAAGTGCTGGACTGTGTGTGTGGGAAGAGAATGGCAGACAGCTGCAGTGAATAAGGCCTGGGCTTTACTGAGGCTGAAGGGGCCGGGAAGGCGGGGTAAGGGGGAGCAGATAAGGATGATGTGGAACAGGGAGGGCTTGCTGACTGAGGTGACATTGGAGCACAAGCTTCCAAGCCATCAGCAAGTGGATAATCTCAGATTCTAGAGGAAAAGCCCAAAGGCAGATGGACTTGGATAAGCAAAGGCCCTAAGGAAGAAACATCCTTGGCATGATCTAGGATGGAAAGAAATGGGAGGAAATGATAGGAGTTGGATCCAGAGAGGGGACAGTGGACAGCATCCCTGGAGCTTTGTGGAATGACGTCAGCACTTTGGAGTTCATTCTCTCAGACTAATAGCCTCTGCCAATTGTGATTCCGGCTGCACCTTCTCCCAGCAAGGGACCCCACACTTGCTGGGCACTTCTCTATGATTTGGGCCTTGTGACCTTTGCACAACAGGCTCTCAGTTCTGGGAAATGCCTCCTGCCCCACCTTGTCCTCTCAATGATAAGCCCCTGCTCATCCCAGAGACCTGGCAGAAGATGTCACCTCTTTGATCCTGCACTCGGACAGAGCTAAGGCTTAGTTCTCTGTTCCCAGAGCATTAAGTTCCAGAGTCTATTATAGCCGTTAGCTCATGGCATTCCAATGATCCATTTGGTGTGCCTGCCTGGCTGCCCCAGCTGCCTCCTGCCTTGGAATGAGCAGGTGTAGGGACACCCTCCCCAATAGATATTCAGTGTGAGCTACATACAGGAACTCAGCCTTTCCAGATGTCACATCAAAAACAAAAGAAACACATTTTAGCCTGGCAGTGGTGGCACATGCCTTTAATCCCAGCACTCAGGAGGCAGAGGCAGGTGGATCTCTGTGAGTTCGAGACCAGCCTGGTCTACAAGATCTAGTTCCAGGACAGCCTCCAAAGCCACAGAGAAACCCTGTCTCAATCCCCCCGCAAAAAAAAACACATTTTAATAATGTGTCTGAAATTAACAGATATGCCCAAACATTGCTTAAATATGTAATTTATTAAAATGGCTCACTGATGAAATAGTTTACATTCTTTTTTATGCTGTTTTCTAAAGTTGATTGTATACACCAAGCTCATTTCAAGGCTAATGTTCAATGGTTGCACTGGGATATGACACTATCAAAGCAATGAAATTTCATTTAACAGAAAAATCTTAGGGTTGCTTCTGGTTGGTTGGTTTCATTTAAATTTTAGCTCATTGTATAAAATTAAATAAAATTTTAACTCATTATATAAAATGTTAAGTTATTATGTCATGTAGCCACAATTCAAGGACTCAATAGTCAAATGTGGCTTTTTGTTACTAGACGTCAAAGTACAGACTTAAGTCTTATTTATTTCTCCAGCAGGAGTATAGATCTGACTAGTACTCATTGGTTACCTTACAAACATGGATGGATGGATGAATGGGTGGGTGGGTGGATGATGGATAAGTGGGTGGATGGATGGATGGATGGATGGATGGATGGATGAGTGGGAGCGTGGGTGGGTGAAAGGAAGGGTGGGAGGATGGATGGATGAATGGGTGGGTGAAAGGAAGGGTGGGTGGGTGGATGGATGAGTGGAAGGGTTGATGGATGGATGAGTGGGAGGGTGGGTGGGTGGGTGGAGATAGGGTGGGTGGGTGAGTGGGTGGGTGGATGAATGGGTGGGTGAGTGAGTGGGTGGAAGGAAGGGTGGGTGGGTGAGTGGGTGGGTGGGTGGGTAGATGGGTGAATGGATGGATAGATGGAAGAATCTACGAATGGAGAAAAGGAGATGAATTTATTTTATATCCTCCCTAAATTATTATTCTATTTCCTATTCTGAAAATGCATAACCCAAGAAAAGAAGATGAACCCTGAGAAAGATGAAAGATTTCCATATAAATCTTCATTGCAGGCCAGCAGTGGTGGTGAACACTTTTAATCCCAGCACTCGGGAAGCAGAGGCAGGCTGATTTCTGAATTTGAGGCCAGTCTGGTCTACAGGACAGTTAGGGTTATACAGAGAAACACTGTTTGCAAAAGAGAGAGAGATCTTCATTGGCTTGTGATCTGACCATTTGGCCCACTGGACAGTTTATCAGCAGTTGGGTTCTGCCCTCTGATCCACTCAGCTCAGCAACCTAGCCCCCCAAGATGCCACCTTTTGTTCCTTCCTGTCCAAGGTTGCATCCCCACCCTCTCTTCCTTCCTTATTCTCTGTTATACTTCCTACCATGTACTACCTTGTTCCCTTTGCTTATTTGGCCTCCTATCTGCACAGAGAAAGACTTTGCATTACTCTACATGAACCCCTGGTAGCTAGTTCATTGCACAAGCTCAGTAATAATTTGTACAATGAACAGAGGGACAAATGGATGGCTTGAGTTCCAGTCACTTGTTCTATGACCCAGGAAATGGCTGAACTTCAAATTTCCTGCCCATAAGATAGCTACAGAAGTAGTATGCCCTGGGGGTGGCCTGAGAGAGCCCTATAGGAGACATAGTCATCTAATGAGACTAATTAAGATAATACCCATGAAGTGCATAGTAACTGAGTGGCAAGCATTGACTAAATAGTAGCTGCCTGCTACTACTGTTTACATAATAAACTTATTATTAGATTCTCCTACCAGATTCATAAGCACCACGTGAAACAGTGACAATTCCCAAGTAATGATGTTCCAAACAAACAAATAACTAGGTCAGGAAAAAAAAGGCTCCAATGTGGCTTTGCTCCAAACTGGCCTGTATTTATTTACCTGTGCTGTTTCTGTTTGTATTTGTTAACCATGGGAGACAGGTCAGGTCAGTCAGCCCCAGCTCGCTCAGATCCAGGGCATCTCAGTGTCAGGCCCTGCGTCTAGTGTGTTTACCATCACCAGGGACTAAGGCCTCCAAAGTGGGCATGAGAAGGAGGACATTCCAGGCCGGTCAACAGAGCACCCGTGATGAATGACAAAACTCTAGGTCCACCTGCTCTGAGAGAAGTCATTGCGGCCTGAGATGGCCTGAGCAGAGCACAGTCAGGCTAACCAGGAGCCAGCTGGCTGGGGATGTGCTAGATGCTTTCCTAGCAGATAGGGCACAAACCCTGGATTCTTCTTAAGGGTCTGCTTCTGCGGCTCTCTCCCCCAGACTCATCCTTTGAAGCCATCAATTTGCCAGACCTACATCCAGTGTGTTCCCTGCTGCATGGGGGCTATATAGCGCACACACCTGTTGTTCACTCATCTGCCATAGTGAGAGTGTGGTGTCAGGCCTGGGATAAAAAGACAAAGAATGGGTATCTGCTTCCTGGGGGTTTCTGACACTGCCTGCCATTGGAGTTATATTTTACAGTTCACAGGACACCTTACTACCAGTGATCTTTTAATACTTATAATGGTATTTGACCGAGGACTTTATCTTCTTATTTTCTCTACTCATAGATATGCAAAGAGACTGAGAGCCCACACTAAGGTCTTGCAGCTTAGAGATGAGGAAGCAAGACTCAGTTATTTTTCTAGCTCATGACATTTAAACAGAACATCTCTTGCACAGTCATAGAAAAGTGTTCAAAACTCAGTTCACAGAAGACAGGGGCCTTGGAGGAAATTGCAGGTTACACATGGTGAGGAGAAAAGTCCCCTCCAAGACAGACAGACTGGGACAACTGAGGAGCTTGCAGAAAGTGACAGATGGAGACCCTTGTCAGGTCCATCTGGCTTTCCCTGTTTCCTTCAATCCAAGTGATCTCTTTAAGATTCATGGGACATCTGACCTCAGAGCAGACTGCCCAAATTAGCAGGTTGAATAACCCTGAAAGCACACAGTAGGATGAATGACACATGCCCCTATGCCAACCCTGCCGTCTACACCTCTTCAAACCTAAATGCTGAGTATTCAGTCTTTTACCAGGGCAACTGTCTTCCCACAGCGCCACCCAGTGGCTGAGACTTTTTACACCACAGGTTCTTAATTAAAGGGAGGCCATTGCTGGTTCTCCTCTCCTGAGTGAATCCTGGCACACAACTAACAATAGAAAGCAGTTGGCAGAAGAAAAATGGGTGGGAATTCAGGAGAAACCCAAAGGCGATGTCCTTGAGATGGAGGCAGGTAAGATTAGCTCTCCTGCTTTACAGTTGATAGGAAGGTTCACAACTGAAAAAAAAAAAAAAAAAAAGTGATCTAGAGTGGTCCCTCTGTACCTTAAACTTCATGTCCCAGAAGAGCTCACCAAAATGCCTGGGTCACAGCTATATCACCCCTGCGCATTGACCCAAAGGACTCCTAGTCAATGTATCACAAATACCTATACATTCCTGTTATTGCTGCACTGTTCACAACAGCCAAGTTATGGAACCAACAGAGGAATGGATAAAGAAAGTGTGGTGTATAACCATAACTGAAGTTTCAAGGGATCTGATGCGCCCCTCTGACTTCAGGGGGCACCAGGCATGCATGTAGTACACATACATATATCCAGGTGGACACTCATACACATAAAAACAAAGTAATATTTTGTTCAAAGAAAATGTGGTGTATAGGAAAGTAACCATATGCGGAATATGGATGCAGATGGTTAGTTTATTAAGGGGAAATCACTTACACAAGGAACCAATGACCGGATCGGCACTCCGAGAATTCAGTCTCAGCAGCAGTCTGAGACCTGACTGGAACCCGGTGAGAGAGTGTAGAGGTCTCTCCCTACAATGTGGTATATGTACACAGTAGGTTTTTTCTGCCATAAAGAAAAATGAAAATTATGTTCTTTGAAAGAAAATAGTGTAAATGGAGACAATCATATTAAGCCACTCTCAGAAAGATAAGTACATTTTCCTGTCATTTGTGGTTCCTAGATTTTATATAGTCACATAAAGGCATGTGCGCATATATTCAGAGTAAAAACAAAGTTGTCTACAGGAACAAACGGGTTGTATGTGAGGGGGAAAAGGTAAGAAAAAGAACTGTTGGGGGAATGGAGCCAGGTTAAAGTATGTTGAATATACAGTACATTCTTGTAAGAATTTTTTATTTAACATTTTGAATGCCAGGATTGTTGGCCTGGCTGCCCTCTCAGCCCACCACGTGACTGTGTTGCACCTGAGCCTGCAGCTGCAGCTGTGTAGAGTTGAAAGAATATTCCAGTGGGGAGGAGACTCCAGAATGCTGCTGATGAGAGTGGATAGTCATATCCTACCCCTCCACGTTTTAGGTGACCTTGGACAAACCGCTTAACTTCTTTGAGCTTCAGTGTCTGCACCACAAAATGGGAATGACAGGTTGGTAAGATGGCTCAGTGGATGCAGAGATTGCTGAACAAGCTTGATGGTCTACGTTCATTTCCCAGAACCCACATAAAAAAGATAGAACTGACTCCACAAAGTTGTCATCTGACCACCACATAAGAACTGTGGCATAAATGTGTCTCCTACATACATATAGTATTTTTTGAGAATGAGAATGATACCTAATATAATTTGGGGAAATATAAAGCTCAAGTAAAGGGTTTGCTATGGGTTGGTTATTTTGAGGCAGTGATTTCGCTTTCAGCATCCTGGTTGTTCCTTGTACTTTAAATCAAGGCTTCAAAGAACCACTTGCTAAACATGAATGAAGGAATGTGTTCATGGATGGATGGATGGGTGCATGGATGCATGGATGGGTAGCTTAACTAGCAAAAAAAATGAAAGATAAATGTTAGGAGAACTACACATTATTGTGCTCAACTTGAAGATGAGCAAAGTGGAAGCCAGAGAACTTACATCATCCATAGAAATTTAGAATTCAAGCCAAGGACTTGCACTTTTGTTTCTTTGGAGGCCCCTGTTTGCCCACCAATAATCAAGTGTGATCATCAGACTTATCATAAGCCATTGTCAGGGCATCAGTGACAGATTGGGAGTGCAAGAACATCCCTTTCCTGGCTCAGTGTGAAAGCACACCCAACAAGTGGGAATGTATTTTAATATTTTTAAAAATCTTACTTATTTTTTGTATATTGTGTGTATGATTATATATGTATGGAAGCATGCTTGTTATGGCACACATGCTTGTTATGGCAGGTCAGAGAACAACTTTTTAGAGTCAGTGCTTCCTGTCCACCTTTATGTGGATTCCCAGGATCAAATTAATGTCACCAGCGCTTCTCAGAAACCTCCTCTACCTGCTGAGCCATCTCACGGGCCCTATATTTTAATAAGACTCAGATAGATTCCATGTTTGGTTTAACCAAAAGATGGAAAACTGGGATATAATCAGATAAGCTTAGAAAGTCGATGTGGGTGAAGGAGACTCTCCACCCCCTTGAAAGTCAGTGCTGTTATTCTTTTGCTTAAATTAGAAATAAAGAAGAAGAGGCGCAAGATGAGACACAAGATGAGACATATTAGACATGTTAACCAGTTTATTATAGGCCCAGCAGAGTAGAGAGAGTAAGAAAGAAGAGAAACAGGGTTAATGGCTGACCGCTGAGACCGGTCGCCATAGAGAGAGAGACCATAGGTGGGAGAAGAGAAGAGCAGAGGAGAGAGTAGAGAGTGCGTAAATGGTCAGGGGTCTGTCTTTTAAAGGGGTCCTTTGCACCTTCGTGCAGATTTAGTTCCCATGGAACCCTGGGCTGACCAGGGTTCTGCCTGAGTGGATTCTGCCAGGTAACAGGGGCAGGCCAGCATAGTTCCTGAACCTTTCAATAGCCATACGGTAGCACAGGTGCAAGGCAGCCTGCCTTCAAAGGGTGGAATTATAGAGTCCAACCTGGGCTGTGGCTCTTGTCTCCTGAGTGACATCTATAGACAGTGGAGATACAGAGACCCTGGTAGACACCCAAGAAGCCATCATAATTTAGCAGAAGCATCTGGAAGGGTTCCTATACAAAGCACTGAGTCAAAGCCTCAAGGTGTGTGACAATCATGCCACTAGGTAGGCTCTGAGGCTGCTATCTAATGAATGAAATCTTTCCAGATCTACTCCCTCCAGCCTCTCCCCCCACCTTTCTCACACACACCTTCTAACCTTGGAAAAATTATCCAATATAAAAATTACCTAGGCTGTCTAAATAAAGCCTTCTCATTAATATGCACAGACATACAAATGTCCCTAGGTATTCTCCAGGATTCCGGGGCCTTCTACAGAGAACAAAGTCCCTTGAGCCATGTTCCAGTGAGTTATGAAAAAGGCTTAGTCCATCCTCCATATACTTGAGTCATCTGTAGATTACTTATTAAAGCTTAATCAAACTGAAAATAGTTTAATGCTTAGAGACTGGGAACAAGAAAGCTGGTTGGGACAGATCATTTATAAGCATTTGCAGTCTAAGGTGAGTTGAATCTGCAGATGCACAATCCACAGACTGAGAACTGACTATGTTCCTTTGGGATCAAAGGTTCTATCAGTCCATTAATAACTAGGAAGGTTCTAGCAAGAACCCTGCACTCTAGGATCTTATCAGAGCAGAAGCCGAGCCTCTGATCTCCAAGGGAAAGTGGGTGAGTGGGTGTGCTATCATGGGGTCTTGAGCTCTATATTGAGGACTTTCTTTTCTGTTATTGACTTCTCTATGGTTCTCCCTCTTGTTCTGGTTGGCCATATGCAAACAAGTAAGCCTACTATGTTGTTCCTGGATAGCTTGTCTAGTACTTAAGCTATCTCTGCCGCCCATTTCTTGTCCTCTTAGGGCTGGACTGTCTTCAGAGGGTGTACTTGCAGAGTCCAACCTGCTATTTTATAATGTGGAGGCTGAGAAGATACAGTGGTTCTTCTGTGGCATCAGGAAACTCTCTTACACTGCTGAACAAGGACTTCAAGTTAACAGCATATCCACACAACCTATACAGCCTAGAGTGGAAATATACGTGTGTGTGTGTGTGTGTGTGTGTGTGTGTGTGTGTGTGTGTGTGTGTGTGTGTGTGTATTTTCCTCAGTTGATTTGTATTATACTTCCACACCACCTCCGTAGTCCGCATACCCCTGTCCTTTCCTGATTTTGTTGGGATTATCTGCCCATCCACTTGTCCTTCTCCTAAATACTGAGCCACCATGTCTGGGTCTTTTTTCTCTGCACCTCTGGTGCTATGGCCACCATTGACCAGGTTGGCACTGAGTAAACATGAATTAAGCTGAGTTGCCAGCCAGAAGTGTAATTACACACAAACAAGGGGGCGGGTGGTTAAAGGCTGATTTTTTTAAGCAAATACACCAGAATGCAGGCATCCAGAATCAACATGTCTAGTTCTAACTAGCCAAAAGAAAATGGGTGCATGGGAGGGACCTTTGGGGGAAAGTCTTTTCAGTGTTCAGAACTTTGTTTGAATAGTCTAGGGGGGTGCGCTTTCCTGGAATAGGGGAGGAATTGCAGGAGAATGCTTTCAACCTCAAGGAACTGAATAAGTGGATAAACAAGGACTGTTACCATAGAAGGAGAAGACGCCTGGAGGTAAATTGTTTTGCAGTTACATCAAGGATACTGGAGTCTTCCTCTTCTTCTTAGCTTCTTTAGTTTTTTTGTTTTGTTTTGTTTTTAAATCATTTAGGTTATTACCTCATGGGCACAGACAGCTGCCAAGGTTCTAGATATCACACTCTCATGCTATCGGTTTAAAGAGAAGAGCTGGGGGAAGTACTTCCCAGCAGGGACTGATCAGAGTCTGGCTACCCAGCTGCCCAGCTAAGTAAGTGGGCATCCAGCTTACCCTGGCTGTACAGACAGGATGGGAGAAAAAGGCTGAGGGATAGCGGCTAAGGAAGCAACAGTTTCTCGGTTACCATTTTGCTAGAAATCAAAGTTCAGTTTAAGCCTGAGAGGGTATCAGGCAGTGAAGCCCATAAATAATAAAGGTATACTGGTTACCAACTATTTACAAGCTTGCTTTCTAGTAAAGCCCCGGGGTGCACTGCCATCATTAACCCCGACAGCACTGGGCAGCCACACTTGTGAACCTCATTTTTCCCTCTCTGAGGAAACTGAGATCCAGAGAAGTTAAATTGTACTCACTACCCTTCATGCGTTTAAAGGAAGCTCCTTAACCCCAGGGAGAGGCTAAAGGAGAATTGAGGGAGGTCTCCCAGTCCTGGCTCATATTCAAGGCAGAGGTGAACTACTTTCCAGTTTCCTATGCCCCAAGCCACTGGAGTGTTAGAACAGCTTGTAGGAACCCTTGTTACACTCCGGGGCCCCGCACCATGGCTCAGCGATGGCTTAGCCAAAGGTAACTTGCTACCAAGTCCGCTGAGATTCAACCCTAGGACCTCACTGTGTAAGGAGAAAACTGATTCCAGCAAGTTGTTCTCTGACCTGGACATATAAGCAGTGGGACACTCAAATAGATATAATTTTAACAATTAGAGAAATGTTATGCTCCCAGGGGACTTTTATCTACCCCACACCTTTTCTCTGCTGTAGTGTTGCTGGAGCTGTTAAGAGTGAGAACCTGGATTCTGACAACCGTAACAGCTAGGCTTGGCCTCCTGTATTCAACACACCAATGAAATAGACCAGAACTGGTAAAAGCATAAAAATGAGGTTTAGCTGGACAGTGGTGGCACATGCCTTTAATTCCAGTGCTTGGGAGGCACAGGCAAGCAGATCTCTGTGAGTTCAAGGGCAGCCTGGTCTACAAAGCGACTTCCAGGACAGGCTCCAAAGCTACGAGAAACCCTTTTCTCAAAAAACCAAAATAAAATAAAAATAAGTGAGGTTTATTCAGTGTAACCACATTAGGAAGAACAAATAAAGAGGTTCAGGGACACACTCAAGTCTGTCTTCCTGAAACTGAGATTTAGGTTTAAGTAGAGAACAAGATATATGTTTCCCTGAGCAGTCCTGTTTAAGGTATGACCCTGGCCATCACTGACCCATCATTGTCTTAGCTCCACACTGGCCCAGGACAATTGTCAGAATTGTGTGAAAATCCTTCTTGGGAGATAAGCTCCCCTTGGGCTGACACTAGGTTTCTTCATCTCCCAATTCTTTGGGATTCATTATTTCAATAGTCCCATAGCAAAGGGGAGGGGCACAAGTGTCTCTTTAGATAAACTTGGCTCCTGCAAGGTTGATTACAATAGTAACTACTTGGCACCTTTGTCATAGTTAATCTTAACACCATTGGGTAATCACTATTGCCAAAACTTTGTCCCATGCCCCCTTGAGGAAGCTGATGTTCTAAAAGGTCTTCACAAAATAAATACATGACTTTTTCTGTGTACCAGTTTTCTTCTTGTTTTGTGTTGTGCTGTGCCTCACTGTGTAACCCTGGCTGGCCTGAAACTCCCTACATAGACCCACAGAGAGAGATCCACCTGCCTCTGCCTCCCAAAGCACTGGGATTAAAGGTGTGTGCCACCATGCTGGGTCTTTTCTCTATGCCAATGGAAGTCTTGATTTGTGAGTGAATGCTCACTCAGAGTGAAGACTAACTTCCCAGGCCCTCCTGGTAGCTGAGTAGACCTGTCACTAGATAAACAATAGGGGGAAGGTAAAACCCCAGGGCTGTGGACTTTGAGACAATGGAATGCCATTAGCCCAGACAGGGTTCTGCTGCCATGACTTTATGGTCTTTATTTCTCATCATAACGGGCTGCTTAAAAGCCAGATGTGGCCCAAATTTATAATCTGAGCTGGGGAGTCAGAGATGGGTGGGTCCCTACCTTTATGAGACAAGCCCTAGAAAAATGATAGTCCCTGTCTTATAAAACCAACATTCAGAATGCTTGAGGAAAGACAGCCAAGACTGTCCTCTGGCCTCCACATAGATGTAGTGCACGGCAATTGCATAAACATGGACACACTTATACAAATAATAAATAGATGCTCCCTCATCAGGAAAAAAAAAGCTCACTTCAACTACTGTACCCCTGGTCCTTGTTGACTCTGTGGACCTTTATTCTAGAATATTCCTCAGGTAAACTTGGGCGTCGCTACCCAAAGCTTTCGACTTCCTACTTTACCCATAAATATTAACTCCTCTATTTAAATGTATGCTCCATGACCTTGACCTGGCAGACATGTGAGTGAAAAACCAAGTCTGCAAATGAGTCAGCATCGCAGCTGATCACTTGGGTCAGCTTGTAGCTGACCTCAGATACATGAGGCCAGAGGCCAGAAGCTCCAGCTCACCTGGAGAGCAGAAACAAACAGCATAGTCTCGTATGCGAAATGGATTGCTGTGGATTTTAGCCACCACGTCTTAGAACTCTTTGTTACAGAGTTCATTAACACCACAGGCAGCCCTGATTTGTACATGATGGTGGGGACAGTGGGGAGAGGGAGTGTGGCAGGGGACAGACTTGTAGGGACAAAGAAGTGAGATGGCCCACCTACTGCCCTTACCAAGGAAGCTAGTCTTGCCTCTTCCCCTCAGCCCTTAATCTAGAGGCCAGTCACCTGACCACCAAGATGGGAAAGGACCAACCTGGGCCCTAACAAGTGAGAACTCTCATTCTAGTCTCCAAAAGCCTCAAACCTGAGACAGGCCTGGCTTTACTAGGAAGTGACTAGTCTGTAGCCTAGAATTAGAACACGGCAAAGGAATGTTCAGGGCAGAAAACTGTACAGGAAGGCTCTTGAGTCATTCAGAAGGAACGAAGCCTGTCTGTCCAGAGTGACTGGACCTTGGTTAAGGACACTGCTCTGCTTTTCTGTTTAGTGATTAGAACTTTGTATCTGCAGCAATCCTCTCAAACAAGCCCAACCCCACTGCCTAGCTTCTGCTTTCCCTGTCCTTCCATCCCAACAAGCTAAAGAGAACTTTGGGTGGTACCAGAAAGAGGAAGAGTTTATCCTATTTGCCTCTTCATTGCCTTCTTCACAACTGTGTTCACACACCCCATGTCAGGAGCCCCTAGGTGCCCATCCCTGGAGTCAGCAGGGCAGTTAGTTCCCCCCCCCCCTTTTTAATCATTCTTTGAAAAGCTTCTAGCAAACTAGCTTACTGGTAGACACCAGAAATAAAATGATGAAGAGATACAGGATGTAACTTCCAGAAGAACAGACCCCCAAGGCATCTGCTGGGCTTTGAGTTTTCATGTGTTAAGAGCCTGACACAAAGCTGAGCTCAGGAATGTCCGTAAACAGGATCTAAGTCAGAAAGATGAGATTAATTAACTGCCATTACTTTGTATTTATTATCACTTTTAGGTGATATAATTTGTGTAGCAAAATTTACCATCTTGGCCATTTTGTAGTGCACAGTTCAAGGAGTGTTCATTCATATCGTTGGACCATCATCACCTTCCTTCTCTCTCTCCCTGGTCCTTGGAAACTGCCTTTCTACTCTTGTCTCTGTAGATCTGACTGTCCTACATGTTTGAGGTAAGTGGCCTCAGTTACTATATATGCTTTTATGCCCAGTCAACTTCAACAAACAACTTCATGTTTCACCCACATTATAGCAGTTTTCAGAATGCCCTTCTTTTTAACAATGACATTTGTATAGACCACATCTTGTTTATCAATCCATCCATCTGCCAGTGAGCATTTAGGTTATTTCCAAGCTATGGCTACTAGGAGCAACACTATTATGCCTATGTGTATGAATATCTCTTCTGGATGCTGTTGTCATTTCTGAGATACATCTGTACCTAAAAGTTAAAGTTGTGTATTGTGTGGTAATTCTGTTTTTTTGTTTTTGCTTCATTGTTGTTTTTGTTTTGTTTTCTGAGACCCACAATCCTATTTTCTACAGTGGCTACACTATTTTCCCAGCCTATCAACAGTGCACAGAGGGTCTGATTCCTCTGTGTCTTCATTAACACCTTTTATTCTCTGATTTTTGTTATTGTTGTTGTAATGATAGCTATCCTAACGGGTTTGAAATGGTAAGTCCGTATAGCTTTATTTTTCATTCTGCACATGATTAGTTATGTCTGGATTGTTGTCCTACCTTGTTGGCTACTTGTAGATGTGGTCATTTCTCTATCTGTGTTCCTTGGTTCAGCCTGTTGTGACCACGTACTGCTTCCACATTTCCTGTCAGACTCCCCCACAGGAACATTAGCCATTTAAATTTACTAAATGCAAGTGAGGAATGCTATTCCAATTTTCCAGATAAGGAAATTGGGCTTTTTTAAATGATTTGCCCCAGTGCACACTCAGGTGGGACAGAGAAGCATCTGATCAGGCTTGGCTGGTCCCACTAAATAACCCAGCAGTTCAGACAGCAGGTTGTCTGGGAAGGGAGCCAGGGGGGGAAAGTGAGTGAGCAGTGGACCTGGGCAGCTGTTCTTTGTGTCTCCAATACAATATTCCCTCTGGTGAACCCCTCCTCCCTTGTTCCATCCCCTCTCCTTTCTCCATCCCCCCCTTCTCTCCTTTCTGGGTCTGGGCAAGGTAAACAGCTCCTGCCTGCCTGCCAGAGTATGTGAGAATCATTCCTTCCTTTCCTGGAGGATTTTCTTTCCAAGGGCTGGACTGGAAAAGAAAATTCCCCCAAAAAACTCTCTAGGCCACTTTCTGGGCTTACAGAGGGAGACTACTTACTGAATGTAAGCTGAGGAGAGCCAACATGAGAAGTGAGGGACAAGAAGACCCCGCCCCACACCATGGACATAGGAACTGGATCTTTTTTTGTTCCATCAGAAAGTGTTACCCACATATTCACCAATCTCTTTATGGTGCCTTGTTGACATTGCTGCCTGCTATGTGACAGGCAGCATTTCTAATATTATTTACTCGTTTAAGTCTCCTAAGCACCATGAATCATTGTGACATACGAAAACTGAGCCTTGGAAGGAAATAATCCGTTGAACAGGTGGCAAGTAACACCTTAGCACTCAGCTCAAACCCTCTTGGTCTGGTTCTACACCTTCACTTAGTTACTAATCTACCTTGCTTCTGATTGTTTCCCAGGATTTAGAGATAGATAATGTGATAGATCAAGATAGATAGATAGAGACAGACAGACAAACAGACAGATATAGATAGATAGAGATGGATGGATGGATGGATAGATAGATAGATAGATAGATAGATAGATAGATAGATAGACAGACAAATAGGTGGTTTAAATAGGAATGACCCCTATAGATTTACATTTGAATGCTTTGTCATTGGGAATGGCATTACTTGAGGGATTAGGAGGTGTGGCCTTGTTGGAGGAAGTGTGACCTCGTTGGAGGAAGTGTGTCACTGGGGGCTTTGTGGTTCCAGGAACCCAACTCAGACCCTGTGGTTGTTCTCTCTCTCCCTGCTCCTTGTGGATCCAGATGTAGAACTCTCAAGGTACTTCTCTAACATGATGTTTGCCTACATGCAACCATGCTTCCTTCCATGACAACAATGGACTAAGCTTCTGAACTGTAAGTCAGCCCCAATTAAATTAAACTCTTTATAAGAGTTGCTGTGGTCATGGTGTCTCTTCACAGCAACAGAATATTGACTGAAACAGACAGGCAGATAGATATAGATAGAAGATATAGATAGATAGATAGATAGATAGATAGATAGATAGATGGATAGATAGATGATTATTAGCTGGATGGTGGGTAAAGTAGATAGGTGATAATTAGATACAGAATAGACATATGGATGGTAGATATATAAATATATGAGTAGATATGATAGACATATATGTAATAAGCGAAGAGAAAAAAGATTGATAGATAGATGATAGATAATAGATAGATAATTAGGTAAATAATAGGCAGATACTTGGTAGGTAGATGATAAAAATGTACTGAATGTCTATCAGTAGATAGATGATGACAGGTGAATAGATAGATAGATAGATAGATAGATAGATAGATAGATAGATAGATAGAAATGTAGATAAACAGAAGATGATAGATACACAGATAAAATGGACTAGAAGGGGTTTTCTCATTTCTGACCTTTCATTTTCTTGCAGCATGGTCTTGTTGTCCCCATGGTCCCCTCTGACTCCTCACTCACTCCTTTCCTCCTTTCTCCTAGGAGAAAAACATTTGTCACATGACATTCCCTGCCCCAATCTAGTCTCTTGCCCCAGAGGCTGACCCCTTTGGACTGTCTTTTCAATCCTGAGCTCCACTGACCTCTGGTTTCCAGATGGGTGTAGCAATGGGAAGCCCTAGCAAGGAGCAGAGGATGGTTCATGCCCTCTTGCCAGGGGTCCATGGGTCCTGCCCTTATAGCCACCTCCTCTCCAAAAGAAACCCTCTGTTTCCCTAGAATCCCCACAGGAGGCTGAGTTCTTAGTTGTTAATGTGTGGCCATTTCTTGTTTGGTCCTTAACTTTCACAATGCCAGTCATCACTCCTCTTCAATTGGACCCACCCTGCCTGTGCTCTCAAGAGGCTTAAACATGGCACAGGAAAGAAGGGTGTTTTTGTCAGAACCTATCACACCAATACTAAATACTGGAAGGCACATGCCCAGCAGTTACAGCGGTTAGCTCTGAGCAAGGTTCCAGGAGCTTGGTTTTAATTTCTTTAGGAATTTCTCTATTTTCTATGACAATCATGAACTTGGTTTTATTCTGATATTCTTGTTTCAATGCATGTTGATTCCTTGGTGAGAAGGCATCTGAGGACACAGTTAGGGATCAGTGAGTACTACTTCTCCCCTCTCTTGAATCCACCTCAGGAACAGAGCCCCACCCCTGCCTCTCTTTGCAAAGACCCTCCCCAACTCTCTGCTTGGGATCTTCTATGCCTCAGAAATGGCCTGAAGAAGGCTCTCTGCCTGGGCCCTTGCTCCCCAGTGTCTGAGTTCTAGAGGCATGAGTCCCCCCCAATCCAGTCCCTCATTTATAAGAGGAGTGAGAGGAAAGCTTGGGGCTATCTGGTCTATCCCAGGCTGCCTGGGCCAAGTTAGAAGTCAGGACAAGGTCATCTGGCAAGAGGGGCAGATGTCCCTCCAGACAACATCAGCCCTACAGAACACCAGCTGCCCACAGAGTTCAGCTGTATGCCCAGGATTTTTTCCAGAAGACTTTAGAGAGGCAGCCCAAAGTTGGGTTTTCATGGAGGGATACACTCTCTGGGTTGGGGAAGCCTGCAGACTGTGACCATCCTGACAAGAATGAAGAGATTCTAGGGAGACATTTGTGTCTTTCCCTTTGGCCATCAGACTACTGAAGCAATGGCTCCCAAGAAATTGGAATTTCCTGGGACTCTTATGACGGGTGAAGGAACAGACCAGAAGCCTGGTGCCAACCAGAGGAGGATCTCATCTCCAGGAAAGAGATATTGCAGTTCTGACATCTGTCAGGACACTGTACAGGAGAGACTGGAGTCTGGACACTGGTGACAGGAGAGGCCATGCCTTGGCCAAGTCAGAAGAGCTATGCATACCTCTTGCCCTGTTTAAACATAAACCTCTTTCAGGACACTAAAGATGGACTGAGAGGGGTTCACTGGACCTCTTTGTTCCTCTTCCTAATGTGGCCACATGAATAAGTTCTCTTTCCCTACTTTTCATTTGTGATTGTGTCTTTAACTGGACTGTGGGGGTGGGTGGCAGAGCCTGGCTTCTTAGGAACTGTCAGGGCCCAGGGTCTCACCCTGACTCTAGTAGTAAGACTGACTTCAACTTGCTGTTGCACTTCTGAGTAGGGTCATCCAGGCTACTGCCCATTGTGTCAGCTGGGAATCGGCCCATCCACACTAGAGGGAGGGTCCTGTTCCTGAGATGTGAAATTGGGTTCAAACTTTCCACCCTGACTCCAGTTCTGATAAAACCATTCAATAGCTGCAGCCGATAGCCTCTAAGCAATGGTATGCAGCCCAAGGGACTGAGATGTTAGAAGTCCTCTGCTCTCTTTGAAGTTGAACTGTGTGAGCTCCTAGACCTCTCTGGGCCTTTTACCACAATTAGCAATAGAGAAGGTTGGAATAGATGGATAAAGATCCCCTCCAAATCCAATCTTGCTATGACTCTCTCCTTTACTTCTACCCACTACCTCCCCTCCCAAAGACATATCAAGACAAAGACTGGGAGTTAGCACAACTCAGCCCAGGTACTTCTGGGAGGTGCAATAAGCCTGCCTCTTGCATGTGGTCTATTGTTGCCAGCTGTGTTGGGGGCTGAGCAGCTACTTCCTCCCAGGTCAGTCAAAAGTTCAAGCTGGGGATAAAAGGCCTGTGCTGGTTCAGTCTCTCATCCCTGTATCTAGGATTAGCCCAGGCTCCTCACTGGCTCTCTGGTTTCAAAACAAAACAAAACTTTGAAAGAAAGCTGTATTCAGTGGAAATCCCCAGTTAAGAGGCCCCTGGGAGCATTTGGAGCACCATCTGTCAAGCCTCAGCTGCACACGACCTGGGACCAAAACAGTCTTTTAATGTCAAAAGCAATCATGATAAAGACACCTTGGGTTTGGACTGCACTGTTGCCCTTTCTAAGGTCCTCATCTGGGCTTGATTCAGCCTTGAACAACTTTATAAAACAGACAGAAAAAAAGGGACTTTAGATAGCCTGGCAATGCTTTACAGATGGGGACCCTGAAGGCCAGAGACAGGAAGAGATGATGTAGAACTGATCTGAGATCCTGAGTCCAAGTTCACCATGTTGTGTAGCATCAGTGCACCCCAAATGCCAAATGCATGCCAGGCTCAGTGCCTGTAACACCACTTCCCAACATTCTGGGTAAAATCCACAAGAAAGTGTGTTTTAGTGATATGCAGACAGACTTGAGGCGTGGGCGGGGGCATGTACTGTGCTACGTTCACAGAATCTGAAGATCTGGAAAATTACCCTCAGTAGGCGCCTTGCAGCCCTGGGGGCACAGGCTCTGATGTAGAAACACCCTGAGAATAGCAGCCACTGGAAGGTGGGATTTCTTTCTTGCCCATATCACAACCCATATATATGTAGCCTGCATCCCTAAGCTGGTTGGTGGTGTTGGGTACACACGGTTCTTCTCAGCTCTGGGTTCTCTGTGATGCATCTAGGAAGTCAACTGGAAGCTGACTTTGACTTATTGAGATTGGCCTCAGGATTAGCACCAAATGAGCAGGAATAGAAGCTGGGATAGACAGGAGGAGCTGGGTGACAATGTGGTTACAGATGAAGCTTCAGCAGCACGGAAGTGCCTTGAAGCCATGGTGGCTTTTAGAGTTGTCCACATTCAAGGCTGTACACTCACAGACACACTCTTGGCTACTGCTGGGAAGGGGTGTGATCTTGGACCCACAGACTCCCTGATAGCAATTCACATTGAGAGCTACAAGCTGGCAGCTACAAAGCCTCCCAGGCCTGAAAGGTGATCTGGGTGTCCAGGTCATTGCCTGTGCAATGTTCTCCAAAAACATATAGGCAGAAATCCTAACCCATAGGACCTCAGAACATGGCTTTATTTGAAAACAAAGTCATTTCAGATGCAATTAAGTTAGCATGAAGTCATCAAGATTCTCCTTTAATGCCTTATGACCAATTCTATAAGAATGGAAAACCTGCATGCCTACTCACACAATGGGAAGATTGAAGCCACAGAGAGAAATAGTCATTCACAATATAAGGAGGGAGGCACTGGACAGATCATATCCTCAGCAGCGCTCAGAAGAGACCTGCCAGTACCCTAGTCACTGGCTTCCAAACTCATGAGCTATAGGATAATAAATGTCTGTCATGGGAGCCCCAACTTTGTGATAACTTGTTATGAAACTCCCAGGAAATTGCTCCAGAGGCACTGTCTAGGAAGGCTAAAGATGGTTGCTACCAAAGATGGTGGAGGGGAAAAGGAGAAAGGAGAAAACAGCATCTTCCTGAAGGTCCAGAAGCTTCCCCCATCTCCTCCGTCCACATGATGACACAGTCACATGAGAGAAGACTGAACAGCCATGGGCAGCCATGTGCCTAGATAAAAATGCTATCACTAAAGGCTGGGATCATGAATAAAGCAAAGAGATTCACTCCAAGGAACCTGCCATAAAAAATGAACATTTCTCTTGGAATCCCTCGTCGAGGACTCTTAGTAAGGATAGTACATATACAGTATAAACATAGAAGAAATTTGTCCTCACTCTGACTTACAGCTGGGCAGGCTTCCCAGGGGAGGTGACTCAGGAGCTATGTCCCAATGGACAGAGGCAGGAACTGCAGGAGAGAAAACAGTGTTTCAGTGTGTGGTGTACCAAGTAATGGACATCCATTTTCTTGCTTCACCCTTAGAAACAGCCCCATCAAGGGGAGCTTGGGGTTGGGGGGGGTTGGGTATAGCAGTTAATAAGTTCCTTGTCCCAAGTCACACAATTACCAAGAGTCGAAGGTGAGACCTATGCCACCCATCTAATTCCATTCATGGGCCCTATTTCAGACTCGGAAATTGTGGGGGCCCACAGAAGTGGCTCCATTCCATCTTGACTTGGGGTCAGAGAGTTCAAATCTATTCTTGCTCCTTCAAGGTTAAACAGCAGAATGTTTGGACTAAGGTGTGGCTACTGGATTTCTTGCCTAAACAACAGGATATTTAGTTTAGGGTGTGGTTACTTGATGTTTTGTGTGTTAAGGAGGTAATTACATTTGTTTTTCTTTGTATCATGGTAAGGAAGTCTTTTGCCTTCCCCCTTTTGATTGTAGTATATAAGAACTTTGAGTAATAAAGTTGGGGCTGATCACAGTATTCACTGGATGCCCTTCTGACTCGATCTTCTGTCTCTTCTCTATTTCTTTCCTCAACCCACACTCTCCTCAGGAATATATGGACAAGTTGGCTGGATCTGACAAGGAATGAAATGGCCCATATGGCCCTTGTGGCCTTTATAATCCAAATGAGATTGCTAACAAACACAGGAAAGTCAAGGATGGCCTATCCCTATGTGTGCATATCCCCAGGGACACATTTGCTCATGAGCTCCCATCTCAGCTCTCCACAGAAACCTTGAGACTTTATGAGCTGCCTTAGCTCTTTCCAGTGTCAATCTGGATATGAAGGGTACTTCACCTGCTTCCTAAATCAGGAAACAAAAGGCCTATCCAGTAGAGATGGGAACAGGATCACCCTGCACCATATCCAACCATCTCCCGACTCCTTGGTCTAAGCTGAGCTCTACTAAGGGTCTGGGGTGGGGATGGGCATCTACTGCTGTCATTATGGATGTCTCAGTTCATTTAAACTACCTGTGGTACGAGCTCTCCCAGCCTTCCATCATGCAACAACTGAGAAAGACATGTTTCTGTTCTGATAAAGTTATGTTTCCTCTGTTAACCCACACTGAGGGCCAACAGACAGCACAAAGCTTGGGAATAGACAGATTGATCTTGGGAATGTAACTGCTGGGGTTTTGTGTTGGGCCTTGAATGGGGAGAATTGAAAAGCTGACAGATGAAGGACTGAGGCAGGTCAGAAAGACACTCCAAGCAAGGACCCAGGAGGGAGCATAATGTGGTCGCAGCACATACATCACCATAAAACACTCCTCAGAGCCATTGATGGGGGATGTCCTTCTGTATATATGTTTCTCTTATTGGTTGATTGGCCACTAGAGGAAGGAAGATATGCAGGGCTAGGAGATGAGGAGGATGCTGGGGAGAGAGGCAGAGGGGCGCCACGAGGAGAGGCCATGTAAGGACTGGGAAGAAAGGATGTGCCAGGTGTTCTCTGGTAAGATAAGGTCATGTAGAAATATATTGATTAGTAGTTGTGGGTTAATAATTAAGAGAGATCTAGCCAATAAGAAGCCCTAGATATCAGCCAACAGTTTATAAATTAATATAAGTCTCTGTGTACTTCTTCAGGGCTGAAGATAGGCGGGACCTGGCGGGACAAGAAATTCCAGCAACAAGCCATGATTGAGCCAGAGTGCCTCCTTCATTGTTCTCAGTTGGAGAAGCCATACATGTCTTGTATGCAGTGCTATCTGGTGTGTGTGTGTGTGTGTGTGTTTGTGTGTATGTGTGTATATGTGTGTATGCATGTGTATATGAGTATTTGTGTGTGTGTGCCCACTCTGGAGTTGAAAGGAGTTGGTGCCAAGTCTAAGCCTTTGCCTCCTATTCCCTATGTGTCTTGGAAAAATGGTTTAATCTTTCTCAGACCTGACTTCCTCATATAGAAATAGGCAGAGGTTTGTTATACTTCTCTTAGAGTTTCTGTGAGGGGGAAATGAAATCATGAGTGTAGCTGCAGTCCCTGGCCTACAGAAATAATATAGGCTTAAGACCAGTATGTACTGGTTGCTGGACCCATCACCCATAGACAAGAATCCTAACCCAAACCAGACGAGATATTCTCTCTCAGATTTGTAGTTGACACTCTGGAAGTCTGATTTCTCACTATTGACATTTAAGCCAAGATGGCAGGTAAGAGCCAAGGTGGACATTCTGGATATCATGTTCAGAAATACAGGGGGAGCCTTGGGGTAGGGGGAGGCAGGCCCCAGCAAGAGGTCACAGGGTGTGAGGGGAATATGAGGAAGAAAGGAAGGCAAGAGGAAAGATGGGGTGAGGAGACGACTCTGTTAGTAAAGTGCTTACCACACAAGAGAAAAGAGTTTAATCCCCAGCACACACACCATGCTGGACCACCCATGTCTATAATCTCCTCACTGGGGAAGGGGAGACAGGAGGATCCCTGGGACTTCGGCTAGCCAGTCTAGTCTAATCAGGTTCAAGGAAAGATAGACTCAAAAAAAAAAAAAAGTTAGGTGAGACAGAGGAACACACCTGACCTTGATCCCCCCCAAACACATGCACATACCCCCAAAGAAGAAATAAAGGAAGAAAAGGGGGAGTAGGAGGATAAAGGAGAGGGTGACAGGGTGACAACACACACTTTCATGAGCCTTCCCAGGATCTCCCATTGAACCACTCTGAGACATTTGCTGTTCTTAAAGAAAACCATAACTTGGTTCCCAGCATCCATAGAAGCCATGTGTAACTCCAGCTCCAAGGAGATCCAAAGCTTCTCCAGGTCTCTGAGTGCACTTGCACACTCAGGGTATACACACACACACACACACACACACACACACACACACACACACACACTTTAAAAACTAAGATAAATCTTATTTAAAACCTGAGATTTTAGGTCTCTTATTCTGGCTGCTTAAAGAAGAAAAATTGTGTTTAGAAAAATAAATTATTTTATCCTTTCATGTTATCTGTTGTTTAAAATAGCACTGTCAAGTATAAAAGACAAAATAAAAATCGCTCCACAGATATATTGCCAGCTCCTGTGGGTGTGAAGTGAGCATTACAGGGAAAGGAAAGATGGAGACAGAAGTGGACTGAGAAGAGAAAGGGGACCCTGGGGGGATGGAGACCCTTACTCAATGTTCAGGCTTGTTTTTTCCTGGTTTTTGAATCTACTTTTTTACATTTTTCATTAATTGTGTGTATGTGTGTGTGCACATGTGTGTATATGTGTGCTTGCATGTGTATGCACGTGTGTGTGTGTGTGTGTGTGTGTGTGTGTGTGTGTGTGTGTGTGTGTGTGTAAGCATGCAGGTGCCACAGCCTGTATGTGGAAAGTAGATGACATCTTGATGAGAGTCAGTTCTCTCCTTCCACCATACTGACCCTGAGGATCATACTAAGATCATCAGGTTTGGTTGAGAGTGACTTTACCCACTGAGCCATCTGGTCAACCTAACCTTCAGTTTTAATATTTACTACTATAAAAATATTTGAAACAAGTTAGATGAAATGTTAACAGTAAGTCAAGATGACAGGAGGTTCATTAAATTATTTTGTCAACCTCAGTATCATTTTCAATCAAATGAAATTATCCATCATTATAGCAGTGTCTGCCACACTAACAATTTAGGGGACACATATCCGGTTGTTTTGTGTATGTGTAGTGTGTTTGACTTTACACATGTGCAGAGCTGTGCTTCAGAGCACAGAATATAACCCATTTCTATTTAAGGCATGCCAGGATGTCAGAATGGCAGCCCTGGGGCATGAAATGAGATATACTGAACAAAACCAGAAGTGCTCACCTTCTACAGGCAGGCACCAATTGCCTTGAGTCCAGACAGCGTGGGGGAGGGGAGGCAGTTGCCCCTTGTTTTGACCAGGCTGGTTCTGGCATTTGTGAGTTATCATCATGATCTCATGTCTTCCTGCTTCACCTCATTGGTTATCTCTCCACCAGTCATTGATGCCTGGATTCTTTCTGTGGTTGTTTAGTGGACACCTTTATGAACCATGCCCTGGGCCAAGTACATAGAAACTGAATGAAATGGACCAGGTGACTGCCCTAATGTACTATAGCATCCTCCTGTATAAGCCAGATCCCCGTTACTACAGCAAAATACCTGTGACAATTAACTTAAAGGGTGGGAAGGTTTCTTTGGGCTCACATTTTCAGAGGTTTTACTCCATGGTCACTTGACCCTGTCTTTGAGACTGTGATGTTCCCATCATGGTGGGAGCAAGTGGTAGAGGAGTTGGTCCTGTTGGCCAAGAGAAACCAAGAAAAAAAGACAGTCCTGGGCTCCAAAACCCTCTTCAAAGCATCCTCCTAGTACCTGAAAGGTCTCCCAATGAAGGCCCCACCTTTTAAAGTCTGCCACCTTCCAATGGTGCCACAAGCTGGGGGAACAAGCTTTTAACACACCTTTGGGTAGACTTTGAAGTCCAAATCGAAGCACTTCCTTCTTCTGTAACTTCACTTTTCAGATTTTTCAGAGTTTTGCATTACTCTGCTCAACTTCAGTCTGAAAATACTTGAAAAGAAAATTTCAGATGTTAACAATAAGTTTCAAGGTGTCTGCCATTTGAAGTAACAAGATCAGGCCCCTTCCTACCATGCTCCACTTGGAATGGCACTCCTCCTTCAGTGCAGTGTATCCACAGTGCATGTCATGATGTAGTTGTGATCTTAGTGATTACTGCCCATTAGTCATGTGGTAGTCATTTCCATTATCAGAGCCACCATCCCAGTTTCCACAAGCTTTTGCATAGGCCTTGGTCGTGGCATCCACGCTCACTCAATGGTGAGCATACATGAGGCAGACAGGAAGACAAAAGTGAGTGGGCAGTCAGGTTGGTTCTCTTTAAAGGGTCCCTGTGCACACCTCCTGCCCTGTGGCATCAACAGAGGCACACGTGGGCTACTAAGAAGAAAAGCAAACTGGCCTAGCAATCTCAGGCCCAGAGTAAGCTGAATGAGACAACCATTGGGATGTTTCCCAACCACTGGGAAGCAATTTAGGATGCTTCCTAAGAAGCACAGTTTACTGCTCTCACCTGTTGTCCAGGAGCTTAGGAGATGGAGACATGAGGATCAGGAGTTGAAGGCCAACCTCAGCTACATTCAAAGTTTGAGGCCAGCCTAGGCTATGTGAGACCCTGTCTCAAAACAGACAGAGAAGCAACAAAAAGTGTTCAGAATTTCAGAGGTGTCCACATCCTCTAACTTCACTCCAGCACTAACCAGCATCCACACCATCACCCTGAGAGGAGGCGATCCAACTCACTCCAGAGGCAAGAAGCTGAGCTGCAGCTGGGTGTGTGATTAATTTGGGGAAGTGAGACCCAGGAGGAGGAGGTGGGTCACTAGGACACATCCTTAAAGGCATCTGGCTTAAAAACCCTCTCATTTGACAAACGAGGAAATGATACACAGAACCTGAGAACATGGTCACCAGCACCTGGCTAGGTAGAATTCTCATCTTTACTCTGTTTGGACCAGACCACAAAGGCTGTAACTTCCAGCCCACTTCCCATTCTTCTTTCTCACAAATCTCCTACATTCCATTCCATCTTTTCTAAAAAAACAAAAACAAAACAAACAAAAAAACTGTTAGTCCTGGATTGGAGAGAAAACATGCTTTTGTCTTCAAAAGATTTTATTTCTAATATGGAGTGGGCTATTGTAAATTACAATGGTCATTGTAAATGACAACATAAAGTTGCTGAAACAGTCCCATGTAAAATGACTTCAAAGTCATTTTCAGAAATTAGAAAAAATAAAATAAGGCAGAAAAATGAAAACAGACTCAAAGTGAATACTTGGCAGCATGGCAGACCCAAGACTCCACCAAGCTGAAGAGAGAGCACTGTCTTCTATGATCCCCATTTTCCATGTCCTAATCTGGATGCAGACTGACATTTTATGGCTTGTCTGTCTTCAAAACTTTGACCCTTTTCCTCATTTACTCAAATGTCTTTCACCAGAGGAGAGCTCCCATAGCTAGTGTGCAGGCTTCTCCTGGCCTTCTACGTTAAGAGCATTGGCTGCTCTTCCAGGGGACCCAAGTTTGATTCCCGGCATTCAAATGGCAGCTAATAACCATCAGTAACTCCAATTCCAGAGGATCCGATGCTCTCACTCATATACAAAGGAAAAACACATAAGATAAAAATAAATAAATTGTCATGTGATGGTGGCTCACACCCTTTAATCCCAGCACTTAGGAGTCAGAGGCAAGTAGATCTCTGCCAGTTCGAGGCCAGCTTGATCTTCAAAGCAAGTTCCAGGACAGCTAGGACTATTACACAGAGAAACCCTGCCTCAACAGATAAATAAACAAACAAACAAATCTTTAGGGCTGGAGAAATGGCTCAATGGCTGCTCTTCCAGAGGTCCTGAGTTCAATTCCCATCAACCACATGGTGGCTCACAACCATCTGTAGTGGAATCTGATACCCTCTTCTGGCATAAAGTTGTACATGCAGATACAGCACTCGTATACATGAAATAAATAAATAAATCTTTTTTAAAAAGATCAGAATTGATAAATGATAATCCTAAGACACATGACTGGAGATGGAGTTTGATGATGCAGAAGCTAAAGGTGAGGAGAAGTCCTGCAGAAAGCAATCTGCATACCCCTGCTTCAAGTACCTTTACCTGCATGGCTTTGCCAAGTGGGGCCCATTAGCTCCAAAAGAGTCTAACTTATTTCACATGCTTCAGGAGCTGTTTATTTTTAGGAATATTCACAGCAGTCTCTGGTTGAGATAGCCTTGCACCCTAGGAGCTTCAGCAATGGAACATGTCTGCTCACACAGGTACAAGAACCATTTCATCCTCAGGAAGAAAGAGCGTAGGGGCAGATCTTACACACACACACACACACACACACACACACACACACACACACACACACGCACATACTTGGACGACACAGCAGGATCCCATGATTTACCAACTTCAAAATCAGCAGCCTCTCCCTACTTCCACTCCCTCCCCAACCTGTCCCTCTCACCCCTCCACAGCCAGCCTATCTCTCCCTCTAAGCACCACTGAATCCAGAATGCGTCAGGGTTCACTCTTAGTCAGCAAATCTGCATGGAGACTCCACCAGCCTTATCCTCTCAAGACTTCTCACCCACATCCCTGGCAGGCTGTAGACAACACTGACAGGAGGCTTTGCTGGCAGTCAAGGAAGAGAAGCTGCATTCTCTCTCTTGTATCTACAAGCTGGAGTCTCCTTGAACACATCCTCATCACTCCTCAGACTTTCAGGTGTCAACTAGGAAATGAGCAGGGTGTACCTGGGGCTAAGCTCAGGGTGCCAACCAGTCCTCCACAATAAAACAATCAGACTTTATCATTCCGTGAAGATTGAGGTTAGGAAGTTCACCTATCTGGGCAGGAATTCTGATTCTCCCGCTTCCTGTGTGATGATAAGAAAGTTACCTAACCTTTCTGTTCTTCAGTTTCTTCATCTGTCAAATAGGATTAGACCATAAATGTTATTTTGAATGATGAAGTGATTTAAATAGTACATGGCACGTTTCAGAAACTTGCTAAATGTTAGTTATCCGAATTCCAGACAGAGATGGCCCCTCTCCACAAAGCTTCTTCTTGCCTACCCCCACCCAAACCTCTTCACTCTCCTTCAGGCCTCAGAGTCTAAATCCCTCAAAGTGTGAATGCAGGCCGCCCTGACTAAGGCAAGAAAGGCTGACCTCATCAAGCCAGACAGGCTTATGTGACCCACTGAGTCCATGAAAGGTCGTAGGCCTCAGTGGGGTCACCAGAGCTATTCAGGAACACCTGGCACTGAGCTTGTTCCAGGCTTCTGAGCCTGGGTGGAGGAGGGGTCTGTCTGCTGCACCAGGCTCAGCCTCCCCCCATCCCACCACACTTCCCTCCACCCCCCACCCTACTCTCAGCCTATTGGGAGGGCTATAAAACACTACGTGGGAAACTGCTATAAGAAATGGAAACCACTTCAGAAGTTTCCACCATTGTGTGTGTGTGTGTGTGTGTGTGTGTGTGTGTGTGTGAGAGAGAGAGAGAGAGAGAGAGAGAGAGAGAGAGAGAGAGAGAGAGAGATGGTAGAGGCCACAGGACAACCTCCACTGTCACACTTCAGTAGCCAGCATCTCACTAGCCTGGAATTCACTAATTCACTAGGCTTAAAGGGGCAAGCAGCCCAGCATCCTCCCATCTCCATCTCCCAGCTCTGGGATTACAAGCAAACACTGCCACCTCTTGCCTCTTTTTACCTGTTCTGGGATTCAAACTCTGGTCCTCATGTTTGCTGAATGAGCACTTTACCTTCTGAGCTCCCTTCATTCATTCTGCGGAGCAATTCTCTTAGGTAGAAACTCTCCCTTTCCCCAGTGGGAAACCCGAGGGCAACTTGCAGAGCTGGGTTCATACACAGCTTTGATGCCAGTGACCATGCTGCTAATAATCACCTCCTATCCTAAGATTTCAGATGGCCCCTGTCCTCGCTGTTCTCTGATGGAGACAAGGCAAAGTGACTTCTTCATTCAGGATGGGACAGGCACAGAGGAAGGAGTGAAAGATGGTGTGACAGCAGCAACTGTGTCTACCCTTGCAACAGGAGCTCCCCAGGGAATATAATCCCAAACAGTCGAACACTTCACAGCTGCACTGATTTAACCCATAATTTATTAAAATTAAACAAAATGAACAATTCCACTCTACATTCACACAAGCCAAGTGCAGCATGTATCACTGGCAGCCTCCCCACTGCATGGTGCAAGGGCAGTGTTCCCTTGTCACAGATGTTCCCATCGGAGGGTACCACTTGAGATCACCTAACCTTGTGATCCAGAAGTTTGAACACCAGTAAATCTCCCTGAGGAAGATGCACTTGAGGTAGAGCCAAAGGATGAAGGACACTGGGAGAAAATCTCGTGGGGTAGGGAGCAGGAGCAAACAGCCTTGCTGAAGGGGACCTTAGCACTTGAAGGCAGAGTGAAGGACAAGGTCTGTGAGGGACTGGCTGCTTGGGTGTGAATCCTGTCTTAACCATTTGCTCTTGGACACGTGATGGGACTTCTTTGTCCCTCTGTTCCTTCCCCTATAAGAGGACAACAACAGCACCTTCCCTTGGTACTGTTATAGAGAAGGGGGATCTGACACCAGGTTAGCCCAGGATGCACATTTTCTATTCCTATAAGAAACAAGATGAAGTCAGACAGGAAGGCATGAGTTAAGCTGCCCAGGCCTGTGGGCCATGGAGAGGATGCCTGCTTTCATCCCAGAAGCCATAGGAAGGCTAAGAGTTCAAGCATGGTGGTGAACAATGTGCAGAAGACAAGCAAGCCGTAGTAGCACAACTCAACACTAGCCAGGTACCTGAGGGTTCAGCTGTGGACACAGCAGGACCAAGCCTACTGCTTTGTCAAAAGGTCAGAAATCCCTTCTCCTAATATTTTTTAGTAGGTCTCTTATTCCCAATGTTTAAATATCTTGAGGAACCAATCTCCTATTTGGACATCTGGTCTACCCCTATAATCTGTATCTCCCAACCTCAATAAACCATCTATAACTAAAGCCATATCACCTCATAAGCTATGTATCTCTGAGGGAAAAAAAACATGTGGAACAGAGGTTTTATATCAAATAAAACAAAATCACCAAATTATACCTGAACAAAGCACTACCCAGTTGGCTAGAGGCAAAACGGCTCAGTCTTGAAAGAAGGAACAAGCCAGAGCCTTGATTTTAATTGCATAACATTTGGGTGATAAAAAAAAATATATGAAAACTAAGATCCATTTTGTTATGAAGTTGTTAAATGAGTTGTATTCTCATGTTCTTTCTTGGTTCTGTCAATCCTCTCATTCCACAAAACAGGTGACAGGTGTACTTTCAGGAGTCAGTGGCCTGAGTCATTGCCTGGTACTATGCTATAAAGCTCAATTGCCCAGTTAAGACAAAGAAGTGGTGGAAAGAGCAGGGCAGAATAAGAGGAAGGACTGACTTGATGGTTGAGGGGATTGACTGGGGGCCTGGGCTATAGCTTCATGGTAGCATATATTTTCTTTTCTCCACGTGAGAAAAGCAACACTCAGACAGGAAATATCAGTTTGGAGCATACACTTTGTCCTGTCACTCCTGGGAACTATGTCTGCCATAGTCTGAGGCCAAAGATGTAGAAATTCATTCATCCATGACATTAGGGAACATCTACCTTCAACATCCTGAGCAAACATGGAACTATAAGATAAGCAATACCTGTTTTCATGTAGCTTACTAAGAATCCACCCAACACAAAATGTAGGTGCTCTCTTCATGTTGCTGGACCATAGTGATCTAAGTAAGTAGCTAGCTAACACAAACCTACATATAGCCAATAGTTTCAATGGCCAAGTCTCATAATGTTGGTATGGAAAGGTGGGAATATAAGCCACATTTTCAACTAGTTGCCTTGTATCATCAGATTAGAATAAACTCACCAGCTTGACTTTTCCTCTTACTGGACAGATTTTGAAGGCAGAGACCTTCTAGGGATTAGGATACATTGGTCTACAGCATCTTCTTTGCGGCTAGGGAGAAATGTCCTGGAGCAGTGCCTGGGCCAGGATCCATTTCTTCTGACTGAGAAGCCAACCACTGTGTCTTCAGTCCAGTCATGGGAGCACACAAGAGGAGGAGTCCGAGATGATTCTGAAGAGGCTCAGACATGGCTCTGCAGTCAATTACTAAGGGTAAGTAAAAAAAATGAGGTCAACTCCCTGATGGCAAGGCCTGAGAAAGGCAGTGAAATACCACAGAACGCCCCCCCCCATTCTTGGAAGCCTCAAGGACACACTTCTAAAAATAGATAAACAATGCCACTCAGATCTGCTGGAGATTTCACAACTGCTGGCACAGCACAAACTGTTTGGCTTTGGTCAAGTCAAGATGCAATGAAAACCAGCCAGGAAGCTGAGTGTGACCAAGGTCAGCAGTCTCAAAATAATAGCAGCCCTCTGCCCATGGCCTTGACCACAGAAACATGGAGACCTACAGCCCCAGGTCCTGGTCCTGTTTAACTTGCTCTGTTGCTCACAGGGAGCTCTCGTCAAACACCAGTGCCTATCCAATACTTCACTTCAGGGACATGGGAGGCGGCACCCGTGAAATGCTGCCTCCAGGACTGGAAAATTAATGAGCAATGTCCATGATTCCAGGATAAGGGGATGCTACAAATATGATGTGGGGGCAGGGTTGGATAAGAAAACAGTTCAAAGAGAAAATAATTACAAATGCATGAGGAGGAAAAAGCGAATGGCTTCAGCTAAAACTGTGCATCAGCCAAAAAAAGATCTGGCATTCTGTTAGAGGGCTTTAAAATCCATTTTAAAGTTGACAGTTGTACACTGGTGACAAATGTCTATTTTTATGACTAAAATGAAGAGTCCAAAACTTGTCTCTAGCTTTTGGTGTAACCTGTCAGCTCAATCCTATGGGGCAGAAACTAGGATCACCCGCCCCCTTTTGGGCAGATAAGGAACATGATTTCGACCCTTGAAGCTGGAGCAGAACTTACCAATAACCTACTCAGAGGCTCCTTGCCTGACTTGTTGCTGTGGCTAGCTTTGTCAGATTAGATTGAGAGACAACGAGCTTCTGACTAAGCTGGAATCAGTTAAGGACATCTTACTTTCTCCTCAGTGTCTCTTCAAAACTGCTCTGTCTTCCTGGTCCCTGGGAATCTTGGTGCTCTTAGGTGATCTGTAACCACTTTCATCACTCTTAGGCATTAAAATAATAGCCTCATCCTTTAGATAACAAGCACACTTAGGGTGTGTCTGTGAGGACCTCTCCAAAGTCACTTGGCCTTAAGGATAGCAGCTGAATGGAAAAGAACATGTGGGTGGCACCATCCAATGAGCTTGGAGCACACATGGAACAGAATGGGAAGAAGCAAGAAACCCACTGCCAGTCTCCTTTCTGCCATCTGCTTCATGGCCAGCATAAGGGGGCCATCTTTATTTCACTACAGCCTCCTGCCACCATAACAGTCTCCTTCTCCAATGGCCCCAAGCACTGAAGCCAGCTAACATGGACAGAAACCTCTGAAGACATGGGCCAAAATAAATCTTCCTTTCTTTTAAGCTGCTTTCTCTGGTATTTTGTCAGTGATGGAAAAAGACTAGCATCCTTGTACATGTGAGGTTTATTCAAGAGACTTTAAAAACTAGATTCTGGAACCTGTTGTAGACACCCAAATCCAGTAATTTGTGTTTTCACTGCTCTCTCAGATGAATCTCAGGTACAGCTTTGTTTGGAACTATCTCTTCATTATCCAGACCAGAATACTGAAGCCTAAAACATTCAATGTATGCTTGAGGTAACAGGCTAGTAACTAGAGCCTGTGGCTCAGTATGCCATTGTTACCACTGTGCAGTGCATCCTTCAGTGGGATCCCAGACAGGACAAAGCCCCGGTATCTCTGAGTCACTAGCCTTGACCACACCTTTACCAGCTCTGACCTGGATCTTCACTTCAGATCAGTGAGATGAAATCAAAATTTATTGAGCATGCTGTATGAGCTACACGTTGTTCTTAGCACCAGGAACTCCACAGAAAACAAGACTAACCTGTTTTCTTACTCTTACAGAACTCATATAGTCTAGCAGAAAAAATGTTCTGGAAAAATGTCACCAAGCTTCAAAATAAGCTGGAATCAGCTAAGGCAACCTTATTTTCTCCTCAGTGTCTCTGCCAAGCTGCTGTCTTCTGAACCCTGGAAATCTTAGTGCTCTTAGATGGTTCTATAACTACCCTCACCACTCTCAGGTATTTGGTAATAGGCTCGTTCTTTAGATAATCCATATGTCTCATTCAGTGACATGTGTATGTGTGTTGTACTAAGAATGAAATCCAAGGTCTTGCACATGTTAGGCAAGTGTTCAAACCATTGAGTCACATTCCCAGTCTTTGGTTGTTTTTCTGTTTTTAATAGGGTCTCTCTGTGTATTCCAGACAAACCTAAGACCAATGGTCCTTCTGCATCCATCTCCTGAGGGATAGGGGTTACAAGTGCGTACCACCACACCCAAATATATCTGCACTCTTTTTATCCAATGCAAAAGTACTCTTTCTCCTTCAGGATCACAGGATATAGTGGAAAGGGGATTGTCTGGACTTCCTCTTCCCCCCCTCTTCCACCACTCACTGTTACTTTAGGCTCCTCTAAGGCCAGGGCCAGGGACCCAGGAGCAGGAAGAGAGAGAGTTACAGAGTGTGAGAGGATCTTACAGAACCAAGATCATCTGTGTTGGCTGCAATCCTCAGTTATGCCAGTTATCTAAATGCTGGCTTTCTCCCCAAGAGACAGACCAGCAGAACCCTATCCTCTCTAGGGGCATTTATTTGACTGAAGCATAAGCATTGCTAGAAAAAGTTCTTAGGTGGAGGCAGGGGAAAATGTTTATTTCATGCCAGATCTTTGTTTTATTTTGTTCTGTTGAACAATTAAAACCAAGGCTGGGGAGATGGTTTAGTCAGTAGAACAACATTCATGAGATTCCCAGCCCTCATCTAAAAGCTGAACACAGTGGCATGCATCTGCAATGTCAGTGCAGGGCAATCAGAAACAGGTAGATCCCTGGAGCTCAGTGGCCAGCCCTCTCGGCCAATCAGTGAACTCCAGGTTCAGTAAGAGATACAGGGTCGGGGGGAAAGTGAGCTAGGAGTGGTGGTGCACACTTTTCACACTAGCGCTTGTGAGGCAGAGGCAGAGGCAGGAAGATCTCTGAGTTCAAGGCCATGCTCTGCATAGAGATTTCCATGACAGCCTGGATTACTTAAGAGACACTTTTGTCTCAAGAAAAGCAAAGGGGACAGGTGGAAATGATAGGGAAATCAATTTTGACTTCTGGGCTCTACATGCAATTGTCATACATGAGCAGTCTTGACTGACAACTATCATACCCTTCCCCACACCTAGCAGAAGCTGCCTCTTCCCAAGAACTTGACTGGGTGACTAATTGTGTTTAGCAGAAGGCCAGATTGTATTAGAACAGCTGCTGTGGTCTCCTTGATCCCCAAGTTGAGTAGGGCTGTAAACATATTGCTGCCATTATTCCTGAGGGTCCATCTCAATGGCAGCATCCTCATCTTAGGAGTTATTTTTCTCATCCTTAGGACTAAATACCTGCCTAAGACAGCTCAAGGAATGAAAGGGTGATATACATATTTGAAACAGCTTCTTTTACATGTCAATCTCAGTTCCCTCTCCTTCCCCTCCTCCCCTACCCACCCCATTCCAACCCCTATCTGCTCCCCAGGGAGGGTGAGGCCTTCCATGGTGATCTTAAAAATCTGTCATATCATTTGGAGCAGGGCCTAGACCCTCCCCAGTGTGTCTAGGCTGAGAAAGTATCCCTCTATGTGGAGTGGACTCCCCAAGTCCATTCCTGTACTAGGGATAAATACTGATTCACTACCAAAGGCCCCATAGATTGCCCAGACCTCTAAACTGACATCCACGGTCAGGGGGTCTGGAACAGTTCTATGCTGGTTTCCCAGCTATCAGTCTGTGGTCTTTGAGTAACCCCTTGTTCAAGTCAGCTGTTTCTGTGAGTTTCTCCAGCATGGTCTTGACCCCTTTGATCTTCACTCCTCCCTCTCTGCAACTGGATTCCAGAGTTCAGTTCAGTGTTTAGCTGTGGGTGTCTGCTTCTGCTTCCATCAGCTACTGGATGAAGGCTCTAGGATGACATATAAGGTAGTCGTCAATCTCATTATCAGAGAAAGGCATTTAAGGTAGCCTCTTAGATTGTTACTAGGGGTCAAACTTGTAGATCTCTGGACATTTCCCTAGTGTCAGAATTCTCTTTAAACCTATAATGGCTCCCTCGATTATGGTATCTCTTTTCTTGTTCTCCTCTATTCTTCCCCTGACTAAATCTTCCTGCTCTCTCATTTCCTCCTCTCCCCCCCTGTTCTCCCCATCTCTTTCTTCTAGCTCCCTCTCTTCTCTCCCCATGCTCCCAATCCACTCAGGAGATCTTGTCCCTTTCCCTTCTCTGGGGGACCATGTATGTCTCTCTTAGAGTCCTCCTTGTTTCCTAGCATCTCTGGCAGTGTGGATTGTAGGCTGGTACTTCTTTGTTCTACGTCTAAAACCCATGTATGAGTGAGTACATACCATGTTTGTCTTTTTGTTTGACTGGGTTATCTCGCTCAGGATGGTTTCTTCTAGCTCCATCCATTTGCCTGTGAATTTCAAGATTCCATTATGCTTCCCCCCCCCCCCGCTGAGTAGTACTCCATTGTGTAAATGTACCACATTTTCTCTATTCATTCTTCAGTTGAGGGGCCTCTAGGTTCCTTCCAGGTTCTGGCTATTACAAATAATGCTGCTATGAACATGGTTGACAGATGTCCTTGTTGTATGAATGTGCATATTTTGGATATATTCCAAAGAGAGGAATTGCTGGATCTGTGGTAGACTGAGTCCCATTTTCCATATTGGTTTCCAAAGTGGCTGTATGAGTTGGCACTCCCATCAGCAGTGGAGGAGTGTTCCTGAAAGGGTTATTTTGGCTCGAAGTTTAAGGGTACAGTCCATCATGGCTGGGTAGGTGTGGTGGCAGGAGCACAAGGTAGCAGGTTACATAGCATTCACAGTCAAGAATCAGAGAGTGATGTGATGGAAGATGCCCTTATGTGTATATGTTTCTCTTATTGGCTGATGAATAAAACACTGTTTGATCAATAGAGGCAGGAAGATAGGCAGGACTAGGAAAATTCTGGGAAAGGTAGGCAGAGAGGTGCATAAAAGAGATACCATGGAGCAGAGGAAGGAGTAACAGATTCAGCCTTTTCTCCAGTAACATAAGACCACCTAGAAATACTTGCATTAATAGAAATAGGTTAATAATTAAGACAGAGCTAGCCAATAAGAAGTCCTAACCACCTGCCAACAGTTTATAAATTAATATATGTCTCATTTGGGGCTCAAGCAGCGGGACCAGGTGGGATAAAAGAAACTCCAGCAAACAGTGATGAACACTGGTATTCAACTTTTTCTTCTTACTCAGTCCAGGATTGGTACAGTACTGCGGGGATTTGGGTGAGTCCTAGCATCTCAATAGACTCAATTTAGAAACTCTCTCACAGACATGCCCTGAAGGTTGTCTTGTAGATTCCATCGAGTTGACAGTCGATATCACCCATTGTACCATCAACCCTGCCATTTCTGTGGGAGTTCTGGGAATTGTTAACCAAGGCAGAATGCTGAAGCTATCCTGAAGTCTCTTGTTCTCTCATGAGAAACATCACAACTGTTATAGCCAATGCTCCAAACAGTGACTGTTTCTGGAGGCTTTTCTTTGGCCATGGCAGTTTTTGATGACCCTTAAATGATTCTAGATACACATATACACACATATACATAAATACACACATACACATACACACACACACACACAGAGAGAGAGAGAGAGAGAGAGAGAGAGAGAGAGAGAGAGAGAGAGAGAGAGAGAGAGAGAGAGAGAGAGATTCTCAATCTGATCAGGAAAGAACACCTCCCTTGCCCATGACAGCTAGGATAGATGTGTGACTGGCTACACAAATAATATTCATCTTACCCTCCTTGGAACATACTAGAAGACTTCCTTCCTATGCACTGCCCTCCCCTTGGTGCTGCAGTAAAGAGCCTAATAACCCTAGCTAAGTGCTTTGCTATCTACATGTGATACATGGGTAACATGAAGAACAGACAAGTAGCTAAGGATCTGTAGAGTGACTGGCAAACATGTAAAATGAGAAGACCTGACACAGTGAGTGACTGAGAAGGCAGGAGATGGCTGAGAGCTGGAACCTCAGGAGACAGGTGCCAGTATTGGGAGAACCAGGGTCTGGTCACAGGAGGAGTTTCAGAAAAGTCACCAAGAGAATTACTAGCTCTAACCACTGGGGATTCACACAAGTAGAGACTCTTGGGGTGGAGGCATTGAGCTTCCTCACCTCCTCAGGTAAAGGATCAAAATAAATAAATCATAAATAAATAAAAAGTTCCATTGCGTGGTACATAGCCAACACTGTAAATGTGAGGAGTCAACTACCTCTAAAATCATAGATTATAAATTCTATGGAAGGTAGTCCAAGATCTGTCTAGAATGATGAGGATGGTATTAATAATGATGATTATGATTAGCGATATGGAGTGTATCTACCCAGCCTTTAAATTTTATTATTTAATATCATATTGAGTGTATGTGGTATGGGAGAGCCACATGTTCCCCAGTGCCCATGTAGAGGTCTGAGTACAACTGTGTGGAGTCTGCTCTCTCCCTCCATCTTTATGTGGGTTCCAGGGATTGAACTCAGATCATCAGGCTTGCACTGAAAGTGCTTAACTCAGGAAGCCATCCAGCTAGCCCTTATCTAGCTTTTTAGCACTGTGACTGACACAACCCCTGAGAAGATAACCTTTACAAGAAGAGACTTGTTTTGACTCATGAATTCGGAGGTTTCAGTTGATACTGTAAATTATTATTTTAAGATGTGTTACATTTGTTGTATGCTGTGGAGTATTTCTTTAAAGATGTGATGATGTGTTGCATTCTTTTATGTTGCATGTGTTTAACTCTGTGAAGCTGTGTTACTGTGCCTGTCTAAAACACCTGATTAGTCTAGTAAAGAGTTGAATAGCCAATAGCAAGGCAGGAGAGACATAGGTGGGGCTGGCAAGAGTCCACTGTGTCTTTAACCTGACAAATTTGGTAGTCCTTCATGTCACCATATCAGATGACTGATTCATGATAACTTCAAGTGAGGAGTGATGGTTATCTTGATTATCAGCTCAGTGGTAGACAGGGTTAGGAGTCACATAGTAGATAAGCTTCTGAGCTTATCTGAAGCTTATCTCTCTGGGTGTTTTCACAGAAGTTTATTTATCGAAATGTTCTAAATAATTTATTTTTTAATTCATTTTACATGCTAACCATGGTTTCTCCACCCTCCTCTCCTCCCCCTCCCCCAACCCATCCCCATTCATTCCTTGAAAAGGGTAAGGCCTCCCATGGGGAGTCAACAAAGCCTGGTACATTCAGTTGAGACAGGACCAACACCCACCCATCAAGGTTAAACAAGGCATTCCACCACAGGGAATAGGTTCCAAAAGCCAGCTCGTGCATTAGGGATAGATAGACAGATCCTGGTCCCACTGCCAGAGGTCCCACAAACAAACCAGGCTACAAAACTGTTGCCTACATGCAGAGGGCCTGGTTTGGTCCCATGCAGGATCTCCAGCTGTCGATCTAGAGTCCATGAGCTCCCACAAGTTCAGGCCTACTGTCTTCCAGAGAAGTTTAACTGAGGAAGAGAAACCGGAAAGTGGGTGACATCATGCCACACATTGGGGTCCCAGATCAAAGGGAGAAAGGAAAAATGAGCTACATACCACCTCTCCCTTCTTCTCTCTCTCTCTCTCTCTCAAACCCCTCCCTCTTCTATCTCACTGTGGACACCATGTGACTAGCCCCTCATACTCCTGCCACTATGCTGCCTTCCCAACTGTGATGGACTCAAGCTCAGAGCCAAACAAACCTCTCCTTCTTTAAACTGCTTCTGTTGAGAAACAAGAAAAACAACTACTACCCACGGACACGGACTCTGTAATTAGTGTTTGGGTACCAGTTGCTGCTCCTTAGTCTCAATTTCCCCACATGAATTGAAGAAATAACTGCCCCAACTTCATCACCTTGCAAGAAAGTAATTAACTGAGACACATGGCAGATATCTGCCCCACGTAAGGGTGGATCATAAAGAAAGGTCCAAGCCGGGCGTTGGTAGCGCAGGCCTTTAACCCCAGCACTCGGGAAGCAGAGGCAGGAGGATCTCTGTGAGTTCGAGGCCAGCCTGGTCTCCAGAGCGAATGCCAGGATAGGCTCCAAAGCTACACAGAGAAACCCTGTCTGGAAAAACAAAAAAAAAAGAAAGAAAGAAAAAAAAAAAAGAAAGGTCCAGACAAAACAAATGTTAGTCTTCCGAACCCTCTCAGGAGATTTCCTGATGGCTTCTAACAAAGAGCCCTCTGTCTCTGAATTCTTAGTGTATTTGCTGCAATTTTGTGAAAGAAAAAAGGAAAAGAAATGAGACAGAGTTGTCATCATCTGAGCACATCTCTGTGTACTGGGGATTTGACACCTCTTGTCACACTTGATCCTTGCACTGTCCTGTTGATGTAAGGGGGTTGATCCTTGTTGGTGTAGGGGGTGGAGCTGAGGATGTTCAAGCTAATGTTTGACGAACATGACTTGTCTAACAGATCAATGGGGCCAGCTTGCAAGTAGTCAATTTGCATAAAAGACCAGAACTAAGCACCTTGAGGGAGGGCACTCCTTAGGCTGCTGTGATGATCACAGATGGCCATCAATTCTAGGCATCCACCTATTGAGAGGTGATACAGCTCCACCCACCAGAAGCCAAGCAGGCCCTGGACTTCTTTGACAAAGAGAGTACAAAAGAAGAGATGCAGTGCCAGTTCTAGATCTGGATTTGTGTCTTCTCCTTTGGTGTTGCTGAAGAAAGAAAAGAAATCTCTTGCCTTAAAAGGCAACAGAGACAGTTTATTCTGGAGACATTTTAAGTGACCACAGCCCAGGAACACAGATTTTGGTTGCTCCAAATACCATGTTCCAACTCGGAAGCAGTTTATGAAGTTTTATAGTTTTACAGAACAGAGACAGTCACAGCAGGGTGGGGGAATCACTCCTACAGGCCTCAGATGCAATCAGACGGCATTCTTAGTTTTGGTGTTAGTGGGAGCTAGTGGTCTGCTCAGTTAATAGATTTCAAAAGGTTTTGAACTATTAGTCACAGGATGTCAGTTCCGACACAGAGGTGGGTGAGGAATGGCTATTTAACTGCTTAGAGGGCTAAAGCTAGATAAGGAAACTAGCTTCTAGACCTGTAACATTCCAACTGCCCCACATCACTGCAGTTTTAATCAAGCCATCGGTTTTTGCAGGCACAGCCTCCTTCCAGGAGTTTTCGCTCAGTCTCCTGGAGGCTCCAGACCAGACTCCAGCTGTCAGATAAAAGCCACCGAGCCACTCTAGCCCATACCATGTGCAGCTGTGCTATCATCTTAACCCCACCCCCGACCTGGCTTCCTCCACAAACATCTGTAAGGTATAATAGAATGTTGGCTTAAGCCATGTAGCTTTGGGACAGCTTAATCTGCAACGTGAGATGTATCAGAGATGACCGTAGTCCACACATCCCAAATCACTGATGGACAGAACTCAGGAAGCAGATATTACACCTTTATTTTCAATAACCTACAACCAAAACATGACCTTTATTTTTCCATTTAGCACATAGGCAGCAGGCTATAGTATGTGAGCAGCACCCATGACTCTGACAATGAGAAGAAAGTCACAGACTTCCTGAGGCAGATGGTACATGAATATGCATGCACATGTACATACACATGCATGTACACACACACACACACACACACACACACACACACACACACACACACACACACACACAGCTTAGAGACACTGGGAAGACAGCAGATCTCTCAAAGGAGATGTCAGGACAGAGGGGCAGAATGGTTTCTGAGTTTGGGTTTCTGTCTCCAACTGACTCTAACTGTGCCTGAGATTCAGAACCCAAAGATTTGTTTTATTGAAATAACTGAGAACTTGCTGCAGTTTGAGTGTGACCCTTGGGAAAGCCTAATGCAACAGTGTTGGGAGGTGGGGCCTAAAAGGGGGATCAGGCCAAGAGGGCTCAGGCCTCATGAACAAAGGGTTTTTGCTGTAAGTTCTCTCACCTTCTCTCATCCGCCAAGCTCATACCATGGACTATCACAGCAGAAAGCCCTCCCCACATGCTGGTCCTGTGACTTGAGCTTCCCAGGCTCTAGAACTATAGGCAATAAATTTGTTTCCTTTATAAATTATACAGCCCATGGTATCCCGTTATAGCAGCACGAGACAGGCTGAGGCAGCCTGAGAAGCCACCATTGGCCTGACACCACCACAGCTCAAGGAACTCTGGAGCCAGAGGAAGGGCAGACTGGTAAGCAACAATATAAGCACAGCCTTGCATTTTCATTTAGAAGGAGTTGCCAATACCTCAAGAAGAGAAATTCTTTGACGCAGTTGGAATGGCTTGGAAAACATGGGCTGTGCGTGTGATAGCTGTGACGATTTTCCTATGGCAGGAATCCAAAGAGGCCCAATTACTGAACCAAAAGCACAGAGAGGATAGGGTAGAGCCAGGGTTCAGGTCTACCTGGCTCCAAGTCCATGTTATTCTAGCCTTTAACTTGGACCAGTTCCCAAACATCCATGTTCATTTGGTTCCCTTTTGCTGGATGCTGATGCATCATTCCCAAGGAGCGTGCTCTATCAGAAGAACACGTTGTTCTGTTTCCATAATGCCTCACACAAGGTTATAACAGTCATTGTAGACAGTCTGAGATCTGACCATGTGATCCCTGTCTACACTAATAGTCTCAGTACTTTATTGTCCAGCATTTATTGAGCACTTACTAGATACTGTTCTAAAGACCTGACATTTGGGCATATCCTATAGCCAACAGTTCTAGAAGATAACAATAAGGATTATGGTGATAGTTTGCTAAGCACAGACAGTCTAATTAACTTGTCCAAGGTCACACAACTCCTAGAACACACCTCTCAAACTCTCAAAGTCATGTACTTAACCTGTAGGTTCAAAGACAGATGGGGCCTCACTATGCCCTGCTTTCTGTTCATGCATCATGGGATCTGACCTTATGAATCAGGAAATAATTGAATGAATAATAGAACAAACAGGACATCTCTATTTGCTCACTGTTGCAACTCCAGCTCCTGACTCAGTCCTGGTCCGCTGTAAGATGCTAAACAATTCATTGATTGACTGAAACAATGAAGAAACACATTTTCAGCCCTGAAGTCCTGAGATACTGGGGCAGAAATACAGAAAGGAAGCCATCTTTCTCAGGAAGGGGTCTCACCTCCTGATTCTTTCTTGGTGCCACCAACAACAACCACTACCTTTTACAAGGCTAATGGAGTCCAAGCTCTGCAGATGTCTGAGCTAACTAACACTCCATGTGGTGGGAGCCCTTCCTCTGGTGGGAGCCCAGGCTGCTGTTATTTTCCACACCTGAATCAGAGGCCTGGTCTTAAAATGAGCCAAAATTCACACAAAGCAGACAGCATTTTCATTGAGATGATAATAATTTAAGACAATAATAATAATGAGATGTTGTTACATAGTAACAGCTGCCCAGGCCATTATCTATGAACTCCAGGCCAAGCTGCCAGCTTCAGTGCAAGGCTCTTCAGTTTTACCTGTGACAGAGAAAGATGAAGTGGGAATCCATATGGAAAAGGAGGCCTGTTTGGCACTCGTGGCACCACCCTTTCTGGTTTTGTTGGAGGTATTGTCCCAATGGAACCTCATGGGCAGCCACTCACTTTTCCCAGCCTGGTTTGAATCAACCACAGGGTCTCCTGAGTCCCTTTCCACCTGCCAGGCGCAGTGTTAAGTGGGTACACGGGCAGGAAAGGGAGGCCTGGAGGGAAACAAGACCTGGGGCAGGCAATTTGGGTTTATTTTGAAATCAAACAACAGAGGCCATGATGTTAAGTTAAATAACAGCTATAAGGGACCTGGCCCAAGATCAAATGCTCTGGAGGTGAGAGTTTCTCCTTCCTTCTGCAAATTGCAGCAACACCAGCGGAGATGTTAGCTTTGGCAATGCCCCATCCCAGAATGCACTTGGTCTGCTGTTGAGCAAAGTCTCAGATTCTCAGCTGCCCAGACAAGGCTAAGAGAGTCAGCCAGGATGCCCACCACAGCTGTATCAGTCATTTCCAGTGAGCATCTATTTCAGCCGGACCATGACTAACTTTCTAGTTATGAAGTATTTTGAGTATCACATATGGTCCCAATGGTCATGTATTTAATATGCACATATTATATAGATATTGCCTACCAAACTCTTCCAAACAACAGTGAAAAGTTAAATGGAGCCAGGTATGATGTTATTTGCCTGTAAGCCCAACACTTAATAAGCTGAGGAAGAAAGATAACAAGTTAGAGGCCAGCCTGGTGTATATAATGAGACTTTATTTCAAAATAAAAGAAAGGGGAAAGGAAAAGAAAACACAGCACCATGTACAATGATTACATGAAATGAAAATTTAAAATTTCATAAGAGGGGATGGGAAAGGCAAGGCAGGGCAAAGGCAGGGGTTGGGGAGATAAGGACCTGAGTTCAAATCCCCAGCACCCACATAAAAGCAAGCCATGGCTGCATGTGTCTGTAAACCCAGACAACTAACACAACAGTCCAAAGCCAGAGTGAACAGTGTATTTGAGGAATGGTGTCTGGAACAGACCACATGTTAGCTCCTGCCCCAAACTTCCTGTTAAATTCTAACCCCCAAGGTGACAACAAGAGGAGGTGGAGACTTAGGGTGGTGGTTAAGTCCAGTGACATTCTTAGGAAGGAGTTCCATCTCCCTTCCATCAGGTAAAGACACAGCAGGCAGCTACCATCTATGAACCATTGCCCGGCACGAAATCTGCGACACTTCATGTTGGGCTTCTCAGTCTCTAGACTGAAAACTGCATTTCCGTTATTTGCAAGCCTCCCAGGAAGTGCTGTTTTGTTCTGGAAGTTCACATGGGCTAAGGCAATATCTAAGGCTACCATCCCCCAGAAACAGACCTTAAGACAAAGATTTGAATGGAAGTCATTTATTTGATTGTTGATCCCAGGAACACTGAAAAGACTCAAGAAAACCAGACAAAGGATGAAGGCCCCATAGGAACATTCTCTGACTATCGGCCTCCCTCTGTGGGCAATGGGGACTCCATATCACCAGTGATAGCAAAGAATATGCCCCACAATACACCCCTGTGGATGTCTATTTCCATGAGCCTTTGGCATGATTCAGAATAGACTAAAGTTGAGACAGTGACAACACCTGCAGCAAACAGAATGAGGTGTGATACTGAATGAATGTCAACATGCATAAAATACTAAGTATGAGTTATAGGTTCAAGGTCAGTCTGGGCTACATAATTAGTTCAAAGCTATCCTGGGTGACAGTATGTGACCCTGTCTCAAAAAACAAAGTAAATGAAGATATAAGATACCCTAAATTATGGGCAATATCCCCAGGAAAAACAAGTTATTAAAGGCCTTGCATTGCTGGGCAATGCAAAACTCTCCAAACAATTGCCCTGCCAGCCTAAACCTGTTCTAATTCTTTTATTTGAAACAGCAACTCCTGTTTCCCAGGTTAACACTGAACTTGTATAACCGTGGATGAGCTTGAACTTCTAATCCTCCTGCCTGGTCCCCCTGAGTACTGGGATTATAGGTATTAGGCCACCACACCTGTTTCTGCAGTGTTGAGAACTGACCCAGAACTCATGCATGATAGGCAGCACATTACCAACTGAGCCATACCCCCATCCAAGGCTTAATCCGCTCTTCATGTTCAACCAAGTGATCCATAAACCAATAGAGTCTGAGAGCGACATGTCCCCACTCACCATCCTGCACAAGCTCTCTCCTTGGCATCTCCTCTGTCATATCTCCATTGCTACCACAGCCATATCCCACAGATGACCACCCCACAACTCCTGCTTTCTGAAAATCGCATGCCTTGGCAGATGCTCCCCACTTTGGGTCCTAGAGAGCCTCCCCTTCATCTTTATCCACCTAGCTAATGCTTTCTCACTCAACAAATATTCATTCAGGTCCTGCTATGCACCAGGCAGTAGGAGACAGAATTGTCAATAGTCAGACCAGGCCCTCTGGCACTCTGTGAGGATTACTGGAATCTTAGGGGTAGAAACTAAAAGTAAATGGATGGATAAGACAACCAAACTGTGAATGCAAAGAAACACAAACCACAGTGTTATGGGACAGAGTAACTATTATAGACAAGAAGCTCTAGAGTCTCTTTGGTTGGGAGGTGGCCTAAAATGGTTGTGGATATCTGGGCTGAAGGACAAGAGACTGTCAGAAAAAAAAGCAGACAGAACATTCTAGGCAGAGAGCATAATACATGCAAAGGCCCTGGGGTAGGAAGAAAGACCAGAACAGTTAAAGGGGAGGAGACTGTTGTGAAGGCAGGAGCCAGGTCACCATAGCAGGCCTGTGGCCATAGGCAGGGTGCTGGACTTTACCCTACCATCTCAGTTCATTTGACAGCTCTGTCCTTTGCATAGGAAAGGGGACAGTCCTTCAACTTCTCCGTGTCCCACCTTTCTGGCCAACACTCTTCCTTCAGGGGTACCAACAGTTGACTTTCTTCAGGGATTTATCTTTGCCCTTGATGCTGTCTAACTCTGTGGCGTTAGATAAGTTATTCACCTTCTCAGTACCCAGTACTCCATAAATTTCCATTTTATCCTCTGAGTATTATTAACTCTACCTTTCAGGTAAATTAAGCAAAACAGCAAAATGTCCTCCTATTAGAGTATATAGAAACACATACTCTAAATTTTCCTCTTGGGCCACAATCATTAAGAACATGAGCTTTGAAATCAGACAGATTATGCAACCTGTAGACTACTGTCATGGGTAAATGATTTCCTCTCTCTTAGCCTAGCTCTTCATTGTCCTTACTATGCAGTGTTCTGGGAACTGTTTTGCAAACAAAGCCTTTGGTCATTTTCTCACAGCATAGAGTGAATGTATAGCTTCGGCAGGGACTGAGTCAGTCCTTCCCACACCCTGGGGGCACAAGCCCATCTCATTGCTTCCACTACACAAACCTAGGACTTATGCGGCAGGGATCCCAGCCACCTCAGATTCTAGCACAGCAGCAGGACAGAGGGTCCAACCCAGAACTGAGACCCCCCATTTCAGCAGTGACTGTCTTTTCAGTTTAAAGCAAGTCCCTCCTCCCCTCCTTCTCTTGCCCTGTGGCTTCTAGACCTATTAAAGGAATAAGTTTATATCATTATGTGGGCATGGTCAGAGTGACATGGGAAAGGTTTAAGTAGTTATGGGTGCACACAGGGGCCCCTTCTCTCGCTCCCTGCCATCTGGCTAGTGGACTTGCGTGGGTACTATTTCTTCTTTCTTTCTTTATTTCTCTCTTTCTTTCTTTTTTCTTTTATCTTTTTTTTTAGGTTTTTGAGACAGGGTTTCTCTGTGTAGCTTTGGAGCCTATCCTGACCCTCGCTCTGGAGACCAGGCTAGCCTCAACCTTACAGAGATCCACCTGCCTCTGCCTCCTGAGTGCTGGGATTAAAGGTGTGTGCCACCAACACCTGGCCCGAGTACTATTTCTTAATAAACTACCTGTTATTCAATCTAGATCTGACTCCACATTGCGTTTAGCTTTAGCCTAGCATGAAGGAAGCACTGATTGGGTTCCCAGCACCACATAAACCAGGCATGGTGATGCACACCTTTAATCCAAGCACTGAGGTGAATGTAAGAGAATAAGAAATTCAAGGCCATCCTCAGCAGCATAGCTGCTTTGTGAACAAATGGTAAGAGAGTCCATGAGAGCCCAAAATAAAGTGATACCAAATATTTATTTGGGGAACACTCATGAATGACAATAAGGTAGAAAGTCACGGTGGTCTTCTGCCTGGGGCACTAGAAGCTTTGATCAGATCTCCAACCACCACCCAAGAGAGTGAGCACAATTTTTCTCTCTACTTATCAGTCCACACATGACTCCTCCGACCATCCCCTAAGAACTGGTACCCCAAAGCTGTTGGCTAAATAAATTCCCACAACACTGTTGTGAGGGTAGCCTAGACTACATTAAGATCCTGTCTCAACAACAAAGTGTCTCTCACAGCTCACTTGACTTCAAGCCACCCCTACACACACACACACACACACACACACACACACACACACAGAGAGAGAGAGAGAGAGAGAGAGAGAGAGAGAGAGAGAGAGAGAGAGAGAGAGAGGCTTGTGGGCACTATGAGCATTTAGGTGACTGAACAGGTCAACAGGAAGTCCATGTTCTCACTGAGGTAAAAAGTGTAAACACCAGGCTTCATTACTACTGACCCTTTGTTAGACTAGAGCCATATGTCACAGAAGCTGAGATTCTTAGCTTCCCCCTGGGAAACCCAGAGCCTGAAGAAGGTCAAGAAATTGATTATCCTACTAACAAACAGTATGTTTTCCACCCTAGTAAGAACTAAAAGATTTTGTTTCAATCTGGCACAAAATGGACTCATCTGCAGGAATGTAGTAGCATCCTTGTGGCTATTTAGCATGAAGAATACTAAGGAAAAAGCAATACCCTTCTTCCATTCATGGTTGGCAGCATCTTTCCCCTTCCCTGTGGGCTTTTGGTTACTTAGGTTTTGCAACCCTGCCACCCCCCACCCCTGACTTTGCACTTATGAAAGTCTCTTTAAGAAAGCACAAAAGAGGGGCTGGAGAGATGGCTCAGCGGTTAAGAGCACTGACTGTTCTTCCAGAGGTCCTGAGTTCAATTCCCAGCAACCACATGGTGGCTCACAACCACCTTGAATGAGATCTGGTGCCCTCTGCTAGCATGCAGGCACAAGACTGTATACATAAAAAAAAAAAAAAAGAATGGACTGTACCATTTCAAAAAAAAAAAAAAAAGCACAAAAGAAATAGCTTTTCAGAATGCATACCCATGGTGTCCAGGCACAGGTCCCCATCCTTTTCACAGGAAAAGGTCCCTAAACATTGTACCATAACAGTTGTGGTGGTTTGAAAGAAAATTACCCTCAAAGGAAGTGGCACTATTAGGTAATGTGACCTTGTTGGAGTAAGTGTGGTCTTATTGGAAGGAAGTGTGTCACTGTGTGTGTGTGGGGGGGGGGTCATTTGCTCAAGCAACACTCAGTATGACACTCAGACTACTTCCTGTTATCTGTGAATCAAGACATAGGAATCTCAGCTTCTTCTCCAGCACCATGTCTACTTACTTGCCACCATGGCCTGCCATGATGATAATGGACTCAACTTCAGAACTATAAGCAACCCCAATTCAAGGTTTCCCTTTCCTTTGCCATGATCATGGTATCTCATCACAGCAATAGAAACCCTAACTAAGACAACAGTATCTCTCTCCTGGCACCAGGAACACTATTTCTGGAAGTCATAGGTGAGCAGAAACACACCTGCTGAAGGCAGCCTCTTGTGCCCGGCCAAAGCTAGTGCTAGGTGGAGATGGGCCATGGCAAGCACACAGCAGGGAAGGAGGGCCAGGAGGCAGGTCTTAATAAGCCCCACCTGTTGGAAACAATCTAGGCTTCTAAGCTTCTTCATAAGACCATGATATACTGTTAAAACACAAACCAAAGCACAGTGATCATGAAGAAGGTTTGTGTGTGTGTGTGTGGGGTCTATGTGAAGAGAAGGGGAGGAAAGGGAAGGGGAGGTTCTGAAGAACAAAGGAATATAAAGGAATGAGGAGACCAAGGGGGAATAAGAGCTGTTCTTGCTAAACCGCACTATTCTCTTTGTTGTATTGTTTTGTTTGGGGTGGTAGAGGAAAGGGGCTCCTTTGAAACAGGCTATTGCTACATAACCTAGTATAACCTTGACTCAAGAGCCTCCTGCCTTGGCCTCCCAAGGGCTAGCATTACAGGTGTGTGCCACCATACCCAGACCATATATAAATTTTATTTATTTATTTATTTATTTATTTATTTATTTATTTATTTATAGGGGACTCAAGGACCATAGCTTGTATAAATCAGAGGACAACCTACTGACATTGAGATTGTGTAAGGTTCCAGGATCAAACACAGGTTATCAGGCTTTGCAGCAAGCCCCTCTGAGCCATATCATTGACATTGCTTTTTAAATTTATGGCAAACACACACACACCCGCGCGCGCACGCGCGCGCGCGCGCACGCACGCGCGCGCGCGCGCACACACACACACACACACACATGCACACACACACACACACCCTAACGCACCCATGCACCCATGCTTGCATGATGTGCTGGCATATCTCAAGAGGCCAGTGTTTTGTGTACCTATTATAGCTCAAGGTCATCTCTCTTCTGTGACCCTGAAGACATCAGATGGGGGAAGTCTCCTTGTTTGATGGGAGACTTAGTGGAGAAAAGTTCCCTGGCCTCATGTTTTCTCTGCAGGATCTGCAGTGGGTAGGGCTTGGGGTTGGGGTGAGAATAGACACATGGAAGATGGAAGCTAGAGGCCCAGAAGGACCTCTGAGGATCATATTATATCTCCTGGAACAGGCTCAGCAGACTATGTATAAGAAAACCAACACTGCTATACACTCAGGGAAAGATTCTGAACCTCAGCTACACTTTAGGTGATGGGAAGCCAGTAAAGGAGTCAGTTGAGAGGAAGAGAGAAGAAAGGAGGCTACAGAGCATGCAACTCTCATGGTTTTCTGTAAAGGGTGTGTCTTAGTTAGGATTTCTATTGCTGTCTAAAACAGCACAATCAAAAAAGTTGGTACAGAACAGGTTTGTTTCAGCTTATAGTGTGGTCCTTCACAAAGAGAAGTCAGGGCAGGAACCTAGAAATGGGAATCTGGAGTCAGGAGCTGATGTGGAGGCCATAGAAGGGTACTGCTTGCTGGCCTGCTCAGCCTGCTTTCTTATAGAACTCAGGACCACCAGCCCAGGGATGGCACCACCCACCATGGGTTGGGCCTTCACCCATCAATCACTAATCAAAAAAATGCTCCCACAGGCCAATCTGGTGGAGGAATTTTCTCAATTGAGATTTCCCTCTTCCCAAATGACCCCAGACTGTGTCAAGGTGACAGAAAACAACCCACACAGAGGGAGAGTCTCTGAAGGAGCAGCTAAATGCTGCAGAGTCAAGGAGTATTGACTTTATCTTTTTCTTTTATGATGGAAATGACACAGAAATGGATAATGATGACAATGATACAGATCCAGAATCTCAGCATCAAGAAGCTTCTTAGCAGCTTGTCTGAAGTAGAAGTGGCTTCTACTGTGAACTGTATCACACAGCCCATAGTGTGGTGGCTTCTACTGTGAACTGTATCACAGCACATGGTTTGGTGACTTCTACTGTGAACTGTATCACAGCTCATGGTTTGGTGGCTTTAACCTATGGATATGTGATGGGGAATGTTCTTCTATGTATATGTTTGTCTTATTGGTTGATGAATAAAACATTGATTGGCCAGGCAGGATGATAGGTAGGACTAGGAGACAAGGAGGATTCTGGGAATTGCAGGTGGAGAAGAGTTGTCATGGGATCCCAGGAAGTGACGTAGCTGGGCAGAAACTGCCACTAGCTAACCATGGAGGTCTGGAGGTCTGTACAGATAGGCAGGAAGTGATGTAGCTGGGCAGACTCAGAATATAAGCAGGGACAAATAGGAAATTGCTCTCTTCTCTTCTCTGCAGAGACTTTGAACAGTTGAGATGTAGGACAACAAAGGAGTAAGAGGTCCCTGTACCTTTCTCTGGTAAGATAAGACCACATGGAAATACTTAGATTTATAGAAGTGGGTTAATGATTAAACATAAGAAACCTTAGCCAAGGCCAACAACTTTATAACTATATAGCATCTGCGTGTTTCTTTGGGGCAGAGAAGGGCAGTGGGACCAGCAGGGCCAGAAACATCATGTTACAGATATGCCCACTCGTCATGCCCCAATAGCATAATGACCACACCCATTACTCCCCAAAGTACTCTTCATGCTTTTCGGATTTTGGTTGCCAGTACTGGGGATTGAACCTACGGTTTCACATGTTCACTCTGCCACTGAACTACTGAAGCCCTTAGAATCATTTCTTCCTATACACAATCCCCTCCTCTCTTGGCTCATTTGGAATGCCACTTTTTGTTTGTGACTTCAATGGACACTTAGGACTGCTAAGAACCATCTTTATTTTCTTCTCCTTCTTTTTCCTTTTGTTATTGTTGTTGAGACAGAGCTTCACTATGTAGCCCTTGGATGGCCTAGAACTCACTATTTAGACCAGGCTAGCCTCAGATCCACCCGAGCACTGGGATTAAAGATGTGCATCACCATGCCCAGCTACCCTGAAACATCGTTAACTCACAGGCTCCTTTCAAGCATATCATACTGCTTCCCATTAGAACCTCACCAAAAATCCTTCCGTAGCCCCCTTCTTGCCTTCTATGTTATTGTCATCAAATACTTCACTCCTACTTGCTGTAAACACCGTGATCCATTGTGGTTGTGAGCAAGAGCATGATCTAATTACATTAGCCTTGTGAAAACCTACCATGGCTCTATGTGCATTACAGGCTGAGGTACGTAAGGGCACTGTTTAGGAGGCAAGAGCCCAAGCAAAACAGTAGGGTCATGGTCCAGGAGACCAGGGAAAACTCTCAGAAAACATTTGTCAATGGGATTCTGTCACTGGGTGTGTACAGTGCTGGGGAAGAAGGCTTCTGACATGAGATGCTGGCAGATGGGAAAGCTATTTGCTCCCACCTGGTTCACTGGAGAAGGAGGCTTCAGTGGAACAAATAATGAGCTCATACAGAGCACAGTGGATTTCATAAGCTTGCCCCATGCTTCAGCCTTAGTGGAAATCTATACAGAACAGCCAGAAAAAGCATGGAAAGCGAGGACTCAGTTCAGTCAGGACCAAGCCCTCAGGCCTAATGGAAAATGATTTCACAGATCCCAAGGGGGTGTGGCCTAGGAAGTAAGACAACTGGACACAGATGAGACAGGGAGGGGTGGACACCTGGAGTAGGAGAGTAAGAGGTTAAGAAAGATAAAGATGGAAGATCCTGTCTTTGGAAATACTGGTTACCTGGGAGGAACCATCTTGGTAGCAGAGGGGATCTGAGAGTAGGAGACAGCTGAGTGACCTGGGCACTGGAGGTTATTTTAATCACCACCTGCCTCCTCCCCTTCCTCCCGGGTGAATGGGGTGATTTTCTCAACAGAGAGGTGCTGTCCTCAGAATAGCACCTCTAATGGTGATGTATGCCTTTAATTTTAGCACACAGGAGACAGAGAGGAGGGTACACCAGGTCTAATATCAAAATTCTGACTCAATAAACAATAACATAGAAACAAGACAGAGACGCCAGATCTTTACCTCTAATGAGCTAAGGGACCTTGCCCCAAGCCGGGACATCCTCATCTGTAAATGGGATTAATAATTGAACTTGTTCCCACACTTGTTATAATGAATGAAAGAGTTAGGGTTAAAACAGCAGTAGTGGCCTACTTTTGCAAAGCTCTTATTCTGCCCTTACTACTGAGCTGTTTCAGGCAGGTGGTTCTCCAGCCCTTTATTCCACCTCGGTAGAAACAGAATGAGAAGACACAACTCTAATGTGTTTTCTTCTGGAATTGTTTTCCTCAGTACATGCTTGTCTCTGTAATAAGATCAAGCATGTTTATATTCAAGAAATTATCATCATATGCTAATAATGTTTTTAAGCTCCAAATACTCAATAAGGTAGGTTATTCTGCTTAGAATAACTCATTTTATATGTGAGGAGTCAAGGGAACAAGTCTAAGTAACTTGTCCCTAATCACACACCTAGCACATATGCCCTTAAAGCCTGTGTTTCTAAACACTAGGTTTAGAAACAGTGTGGAGAATGAGAGTCGTGGTGGGAAGTCCTGAACAAGTCTCCCTGTCCCAAGTTCATAAGTTTAGCAGTGGATTTGTGCTGTTCTGAATCTGTTAGAAGTAAGAACACAGCGAAGATGCATGTATCTGGAGCAACTCCCATGCCTGCTTGCTTTCAATGACAAATGAAACCTTAAAGATCTTTTAAGACACTGTCCTTAAGTCTGTCACTTAAATGACTCTAAGTATCTATAGACATCAGGAAATAAGAAAAGTGTGATTGTAGTGGGGAATTCTTGGGGACACTGAACATAGGTGATATAAAAACAGGGAGTGAGCACACGTGTAATGCACAGACATACATGCAGGAAAAACACACATACATTGAGAAAACAGGGAGGGAACACCAGGGGCTGAGGGGGGCCTTAAGCATGATGGAAGGCACAGGGGAGATGAGGAGGGAAATGTTAACCCAAATGAAGGGTGTATAAAACATCCATATGAAAACTTACTATTTTGTAGGCAATGAAAACTATAAGTTATAAACAAGAGAAGAAAGAGCAAGACAAAGACAGAAAGACAGAGAGAGAGGAAGGGGAAGAGGAGGAGAGCTTGGAGAGGAGGAAAGGGGAGGGGAGATATCCTGCAGGGTTGGACAGTGCTACTTCTAAATTCCATGGGTATTAAACAAAAATCTCAGTGTCAGATGAGACAGTGGAGTACCTCCTTGTGAGCTGCAGACCAGGGATTCCCAAAGATTCATACAACAATATAGGCTCTTGCCATTCCTCATGGTTGCCCGAACCTTGTTATTGAAGACATCGTACGCCTTTGTTGCAATGAACAGAATAATCAAGCTAGAACTGAAGGAAGTTTCCTCCCTGCTGGTAGCTTTCCTGCTGCTGAAAGGTGCTCCACAGGCTTCTGGGGAAAACCCCACCTATGAACCCTACAAGCTACAATACCAACCCACAATATGTATGGTACAATGGTGGTATGACGGCTATTAGGGTAACTAACTCTTGTCAGTTTGGATTTGGGGACAGGTCTGTAAGAGGGAATTCACTTGTGGTAATATAAGCACAGTCAAATAGACTTAGGGTTTTAGGTCCCAGGGGGAATAATATTGCTGTTGTTTGGCTAAATTAATGACACCAAGCTGTCATCTAAATATTCTGCTTATACTCATAGACAAATGCAACTCTCAGCACTGCAGGTAGGTGTTGAGGTTTCAAATGCTCAAGCCAGACCCAATCATTCTCTCTCTCTCTTCCTGCTACTGCTGATCCAGATGTAGAACTCTCAACTACCTCTCCAGCACCATGTCTTCCTGTGCACTGCCATGCTTTCCCCCATGACAATAATGGACTAAAACTCTGAACCTGTAAGCCAATCCCAGGTAAATGTTTTCTTTTATAAGATTTGCTGTGGTCATGGTGTCTTTTCACAGCCATGAAGCCCCCACTAAGACAGGTGGTCATTGTCTTCAGTTGCATACCCACTGATGAGCCCTCTTGGCTTCAATACAGCCACAGGCCACCCTGGTTAAGCTCAGAGGGTTACAAAATAAAAAGATATGAGGGTAGGAAAGGGTGAGTAGTAGGGAAAGGCAGAGGAAGGGAAAAGAGAGGGAAGGGCAATGGTAATTAGAACAGATTGTATATGTGTATGAAATTGTTCAAGAACAAAGTTAATGAGCGTTTCCCAAGCACAGCCAAGCATAGCCTGTGGCTGTCTGGGCTGAGCCTGGAAGAACTTCATTGCTGATTTCATCTCTGCCAAGGGACACCCTGAAACCACCTCGGAATTTCCATCTCCAAAGAAAACCAGCCCTACTGTCACAAACTGTGGAGATGGGGAAACACCAGTGTGTGGTATCTGCATCTTTAATAGTGTCTTTGGGGTTAAGCATTCACCCCAAGAAAGGCCAGGAGGTCATGCTCTCATGCTGGATGCTCAACAACTTGGGGTACCTTGATAAGCCCCTAACCCTAGCATGTGACTCTGGGAGAGCCTTTTAAGACTTTTCCCCATGCTGGGCTCACTTAAAAATGTTGGAGCCCCACAAATAAATTTCCCAGCATACCCACCTTAGCACCTGGCCTTGTTTCTTGTTTCCTTGGAATTCTTGACTGATTCCCATTTGTTCTCTCGGTTCAGGTTTACAGAATGCCACACTAGAAAAGATGGAGAGGAAAATCTGGGCCAGGTGTCATATTTTTTGACCAAGGTTGTAGTTTTATTGAGGGCTCTTGTATGTTGTGATAGAAAGCAAAGTTATAAAAAAGTGTCAATGATAACTAGAGAAGAAACATAAGGGACAACCGAGATAGTTAACAGGAGCATTTTAACAGGGTTTGAACCTATTATTTGGCTCACACACTAAAAGTCATTAGCTAGAAGATTTAGGAGATTAAAAACTAAGAATGAGTGACTGTTGTATGCTCAAATAAAAATGGCCCTTCCAGGCCCACAGGACATTGTAGAAGAGAAAGAAGAATGAAAGAGTTAAATGAAGTAGAGTGTGTGGGAAGTGGCATGAAACACTGGACTAGGTATGAAATTGCCATTGTAATCTTGAACTCATGGAAGCTGTGAGTGTCTACACACAAATTATGCAAGAATACATCTGCAAACATCCTATCCTGGAGGGAAAAGGAGCTCACAAGTCCAGGTGCCTTCCTGGAGATTTATATGTAGCTATATGTGGTTGAGTGAGGGAGAGTCAGTTCAGCAGTGGACACACAGCAAGGTGCCTGTGTGTCCATAAACAACAATACACCCACTATACTGTAAGCAATTCTAACGCAACTCATTGAGTCATTAAGAAAAACAGAAATAGAAGATGAAGGAGGAGGAGGAGAAAGAAGAAAAGAAGAAAGAAGAAAAGGAATGTAGATAAATTGGGAAGAGGATGCCAACCAGTGGGAGTGTGATGCAAACAGAAAAAGATGAAATTGATCCGAATACATCATATGCATGCATTTAAAAGTCATAATTAAACCTATTGCATACATTATTCATTATTATATTATGAAAGGCAGGATAGGATGACCATGTTGAGTTAAATCACAATTTAATAGATATCATCCCATTTGCCCTAGAGTTATATATTATTCCACAGAAACTAAGCAAATAACTTTTCAGTAGTGCAATAGGTTGTAATCTTTCAAGTGTCATATCTTACAAGTCACAAAGATTTCTCAACAATATGATCTTTAATGTCAGTCACCTGGCCCCACTCTGTCCTCTGCTCTACACTTCCCTCTCTTGGAGACACACAGAAACAGCCACTGGGAGGCATTTGATTTTTAGGAGTCTTGCCTAATGCCTAATACAGGCTTCCTTGGGAACAGTAGGCCTTGTCCCCAAGCTGTCTCTTCGCAGACTTCACTTTCTCCTGTATTCCTTTTTGCCTGCTGGAGCCCCAGTTTGCCCCTCTGAAGAATGGAAGAAGATACACAATGTGGAAGTCGGTAAGAGAGCACACAGAGCCCAGGTTGGGCTGAGGGTTGACCTGCCTGTGCCTGAACTCTTAGCTAGCCAGTAGACCCCTGACTTTGGAGGAGAAACCATGCAATACAACAAGAAAACCCAAAGATCTTTGATGCTGTGTCATCACAGTACTTAAAAGAGTCCCACAAAGCTCAAAGCTTCCATTTCTCCGGGTAACAATTTCCATGTATTCATCTCAGAAACTTTGAGGATGAAAAATCTCCAAGTGCCTTTAGGAACCTGAGACCTAAATGGGAGTGTGCAGCAAGAGCCATGAGACTCTAGGGGCCTCAAGTGTGCAGACTCAAGACTCTAAACAACATCTTGCTGACCTGCAGTAGGCAGGTCATTTTATAAGTTTTGAATTCCCAGCTCCCTGCACCACTGTCAATGTTAAGCACTATTTATTGAGTATTTATGTCCTAAGCAAAGAGATTTAGTAACTCCTTCAAGCCTTATAGTAATGACATGAAGTCAGCCAGTGCTATGGGCTTTGCCTCCATTTGTGAGTGGGGAGACTGAGGCACAGAGTATGAGAAGCATTCCTACTGGCAGACAGATTGGTAGGGGTTCGCTGGAGTTTGAACTCAGAACCCAATTTCTTAACTACCAATGTGGGGTACACAGTGCAAGCATGCAGGCTTGTATTCTGGGCATATTGGAAATCAGATTTTCCAGGTGCAGAGAAGGAGGAGTGATGAGCAAAGGGGTCAATACCATGCTGGGGAAACCCACAGAAACAGCTGACCTGAGCAAGTGGGAGCTCATGGACCCCTGTCCGACAGCTGGGGAACCAGCATAGGACTAACCAGGCCCACTGAATGTGGGTGTCAGTTGGAGGACTTGGGCACTCCATGGGGCCTCTGGCAGTGGAACCAGTATTTATCCCTAGTGCACGAATGGACTTTGGGAGCCCATTCCCATGCAGGGATACTCTATCAGCCTAGATACACTGGAAAGGGCCAAGGTCCTACCTTAAATGATATGACAGAATTTGATGATCCCCCGTGGGAGGCCTCACCCTCCCTGAGCAGTAGATGGGGGATGGGATGGGAATTTGGGAGGGAGAATGGGAGGACAGGAGGGAGAGGGAACTGGGATTGGTATGTAGAATAAGACTGGTTTTTAATTTAAATAAAAATTTAAAAAAGAAATCGGATTTTGTCAGAAACAACCCATTCCTTCAGATGATCAGCTGAGCTGTGTAAGATAATACATGTGTTTCACAGGGTGTGACACTAACACAGATTCACAATTAGGGGAGATCATTATTGAAGTTAATGACTAAGTCCCACTTGACTTACTGATCTAAGAGTACTGCCCGCCCTTCTGGACTAGGTGGGTGTGTAAAGAGGAAAGTCCTTGGAACCAGTCTTCCAAAAATTCATATGAACAAAGCTCTGTATCATTGGGCTTCCAGAGCTAATCAATGATGGGGAAGGTTCATGTGTTGCAAAAGTACAAATGTAGGTCTTTTAAAATAGCAGGCATGCGGCTGTCTGTAATAGTGCAGTCACTGATGCCAGAGCAGAAACTAAGATACTATTCCTGTAATCCCGGGCCCAGACACTAGATGGTGCCACAGTCTCCCCTGAAGCTGAGCCACATACTCCCCCAGCAGAAAAACAATTCAAGAGCTTGAACAGTATTCACTTTTTTTATTGGTACATCAGGCATCTTCCCAAGGTGAACAGACTTTACCTCAGCCAACAACCCCACTGCACCCAAATAAGTGTGAAAATGTCTGTTGACTACTGTTTATCAGTCTCTGGTGGGAACAGGGCCTTGGTTCAGACAAAAGCCATTCAGCCCTTCCCACACCCCCACCATCCTCCCCAGCCCCCCACCATCCTCCCCAGCCCTCCACCATCCTCCCCAGACCTCCACCATCCTCCCCAGACCTCCACCATCCTCCCCAGCTCCTCCACCATCCTCCCCAGACCTCCACCATCCTCCCCAGACCTCCACCATCCTCCCTAGACCTCCACCATCCTCCCCAGACCTCCATCATCCTCCCCAGACCTCCACCATCCTCCCCACTCCTCCACCATCCTCCCCAGACCTCCATCATCCTCCCCAGACCTCCACCATCCTCCCCACTCCTCCACCATCCTCCCCAGACCTCCATCATCCTCCCCAGACCTCCACCATCCTCCCCACTCCTCCACCATCCTCCCCAGACCCCCACCATCCTCCCCAGACCTCCAGCATCCTCCCCAGACCTCCACCATCCTCCCCAGACCCCCACCATCCTCCCCAGACCTCCACCATCCTCCCCACTCCTCCACCATCCTCCCCAGACCTCCACCATCCTCCCCAGACCTCCACCATCCTCCCCAGACCTCCACCATCCTCCCCAGACCTCCATCATCCTCCCCAGACCTCCACCATCCTCCCCACTCCTCCACCATCCTCCCCAGACCTCCATCATCCTCCCCAGACCTCCACCATCCTCCCCACTCCTCCACCATCCTCCCCAGACCCCCACCATCCTCCCCAGACCTCCACCATCCTCCCCACTCCTCCACCATCCTCCCCAGACCCCCACCATCCTCCCCAGACCTCCACCATCCTCCCAGACCTCCACCATCCTCCCCAGACCTTCACCATCCTCCCCAGACCTCCACTATCCTCCCCTGAAGATTAATGGTGTGCAGCTTGCGCTCAAGGATGAATTAGTCTGTGATAGTAAGATTTCTTTATTCAGGAAAGCGCCAGGGCAAGACGCAGGCCAGAGCGAGGTCACAGGAACCCAGCTAGCGCGGCCAGAAAAAAAGGGCTAGGTAGGGTCTCCACATGCAGCCTTTAAGAAGCTTGCCTAACGTCACCCTGGCTTTCCTTCACCACGCCCTTATGGGCGAGTCCCAGGTCCGCCTGGTACCTGTCCCAGGACTATTGGGCGGGGCTAGGGTGTCTCCCTACACTCCCCAGCCCTCCATCATCCTCCCCAGACCTTCAACCCTCCTCCTCATGCTTCCATTCCCCTCCCCAGACCTCCAACCCTCCTCCTCAGATTTCCACCCTCCTCCCCAGACCTCCACCATCCTCCCCAGTCCTCCTGCTAGTTCCAGGAAGCTCCAGAAGAATCAGGGCAAGTGACAAAGTCAAAGAGAGCTGGAGCTGAAAGAGAATGTGGATATAATTTTCTCTTTCTTTACTTTGCAGAGAGGAAACTTGTGGAGGCCCAGAAAAGACAGTGAATTACGCAGGGCAGCACAGCCTGGCAAACCAGCACCCGTGTCCTATTTCCTCCATGCTGTTCTTATAATTTCACTTGGGCACTCCCCTCCCCTTGAGAGCCAAGCAAGCAAATGAGAGGTGGGGTAAGTTCTAATTGTCTGTGTTCCTAAGACTAACTTAGGTGTCCTAACACAGGGGAAGCTGCACCCGATGTGCAATGTGAACTTCCACAGAACATCACCTCGTATGAGCACAGGTGGCCATGCTTTCACCACAGGCCCATTGCCCAACAGATCTTGCTCATAGGTATCAGGAACCAACATGCTTGCCTTGCACAGCTGCAAGGAAGTGCCACACCTCTCCCACCAAGGACAGCTGCTCTGAGCCTCTGCTTGCTCCCAGGCATTTCCAATCTTTGCTTAGGCTGGGATGGAGCCAAAGCAAGGGATCAGGGAGTGGGGCTAAGCCATGTCTCCTGAACAGGTTGGTTTGGCAGCTTGGGTGAACAACTTCCTCTGTCTGAAGCTGTCCCCACCCCAACCTGGGGACAAAGGGGGGGTTATATTAGAGCCTCTTTAATCTTAACTGTGCAAGTCCTGTTTGTTGCACAGTCTGTACCTATCACAATTATTTGAAGTGATTCCAGCACCGCATGGGATTGGTGTAAGTAGGTCATCATAGGTTCTCTGATCTATATACTGTAAATATTAAAAGTGTGAGTTTTCTATATTTGTTTTTTCCCCTTAAAAAATTAACTATAGGGCCAATTGTCTTGCCATACATCTGTAATCTTAGTATTAGTCTGAAGCAGGATTACTGATAGTTCAAGACCAGCAGTAAAATTCCTTACCCCTCCCCCCTCACACAAACCCTTTAATTGAGAAATTTTCCTCATATACAAAAAGAATCATGGGGATAATTACAGGCTAGAGAGCTGACTCGGGTTAAGAGCACTTGCTGCTCTTGCAGGGAACCTGAGTTCAGTTTCCAGCACCCACACTGGACAGCCCACAACCACACACAACTCCAGATCCAGGGAATCTGACACCCTCTGGCCCCTGAAGGCATCTGAACATGTGGCATGCACACACAGACTCACAAGAAAGAGAGAGAGGGAGAGAGAAAGACAGAGAGAGAGAGAGAGAGAGAGAGAGAGAGAGAGAGAGAGAGAGAGATCTAAATAAAGGGGTGTGTATGTGTGTGTGTTTGACTTTTCAAGACACCCCTTTTCAAGGGTTTCTCTGTATAACAGCCCCAGCAGTCCTGCAACTGCTTTGTAGACCAGGCTGGCCTTGAACTCACAGAGATCTGCCTGCCTCTACCTCCTGAGTGCTGAGATTAAAGGTGTGCACATCACTGCCAGGCCTTACATCTTGATATTACTCCTGGTACTAAGCGTGGTGACTTCTCTACAGATAGATGAAAGACAGGCCTACCAGAATTGGAGGGTGCCATTCAGCAAGAGGGCAGCCTTGGTTCCCCATTTATAGGTTGGGGATGAGAACTTGGGTCTGAAACCAAGTGAGATGGATGGAGAGAGTCCTCTAGGTATTTGTAGAAAGCAAAATCAGTATCTTAGATGTCTGGGCTGGCAAAGAGATTTGGGAAGTAATACTATGCAGACAGCAAATGGCACAAATATATGTGTGTGTGTGTGTGTGTGTGTGTGTGTGTGTGTGTGTGTGTGTGTGTGTGTGTGTGTGTGTACATGTGTGGGCATGTTATGAACAGGTGCATGTGCACACATACATATAAGAGGCTACAAGTTGATGCCAGGTGTCCTCCTCAATTGCTGTCACCTTATTTTTTGAGACAGGATCTGGCTGGCCAGTGAGCCTCAAGGATCTTCCTAACTCTGCCTCCACAGCACTGGGGTTACAGGTACAGGCTTTTTTTTTTTTTTTTAAAGTTTACCCTCACTCCTTTCCTCCCATTCTCTCCTCCCACCTCCCATCTACCACCTCCATCTGCTCCCCTTCTCTGTCCATTCAGAAAGGGGCGGGCCTCCCATGGGAGTCAACAAAGCATGGCACATCAAGTTGAGGCAAGTCCAAGCTCCTCCCCCTGCATCAAGGTTGGGCAAGGCAATCCAGCATAGAGAATGGGTTCCCAAAAGCCAGCTCAAACACCAGGGACAGGTCCTGATCCCACTGCTAGGAGCCCCACCAAGAGATAGACAACACAACTGTCACATACATGCAGAGGACCTAGGTTGGTCCCATGTGCTCCCTAAGTTCAGAGTCAATGAGCTCCCATGAACTCAGGTCAGCTTTCTCTGTGAGTTCTCCCATCATTTACCATGACTCCCCTGGCTTGTATAATCCCTCTTCCCTCTCTTCAACAGGACTCCCAAAGCTCAGCCCAGTGCTTGGCTGTGGATCTCTGCATCTGCTTCCCTCAGTTACTGGATGAATGCTCTGGGATGACAATTAGAGTAGTCACCAATTTGATTACAGGAGGAGGCCAGTTCAGGTACCCTCTCTTCTATTGTTCGGTATCTTAGCTGGTGTCATCTTTGTGGGCTTCTGGGAGTTTCCCTATGCCCAACTTTTTCATATGGGTGCTGGGGATCCAAATCTGTGTCCTCAAGGATGGGCAGCAAGCAGTTTACTGACCAAGCCATCTCTCCAGCCATACAATACGTATTGGTTTCCTGGTAACAACTGAGCTATCTCTCCAGCTGTGGAATGTGTGTGTTAGCTTGGTTTCCTGGTGATGCCGATTCACCTTAGAATGTGAGAGCCAGTGGTCTAAACTGTATTATGTTATGCTAATGAAGACTCTCTGCGGCGACCGGCCATGGCGGTCAGCCACTTACCCTGTTCTTTTCCTCTTCTTAGTCTCCCTACTCTGCCTTATAATAAACTTATATGTCTTATGTCTCATGTCTCAGCAACACTTCTCTTTTCTTCTTTTTAAACAAAAGAATAACAATCGGGACCCAGAGAAAATAAAAGATAGACTTGCCTGGCATCACTGTCACACTGTGAGTGGCAGCAGGACGAGATCCAGACATCTGAAGAAGATACCGGGCAGCTGAGGCAAACTGAGGCACTCCTGGAGGCTGATGTAGTCACAGCAGGTGATGTTTTAGGAAGAAGCACACCACAGAGATAAAGTCTGCAAAGCTCTCCCAAGACATCAGTCTCCTAGGTTGCCACTCCAGAATGGAAAGTCACCAGGGAGAGCACATTGTCTGTGTCTCAAGGGGCTTTACCCATGCAGTACTCCTATGTGAGTTACAGCACAGTCAGGAAACAGATCAAATTAGCAAATTGATGAGGGAAATGTTATACAAATTGTTCCCTGAAAGATGTTTGATGACTGAGACTGCACTGCTTGTGACCCCGCTGGTGTCTTCGGGTCTCCTTACCGTTAGTATGGCCCTGTCACCTTTCTGAGCATCCTTCTGTGCTTTCCTTCCCTTCACATTTTCTTCAGTCTCTGACAATTTGTTTCCTTAATTTAACAGTAAATATGGTGAGTCACTCAGAAAACAGAAAAAAATCTCTCTCAACTGAGTTCTAGACTGGAAGTCTCCTGTGTGTGTAACACAGATGCTAGCTGTCCCTTACATCCTTGCCAGGGATATCCTGCCCATCCTCACCCTTGCCCCACCCCAACCTATTCATTTAGCATGTACCTTGACTTGGCTCCGGGACCTCACTGCAGCAACTCTCCTCCAGACCCTTTGTCCGAACCTTCAGGAGACGGAGCAAGCATACTTCACTGGGTCTCCCGTGTCTTCCTGCTTTTACCTGGCTCTCCTCCAATCCTGCAAGACGGGCAGGGTGTGGCTTACAGTTCAGTATGGTAATGCCTCACCCTGCCTAATATCTTTTGTTGGTTTCCCATATTCTAAGACTCAGAGTCACATAAGGGACTTGGTTCCAGGCAGAATCTTCAGCCTCAGCCCCACTGCACTGTGCCCCTAATAGCAGGATAGGAGAAAGGCAAGGCAAGAGTGGTCCTGAGTGATGTCCACTGTGACTCCCTCTTTTCCTGCCCTGAAAACTGCTCTAAACTTCTCTACTCTCTTGGCCACTCCAAACCCAGCATCTCTCTCCTGCCAACTTGTATCCCTGCACAGCTGTCAACACTGGACTTCATAGAAGGACCTCCTTACACAGTTATCTGTTTAAATCACACATATACATGCATGCACATGCCTAGGAGTGTTTAAATGTTACTTTCCCAATCCCCACCTCCAGGGTCTCACTCTGTAGCCAGACAAGCTTAAACTGATGCACCTCCTCTCTTGGTCCCCAAAGTGTTGGGCTTTATAGTTGTGTGCCACTATGCCCAGCTTATTTCAATCCTCTGGCTTCTGGTTTGGTTGCATGTGCACGGGCTCTGGAGTTCTATGTGCCAGATACCAAACTAAGCTGACCCTGTGTGCCTCACTCAACCCTCACAACCACCACATGAGAGATCCACCATCAGCATCTCCATCACCATCTGCAGGTGGACAGTGTCCTCGCCAACTGACCATCCTGCCTGCATTTCACTGAAGTCTCTACTACTGCTGGACCTGCAATTTAACCCACATCTTCAGCATCCCACAGCTATTCTTATTCAAATGAAACAACCTGACACTTCGTCAAGACCCCCTCCTCTCCTCTTCTGGCCTTTATAAACCTCTTCTAACCACCTCTAGTACAATCCTGGAAGAACTGGTCACTACACCTTTGCCACCACCCTTATTTCTAGGTGTAGCACTTACAGTTCTATATGACACCAGTTTATGTAATTGTGTCAACTGGGCTATAGGACCTAGAATCACTACCATATCCCAGGTCTTTACTTCACTGATGTTTAGCAACATGTCTGACTGTGGGCCCAATAAATGTTCAACGAACGAACAGCCAGCTAGAAACGAGGGTATAAACCACACGTGTACCAGTGTCCTGACTCCCTCTATTCCATGAGTTGGAGAGACCTGCCTGCTTCCTCAGGCTCTGCAGCAGGCCAGTGGAGACCCAATGGCAGAGGAGGAGGACACAGTAAGAGCAGAAAATGGATTCAAATCTTATCTCATGACTTATAATGCATGCCCTAATGCATGCTTCTCAGCCTGCTGCCCATGTCAAAGAGGGACTGGTACTTTCACAGAGTTCTACTCATGCCTGCACACCGGTACAGAATAACATCTATTTTATTAGGTGGTGAGTGGGAGCCCAGGATGCATAGGAATGCTCAGGTGTGCCTTAGCCATCCTAGATGCCTCCAAGACAGTGGTTCACACCGACTACACGCTAGAACCCGCTAGGGAGTCATTCAAAGACCTCATCCACACCCCTGAGGAAGAGCCTAACAGGTGCCATGTTAAGATGGTAAGCGATGGGAGGAACCAACCTGCTAAGAGAGCAAAAAACAGACCTGGGGCAGCAGAGCCGGGCATCTTGAGGCCCGACATCCACACATGTGCTATGACACACACTGGAAAACCCATCAATTTTCTAATCCCGAATACATCATCATTACTAAATTCTCAGTCACAATCCAGCACCCCTGAAAAAGTCATAACAAAGCTCAAGTGTTTATTAAGAATTAAAAATACTGTAAATAAGCCATACAGTTCATTTCACAGTAAATTAACAAACCTTGTTTTTCTTTTCAGCATTTTCTTTTTTAAAATTTTTCTTTCCTTTTTTCTTGGGGGGGGGTGGAGTGGGGTGGGTGGGAAGGACAAGGCAGCCATTAAAGACAACACTGCTCAAAGGGCAAGGATACAGGAAGAACAATTACAGAAATGCAGCACGAGTGATCGTCACTGACAGATGGGGCCAGGCGACAGGAGACCTCTTCAGGAATACTGTGATAAAATAAAAAGATCTGGCCTACATCTCCCAGGGAGATGTCCAAATCCTTTATGGACAGTACAGCTCTGACATCACAACAGCAAGGTCTCCCCCTAGGATTTCAAACTTACTTGGTGACCCCCTCCTAATGTGGTAACACAGGTGGCTCACCAGAACAGAAAGGCATGGGGCATCGGGGTGCTGTCTTCACATTCAGAACCTGCTGAGTTTGCATAGTTACCTTTGATATCACTCAACTGCAACAGAAAGGGACCCTCAAGAAGAGGCTTGGGGGCCTTCTCCTCCACCCATTCAGAGCTCTCATCTATGAGCCTTTCTTTACCAGTTCTAAGTGGAAGACAAGTAAGACACAGAAACTCTGGCCAAGAGTAGAAAAAAAAGTAAAATTAATTTTCCTTAAAGACAATGAAAAAGAAAAGCTCCCCTCCCTCCCCATTTTTGTTGTTGTTTTTACTATAAATCTGTCAGCCAGACAGGATTTCTGTTTTCTTTTTTAGGTTAATCTGCTCCCTGTTAATCCCCAGTTAAGGCCATTGCCCTCTTCCTAACAGTAGACACATCCCTTCAAAAAGCCACCTCTTCTGAACAGGGCTGGGCCTTCAGGAAGCCAAACCAAAAGCAGAAACAGGATTTCAGAAACCAAAGATGTGTGGTAACAATTGCAAGGATTTCAGAAACCAAAGATGTGTGGTAACAATCGCAAATAAATTAACCGGGCACAGAACACCACTCAACTGTGCTGAGATGGTGTCTAGTGCTTTCCAGTGGGGGGAGGGGGCAAGAAACTGGTGCGAGGGCACCCAGGAGGAAATGATGGTTTTTTTTCCTTTTGTTTTTGTTTTTTTTTGTTTGTTTTTGTTTTTTTTTGGTCATAAGAAACTGGACTATAAATCTGTGCCCTGCACAAGCAGTTCATTTAGATCTTTTCATGAATCTTTTCAACTTTCACAAACAACCTGTCGAGATCATTCCTCAGGTCATCCAGCAAGCCCTTGGCTGACTCCAGGTTGTTTTCATTTGTCTCGATTTTGACGGAGTAGGCAACCAAACTGTCCACCGCAGTCCTGAGCATTTTCAAGTCTGACTCCACTTGGCTCACTGAGGACTTCAAGTTATCTAGAGAGGAGAGCCTGTCCAGAAAGTCCTGAGGAGGCATGGCCTGCGCATGGTCCTGGCTGAGCAGTGAGTGCACCTGTTCTTGCAGAGACTCCACAGTGTTGGGGAGCTCACCCAGGCTCTGCTGTAGCTCCTTCACGTTGCTGGTCAGCATCAGCTGGGCCTCCTCCAGGCTCTTCACTGTGCTGGCCAGATCAGAGGCGGGCCCCAGGGTTTCCAGGTGTTCCTGCAGCACAGCCAGGCGTTGCTCATACTCCTGGCTCTTGGACAGGAGCGATTCCAGACTCTCAGTGTGGCGTGCAGAAGCTACCTGCATAGAGTAGACTCCGTCCTCTACGTACTGCAGCCTGGCACCTAGGCCCTCAATCTGCCTCTGGAGTTCATCTAAGGCTTTGGAGTCTTTGAAGACAACGGCCTCCTCTGCTCCATGGGCCTGAGCCTTCAGCTGCTGCAGCTCCTCTTCCAGTCTCCTGATGTCTGCCGGGAGGCGAGAGGAGGACTCCTCAGACTGCAGAAGCTTCTCTGTGAGGGCCTCCAAAGCCAGGCGCTCTGAGTCTGCCGCCTGCTTGAATGCCTGTTGCTCCTGCTTGAGGCTCACTAGCTCCCGGACCTCTGTGTAGACATCGGACTCCATGGTCTGAAGGGAACTCTGCAGGGCCTCGATGTCCCTCTCCCTGGACTTCAAAGAGGCCTGTACCTCCTTCAGGCCTTTCTCCAGAACTTTCAGGTCCTGACTGCGATCACCCTTGGACTCTTCCAGGGAGGCAACCTTCATCTTGACATCATTTATTTCCTTCTGGCTCCTCTTCTGTACATCGGTGAAGATGGCAATGTTGTCATTGATGGACTTGGTGAGCTCCGTCAGGCGCTCCTCGACCGTGTTCTCCAAGGATGTGAAGTCCCGCTCTCGGGCATCCTTTACCACATGGATCCCATCCGACAGGTCTTTGAGGATCTCATTCTGCAGCTTCTGCAGAACTTCGCTGATCCGGTTGATCTCACTCTCCCCTTGCTTCACCGCCTTCTCCGTGAGGTCCTGTTTATGCTGAGAGCTTCTCAGGATGGACTCGAAAGTCCCAAATGTGGCTTGCAGGGACTGTACCTGCAAGCAAAATCCAGATGTTACCACAGAGAACAGATCTGTCGTGTTAGAATATACTACCGCTACTTTCTGCACTGCCTGCTGTATCCCCATCAGCACTCTCCTTCCAAAGATAGTTACATGCTGATTGCTGTGATAACGAGTCAGCTCATTATCCAACCTCACCAGTCAACATGGTCCATCTGCCTCTCTCAACCCCTTCCTCTCCGCCAATGTGATGAGTCAGGGATGGACAAGCCGTAGGCAGGCTGATGAGGTGAGAAACACCTTTTCCCGCTGGATGAGGGAAGCCTGGATCTGCTCAGACCAGCAGACAGTCAACACCCATTCATCAATCAAGACAGCACACAGAGAGAAAGAATTGAGACAAGGCCAGATCACATTCTGAAAACGTAACTCAATCCCTGAATACAACTACACCTATGAGTCTACTCTTGAACTTTCTAGTTTGGGCCAATCAGAGCATTTTCATTCTCTCTCTCTCTCTCTCTCTCTCTCTCTCTCTCTCTCTCTCTCTCTCTCTCTCTCTCTCCTCCCTCCCTCCCTCCCTCCCTCCCTCCCTCCCTCCCTATTTTAGGACTGGCTTTCTAGCTCTTGCAACTGAGCATCACAAATTTTCTTAGGAAAGAACTGGAGGCACACGGAGACCCCAGGTACAAAGTGAAGAGACCAAGTCCAGGTCTATGACTGTCACATCCAGCTGTAGCCCTTGGCAAGTCACTGTCCTCCCTGAACTTGAGTGTCCTCATTTAAAAATACAAGCAGTAGGCTGACGATTCCTTAGGACACTCTGGCTTTTGTGAGCACATTGTGACTTCACCTGCTGCATGTTCATTCTGTATAAACTCCATTATGAACTAGGTTCAGTGTGGGCCCTCCAAACGAGCTGGTCTAACACACCGAGAGGCTGTGATGATCAAAATGCTAGTTATTATCATAATATGACACCTGTGACATTTGGTGGAGAAAGACTTTTAAGGAAAGAAGAAGAGACTGCCAGCAGTGTGGCCTTGGTCCTGTAAGTCCCTAGGTCTGACTCCCCATTTCTGGAACATGTAAAAGAGACTCTCTATGATGCCATGATGTTGTTACCAGCTAAATCCAGTGTGGCGGGTTCTGCAGGATGAATGATGTCACTAATAGTCAACAACTAAATGTATTTCTTAAAAGGTAGGAAGACAGATGCTCTAGACTAAACTAAATTTAAGAGTTTTCAGGGGATGGAAAGATGGCTAAGTGGTTAAGATCACTGGCTGCCCTTCCAGAGGACCTGGGTTCAATTCCCAGCAATCACATGACACCTCACACCTGTCTGTAGCTCTGGTTCCATAGGATCTGATGTCCTCTTCTGGCTTCCTCAGGCACCAAGCATGCACACATACAAACATGCAGACATAACACCCAAACACACAAAATAAAAACAAATCTTGAGGGGGGAGTGGTTCTCTCAATTTAAAAACAGTACAAGAGTGTGAAATCAGGTAAATATATATATATATGTGTGTGTGTGTGTGTGTGTATGTGTGTGTGTTGTGTGTGTATACACACACAGACTAGGACTGGACTGGGACTGGACATATAGCTTAGCTGGTAGACTGTTTATCTAGCCTTCACAAGATCCTAGATTCTAGCCCAAGCACTTACTAAGTTGGATCTGGTAGCAAATGCCTATAGTCTTGGCACTCAGGAGGTAGAAGTAGAAAGATCAGAAGTTCAAGGTCATCCTAGGCTACACAGTGAGTCTGAGGCTAGCCTGGACTACATGAAACACTATCTTACAAAAAAAAGTGACATAAATAAATAAATTGGGTAGGCAAATCTTAGGTTAACACTGTACTGTTGTTGGATCTTGAAGTTACATAGTCTGTCTGTGTCTTGATTTCCTCAACTAGAGGGGAGGGGGGACAAAATAATACCTGACTCACAGGACTGTCACCATGAGAGCTAATTGAGTCAAACACACCAAGTGCTTAATTGTGCCTAACTCGTGGATGCTCAATGCACAGCAGCTACTGTCTTCACCACGGTTTAGCCTTATCCTAAATTCCTCAGAAGCTCAGGGAGTCCTAGCGGCACCTCAGGGACACAGGCAGGCAGGCAGGCAGGCAGGCAGGATGCCCTAGCCATAGAGTGTGCCCACCAAGCTCTAGTAACCCAAAATCATATCCACTTCCCAAGCCCCAGGTTGTTGGCAAATGGGGATGTAGGGAGACACCATAACCACGCCTCCTAAGGGCTGGCTACAGGTGTGCCTGACCACGCCTGTCGGGGCGTGGTCAAAGTGAGGTCAGGATGACTCTAATAGGTTTTTAAGGGGCTGCAAGGCACATGGGAGCTCTCTCTCTCTGGCCTGCCTGCCCTGCTGCCCCTGGCACGCTGTGGCTTGCATTTGGCTGGTGTTTATCTGAAAAAAGATATCTTAACCATACAGACTACGGATTGTCTCTTAATATGGGGGTCTCTCAAGTCTCTTCTATCTCCATCCATCTGTGATTTTTAAAGGGAGATTAGAATGGGGTTCCCAGGGGCTCCAGAAAGTAGACAATTTCCCTCCCCAGCCAAATCTAACCTGAGACATAAAGACTACTGTGAAAAGGCACTAGAGAGAGGTGACCTCTAAAACTAGGTTAGTAAATCACAATGCCTTCCTGTTCTAAGCATAGCACTTAAAATAGAAGCATGAGTGGGTGAGCCCAGCACCTGCAACATGGCAGGCTACTTTCAGTGTTTTCTCAATGGACCAGAGAATGCAGGAATTCAGAGCAATGCCTGATAAGGTTTGGGTGGGCAGTCCTAGTTCCTATTTAATCCCAGGCTCTTTACAAATGGCTAAGAAGTCATTCCAATCAGAAACTATTACCAACCACCAAAGAAACTCAGTGTCTCCCATACTGAGGGTGTTGTAGGTTGTTCATCTTTATGCACAAAAATGTCATAACAATTAATATTCATTAGATGTCTGTTCTTCTGGAATGTGTGGGATATCCACTGTGCAGTAGGTAATGGGTAAAATGCCAGATACAAAATAATGGTTAGACCTCTTCCCTTCCTTCAGGGAGCCTTGCTGGAGTAAGGATGGGCAGGCTAGCTACTAGTGGCTGACAGTCAATAGGGCACTTACTATGCACTAATAACTACAGATGTAAGGGGTGGAGCCAAGCATCAGAATCCCAGAACATCTGATCTCAAGACCTGAACTATTTCAAAGGATGTTAGAAGGTTGCCACCACCAAAAGCAAGCCCTGGTTCCTCTTCACAGAGCCAAGGTGAGAAACAAGAAAGCACAGAGACTCACTCCCTACGAATTCCAGCGGCACCTACCAGCCTGGCCCACTCTGGCTACTACTTTATGAAGCTCTGGGGTGGACCAGGGCAACAGGGGCTTATCTAGGGTCTATAGCTGAACCGCTCACATGTGCTAAAGCCCTGGACTTCTTGTGGTCCAGTGGTAAAACCATCTACATATTGAAGTGGATAATATGCATGATACATTAAATAGCAGCTATTTTAGTAACACCATTAACTCTTTCCAAAGGTGGTCACTATCTCAACAGCTTTGGAGCCTTGAGGGTTACTGAAAAGCTTGTGCATGGGTGTTTGAGGTACATGTTTGTGTGAATGTGCTGTGTGGTGTGTATGTACACGTGAGGGCAGAGGTTGATACTGCTCTCCACCTTTTTTTTTTTCTTTTTTCTTTTTCTTTTTTTTTTTTTTTTTGACACAAGGGCTCTTACTGGAATGAAAGCACAATGATTTGGCTGGACTGGCTGGCTAGTAAACTCCAGAGTTATCTTCTTGTCTATACCTCCCCAACAATGGGATTTCGAGTGCTGACTACAAGACCCAGCTTTTTGTGTGGGTCCTAGAAATCTAAATTCAAGTCCTAATGCTCTCATAACAAACACTTTACTGATTGGCCAACCCCGTATCCCTTCTCTTAATTTCTACAATGAGAAACTGAGGCCCAAAGAGGAAAGTGATTTGAATACAGCTTCGACAGGGAAGGAGTGAAGACAAGGGGGAGATGGAAAGACTGCACATTAAATAGCACCCAATTTCTTCAACCTGGATTCAAGACATCCCCAATTTGGGCCTCAGCTTCCAACTTCCCCTGTCATTTCCTGAGTGTCACTCTGTCATGGGAAGGTTAGCTACCTTCTGTCCTTCAAGATTGTTCCTTTACCTGTATGCTTTTCACAACACGTCTCCCAACAGTCCTGATCGCTGCACTGTGCCAACCATCCAGGTACAGGAAATTTCACAAATTCTTCCTTCCCAAAGTGTGTACAAGTTAACCACCACTCACATCTACTTAGTGTGCCACCTTACACACTTGATTTGTGCCTTTTCCTCCTCCATATCCTCCCCTGGACCCACACAGAGCCATGCAACTATCAGGCTTCGATAACTATTATGACTGAGTAGCAAGTGGGTGGATGGAAGAGAGGAAGCAGGAGCTAGGGAATAGATTCCTCAGTGTGGCTGTTTTATGCTGATCTGACATTCCAGAGGCACAGCAGAATGGCCTACTTGATTCCCTCGGAGAAGTCACCTCCTTTGGTCTGTACCTCCTCACAGGCTGACTCACCCCAGTTGCTCTTCCAGTCTTAAGAGGAAATTCCTCAACAGAAGTAGAGACTTGGCAGGGCAAGCAGCATGCTGGGAAAGGGAGAGAGTGGTTCCGGGCTCAGAAGTGGCGGGATTTTTTGTTTCCGTCCAGCAACTAAGTTTCATTGAGCAAGGATATGGTGGAGAGTGGAGGGGACCTGGAGGGAAAGCCGGCTATGCTTTGGCTGGAAGGGTGGAAACTAAGCAATTTTGCCTTGGGAGTTGGATTCAGCTGTTCCTGAAACAGCTCACTAGGGATTCTTCGTCACACGGTGGCCCAGACTTTCTTATACTATCTGCAACTCAGTCAGATTGGGTCTTTGTCAACTCACTTTATGTCTCTAAATTCAATATTCTGGTCTGGAAAATGGAGTCAAAATTGTCAGTCCTTCCATCCTCCCTCCAGGGTTAACTCTACAAACTAAAAAATAAAATACATGAGTCTACACACCACGTAAGTGTGACCCGATACCTTTGGCCTTGTGTTTCCTCTGCAGCTGGAGTGGACTACTTCAAAGGCCCACATGGGCTCACTGGTCCAGCTAAGGACAAGGGACCTAAAGATAGACACCATTTTATCTGAACTTAGCAAATGACTAAGCTCACTAGCTTTCCCTTCCTCCAAAGCTCTGGGTCTATTAAAAAACTGGCTCGGATGACTCCCACTGGCAGACCCGAGGTGAAGCCTTGACCAAAGGCTTCCAGGGATGCAATGGGCTGGCTTCCCTTCAAACCTCCTTTTCAGGCAACTCTGCCCATTCAGCGGTTCCTAATGCAGAAAGAATGGGCTCCGTGGAGCCTGCCGGCTTCCTTACAGGTCACCGCTAATGTCCTGTGACAGGCCCTTGGCCCACCCTCCCGCGATGGTCTGGCCATCCTCGCAGCCTGCTCCATCCCTCTCCAGGACCATTAACAAAGCGAGTCTGGGGGCCGCCCTGGCAACTAGGGAGCTGGGATCCCAGCTCTTGCCACAGGGTCTGGGCAGAAAAGGACGAGGGCCTCTTCGAGGAGGGCAAGAGTGGGGTCCCGATCCGGCCAAAGCCGGGGTACCCACCTTCTGCTCGACGCCCTGCAGGCTCTGGCCCAGCTCTTCCCTCTGACGGGAGAAGTCCTGGTGGCCGCGCCGGACCTGCTGGACCTCCTCCAGGACGTGATGGACACACCAGCCAGAGAAGGCGGCCGCCGCCACCAGGGCGAGGTAGAAGAGAAAGTTGAGCAGCCGGCCAAGCCTGCGCGAGCAGGACGCCGAGGACGCGGCAGCGGCGGCCGAGGACCTGCCGCGGTGGCCGCCCCGGTGCGCCTGATTCTGCGGGTGCTGCTGCTGCGGGTGCGGCGCGGGCGGCTGCGGCTGCTGTGGCGCTGACGGCGGCTTCTTCGCCACGTCATCCGCGCCGCCCGACGGGTGGGCGCCCTTGTCCGAGGGGCTCGCGGAGCCGTGGCCACCCTTGGAGCCCCTTTGTTTGGCCGAGGGCATGGCGGCGGTGGCGCGGCGGGATGGGCGAGCGGGGCGAGCGGCCCGGGACGCTGGCTCAGGCTCCCGCGGGGGCTGCGCTGGCGGCACGCGGGAGCTGCGGCGTCGGAGCGGCCCGGAGCGTGGGGCGGCGAGGAAAGAGGCCGGCCGCGGAAGGAGGAGGGGGCCTGACTCCGCCGCCGCCGCCGCCGCGGCGCCGACCCCGCCTCCCGGGAAGGGAGGCCGAGCCCAGCCGGAGCGCCTGCCACGCAAGCTGGCTGCCGCCCCTCCTCCCTTCGCTGCGACCCCGCAGAGGGAGGGAGGGCGGGGCCGGGCAGGGCGAGGCTGGGCGCGGCTGCCCTGGTGGCGAAGCCTCCCAGTGCCCGGCTACCCTGGAGTGGAGCCGGGGTGAGCCTGAGTGTTGTGCTGGGCGTGAGCCCCACCTGAGTGGAGGGAGGATGCAGGGGGCGCGGGGAGCACGATTCTGTAGGGTGGGGAACCGACGTCCCTCTTGCTCACCGCGAATCCGCAGACACTCCTCCTCCAAGTCCTCCCTGCAAGCCTGCATCTGGGCCAGGCCTTCTCTTCCCTGTGGTTTTTAGGCTGGAAGGACTGCACTCAAGCACCTTGTCCAAGGAACTGAGTTACTGTGTGGCCCTCTTGGCCCGGACAGTCAGCTGTAGACAAGGCCCCTCCTCAGCCTCCATGACTCTGTTTTCTTTTGGGGGTATCATACAGTTTCAGCAGCACAGTTCCTGTTGGAGGCAGGCTCTGGGTTGAATGTGGGAACGCCACCAGCACCCACACTTAGAGGGACACAGGTCAAGGTTGTCACTTCCACGTTTGTAGAAAAGAAATATAACAATGTCAAGACCCGGCTTATCAGCTTATATGTGTTCTGAAACACTTACAAAAGCCTTGGAAGGTGGGATTGTATTTGCCCATTTTATAGGAAAGACACTGAGTGATCCCCCAGCCTCAAGGTCACACAACCACAATTCGAACCTACTTGTGTTGCTCTGATGGGACTCATCTCCGGCTGAGAGGGAAACGGCCTGGGGAACAAACCTGCCCCACTATCAGCTCAGACCCATTGGTTCTCCACTCAGTAGCGCTCTGGGGCTCACCCCACACACACTGGCTTCTGATGCAGCCCTGGTGTGTGCCTGGCAAAAGTAGGGATGCCATTTCTTCTGTCTGTAACCTCCTCCCGATCTACTTAAAACAAAACCGAACTCTTCCGTCTTTAAAGTCAAATAACCACCAGTTGGTACTTTGGCTGTCGTATGCCCGCTAGCCCTCTTGGCATAAGCAATGGCAAGAAGGCCCACTGTGTGCCAGAGATGTCTGTACACTGCTGGCTACACCTTCCTCGAGGACGTCAATTGCTCCTCATTCTTTTCAAAGCTTACCTTTAAAACCTGGATGGGCACATGTGTGTCTACAATCATAGGATCTTTGTTACACCTAGGGAGCATGCTAAGGCCAACACCTCAGAACTGAGAATGTAAATGTAAAGAGAACTTGGAAAGCAAACTTTGAGCCGTACATAGGGTAGGGAATGAAGAGTAATTTGGAGAATGGATTTGCATAGTGGAAGAACAGGAAGGCTATTTCTGAGGCGGAAGTGGGGTGAGCCCAGAACACCTGTCTTGACTAGAAGGGTGTGTGCTGCATATAGAGATGAGCTAGGTGGAAGGGCTGCAGATTGCAGAAGATAGCAAAGCAAGCAAGAGTTACTGTTATTGTGAGGGAAATACACGGAGTAAATTAAATTTGGACTAGAACCTACTGTAGTGAAATCATCTGCTCTATCCAGAAGAGAACACCCTGCCATTGACAGAATAGCAGGAGCTTTAGCAGAAGCCCCCTACTTCAACCAAGCACAGGATTCCTCACCCTGCAGGGCAGACAGAGAGACAGATGAAAACGAAAAGCTAGGTTGTCATAAAATGTTCAAGACTATCTTGCTTAAAAACCACCTAAGTTCAAAGTGTGTTTAAAATTGCTGATGTGTGAACAGACACCCTCCTTCATCATGTGTGTAAGAGGACAGGGTCAGTAATTCAGGGCAGCCTGCTGGAATCCAGCCAAGCTCTGGCCTGGAGGCAGGAGCCCTGTCTGCTTTTTTGAGCCATGGCTTTGCCACCAAATTCTGTGACCTCAAGGAGTGGACTTAACCTCCCCTCTGGATTTCAGGACCACATTCTCTGTAAAGTGCATCTCTAAAGCTCATTCTTATTATGGCATTATTCTGTTCCGTAGAGAAAACAACCACTTCATTGTTAGTGAAAATAATCAATGATCTTTCGTTGTTTGTTTTTTATGAGTTACATGTGCAGGGCAGATATGGGAATGAGAGGTTTTTCAGCTTTTTGAATGTTGAGCACTGGAAGAATAGAGAGTGACAGGCTAGAGTGATGGCTCAGTTGATACAGGCCTTCATGTACAAGCATGAGGGCCTGAGTTTGATCCCCAGAACCTATGTTAAGCCATTCCAAGTCTGGGAAGATATCTGACTTGGCGGGTAAGAGGGTTTGCTGCCCAAGCATGAGGACCTGGGTCCAAGTCCCTGGGACCTACATAAAAAAGCAAGCCTGGGTGCAAGAGGGTGTAATCCCAGTGCTGGAGCAAGGTGGTAAGGAGACAGTGTGATTGCTGGGACTTGCTGACTGGCAGCCTAGCTCCAGGTTCACAGAGAGATGTTCACCTTGAGGAACTAAGGTAGAGAATGATAGAACAGGATACCTGAAATCTAGTTTACACATGAGTGCACACAGACTTGTGCACTGGTACACACACACACACACACACACACACACACACACACACACACACTTAAAAACCAGGCTTCACAGCTCCCTGGCCAGACAGTCTAGGTTACTTGGGTTCTAGCCCAATGAGGGACCCTGTCTCTAAGAAAGAAAAGAGGTAGATGGTGCCTAATGAATGATGCCTGAGGTTTTCTCTGGCCTCTACATTCACCTGTGTTCATGTGCTCTCTCTCTCTCTCTCTCTCTCTCTCTCTCTCTCTCTCTCTCTCTCTGACATACACACACACACACACACACACACACACACACACACACACACACACACCACAACACCCAGACACACAGAGCAGAGGCAGTGGGTATAATGGTTTAGACTGGCTCTGGAATAAGTTGACTTGGGGTCATATTCCAGTCCAGAACCTCCTGCAGAACATGATGTCCCTGAACCTCAGTGACTTCATCTATTGAATGGGATAATAGGAATGTGTTTACCGAACTGTGAGAATTGCAAGAGAGATACCACATGATGCTGACTTCATAGTAAGTCTCTGTGAAGAAAGGGTAGCTAATGCTGTTTGCAGAGTTTCACAGAGCTCCTGTGTCCACATTCAAGGATTTTCTTTCATCACCGTTTCTGGGAGCTCCCCATGCTGCATGTGGCTTACAAACCACTGGCTATAATGTGTTTAGCTTTAAAAGGCAGTCACTGTTTTCCTGTGAAGTAGGGTATTTGGTTACACCCATAGGAGGAGGGACCTTCCCAGAGCCATCATGGAAGCAATGTTTGTAGGCACTGAAGGTTCTGGAGATTTCTATCTTGCTGACTTCATCTGTGTTGGCACAGCATGCCTTCAGGGGACTTGCCCCTTTCTGTTCCTCCTCATCTCAACTCCTCCATCCCTTTCTCCTTCCCCACCCTAAAGTGTGTAGGATGAGATCAGGACTGTGGAGGAGGAGCCAGACAAATTTCTTCCAGGCATCCAGCTGTGCCAGGATGCCTCCAGACAGACAGCCTCATATTTGTGTGGACTAAATTACAAGGTGGAGTTCCGAGAGCCTGTAACCTTCTTGGTTTCCCACATTTCAGCCCGAGTGCCTAAATGAAAAGCCCCTGGGAATGTCAACTTCTTCTCCTCTGCACTGCAATGATAAAGTCCCCAGAAACCAAGCCACAGGTCCCCAAGGCTTTAGAGAGCCAGTGGTGCAATGCTACTTTGTAATTCTCCTGTGGACAGCCAGGACCACCCATCTCTCAATGCAACCTATTAGCAAACCCTTTTTGGCTTTTCCTTCACATTTTACCCAGCATCCCCCACTTCGCCTGAGCTGTTGTACCACTGATGTCCAAGCTGCTCACAACTGGGTGGCTGAACAACGTCTTTCTGGTTAAGGGCATGATGTCCTACTGTCTGTGTTCAAGAGGTCAGCACACATCTACACTAAAATACAAGTCACATTACCTGAGTTTTTATTGTTCATACTGCATCACACTAAATTCGTTGCATACATGTATAAAATTCTCACATAATAAATAAATATACTTTTAAGGGAGGAAGCTAGGTGAGCAGCAGTATTCATCTCTGCCTGCTTCCTGATTGTGGATACAATGTGACCAGCTGCCATCATGACTTCCCTAGACCCTTACACTATAGACCAAATTGAACCCTCCTACCTTAAGGTGCTCCTGTCAGCTATTCGAGCATGGCAACAATAATAACAAAGCCCAAACAATACAAAGGGATTCCTCTGGGAAACATTGGACTAAATAGCCAAACACATGAGATACAGGACCAACCTATACAAATCTGGGGACTGCAGAGATGGCTCGGCAATAAGAACATATACTGCTCTTACAGAGGACCTGAGCTCAGTTCCCAGCACCCATACTGGATGGCTCACAACTGTTTGTAGCTCCAGCTCCAGTGAGAGCCAATGACACTGGCATCTGGAACACCTGCACTTATGTGCATATACTCTCACACGGATACATATAATTTAAAATAAGAAAAATCTTTAACTGGGTGTGGTGGCGCACACCTTTAATCCCAGCATTTAGGAGGCAGAGGCAGGTGGATCTCTGTGAGTTAGAGGCCAGCCTGGTAAACAGACCTAGTTCCAGGACAGCCAAGGCTACACAGAGAAACCCCATCTCAAAAAACAAAATACCAAACAAACAAGATATTTAAGGGACTGGAGAGATGGCTCAGTGGTTAAGAGCACTTGTTCTTGCAGAGTACCCAGGTTTAGCACCCACATGGTAGCTTTCAACCAGCTGTAACATCAGTTCTATGGAATCTGACACCCTCTTCTGACCTCTTCAGGCATAGATGTGGTATACATGCAGGAAGAACACTCATATACAGAAAACAAAAAATCTAAAAATTTTCCAATAAATCTTTTAAAATCAACCACATTTCTATACACTGGCAGTGAACAATAAACTTTTAAAACAAACAAATAAAATCCCTCTAAGGTCTTCCCTTTGATAATATATCACATTAAAATCCATCTATTTAGGGTGTAAGACTACCACAGGGAAGAATGGTGGAGGGAAGGAAGCTAGCAAGGGCAACCTAGCAACCCTCCTGTGAAGATGAGAAGCTGGCAAGGGGCAAGTGTGATGACAGGATGGGGCATGGCGATGCTGCTGATGCTAACCACTGTGACCATGACAAGGCTGACACGTAGGGCTGACAGGAAGCTGGACTAACTAATACATCCTTTGCAATCTTTCATACTCCTGGTTGCCCACTGCATCCTGCAGACCAACCTCCACGGCAGGAGCTGTTTCTGCAGCTCCTCCCAGACTCAGTAAATTTCTATGGTAGGTACTGCTACAGCTTCCCAATGAAAGTGAACAACGGATTCAAGGTGACATGGCTTGAGAATTGTGGTGGACAGCAAGGGTCCCGGAAACTGAACCTACAGTTACAAAATACACACACATGTAGAGATGTGTAAAAGAAGGCTTAGTGTGTAAGCAGCTAGTCCAAGCCATTTGGCCTTCAGATAAGATACAGACTCTTCATGCTCATCAGGGATCTCACAGGAAGGGGAGGGAAAGGCCTCATCTTAGTCCACCAGTGCAAACTCACTTCCATATTGTTCCTTCTTGCAACACTGGGGTAGATGAGGGGTAGGCGGAAAAGGAAGCTCTGAGAACCATTGGCTGAGCATAGCACCTCACATCCTTCACAGCTAATTCCTGCTCTTCTCCTCCAGCACATACCTTCCTTAACCCCTTCCTACTCTTTGTATAGCCCACTGTGCTTCCCCAAAGTTGCCCTGGTTTGCCATTCTCTCAGGAACTCAGCTTGTCTTTGTTTTTCATGGCTCCTTCCCAACCTGGATAAAGTCCCTCCTATACACCTCCACCTCCCAGGTAGGTCCTAGCACACATCACAGCCAGACATAACTCATATTTACTCACTGCTAGCCATTCCAGGATAGGACAGAGACTGTGACCTCTTCCTTTTTTTTTATCTCCAGAGCAAGGTGACTGTCTTAGGTAGGGTCTATTGTTTCGATGAAACATCATGACCAAAAAGCTAGTTGCACAAGAAAAGGTTTATTTGGCTTACATTTCCATGTTGCTGTACATCATCAAAGGAAGTCAGGACAGGAACTACAGTGGGGAAGGAATGTAGAGGTAGGAGCTGATGCAGAGGCCATGGAGGGGTGCTATTTACTGTCTTGCTTCACATTGCCTAATCAGCCTGCTTTCTTATAGAATCCAGAACCACCAGTCCAGAGATGGCACCACCCACAATAGGGTGGGCCCTCCCCAGTCAATCAATAACCAAGAAAATGACCTACAAGCTTGTCTACAGCCCAATCTTACACAGAGGCATTTTCTTCATTGTGATCCTCTCCTCTCAGATGACTTTAGCTTGTGTCAAATTGACACAAAACTATCCAGAACAGTAGTTTACACAGTGTGTGTGTGTGTGTGTGTGTGTGTGTGTGTGTTTGTGTGTGTGTGTGTACTGTACATGAAAAGCATAGACAAAAGAGCTGTGCTTCAGACATCCACACGCATGTATGTGTTGGGTTTGGGTGGGTGAATGGATGGGTGGATGAATGGCATATGTATTTGCCCAAGCTTCTGCAAACCATACACCACAGACTGGCTTGAATGATGGATATTTGTTTTCTCCTGGTTATGGAAGTGGGAAATGAAAGACAAAAGTGCCAGAAGATTTGGTTTCTTCTAAGGCCTCTTTTCTTGGCTGGTAGATGGTCACCTTTTTGTTGAGTTCTCTTTCAGCCTCTGATTCATGCACATGTGTCTCTGCCCTCTTTGATGAGGACACCAGTCAGGTTAAATGAGGACGCACTCCAGCAACACCATTTTAACTTAAACAGCCCTTTAAAGTCAGTCTCTAATGCAGTCACATTATAAGGTGTTAGAGGGCTTCAAAATATGAATGTAGAAAGACAGCCTAGCCCACAATGGATGGATGGATGGATGGATGGATGGATGGATAGATGTGACAGTACATGACCTAGAATGCTTACCTAGTTTTTTTTTAAAGCAAATTGCATTTATTTTACTTTTTAAGATTATTTTTTTTTATTCATTAGCTTTCAAAAGCAATTGGTACAAACTGGTTGTCTTACAGAATAGAATCAAATTTCCTAGGAACTTGTCAAGCGTGCTCAAGGAAAACATCTGAGCAGAAATAAAATTTGACACAGAAATCAAAATGACAAATACTGAAAAAGTATTTTGAAATGAAATATGGACAATTTCAAAACCATATATAAGTCTTCCAGGATCTGGGATTATGTTTCTTGTTACTGTCCATATGAATTTTAGTTTTGAATTGTTAGTAGGATAAGGAAGAGTTGAAGTTTTGACAAATCAGTATTTTCTAGTTATGATAGAGGATGAGAAAGTGACTTGGAGTAATAAAAAAGATATTGTTAAAAGGATTGAGATTTTTAGCTTTTGGGAAACTTTCTTTTATGCAAATACCTAAATTTTTAAGTGATATTAAATTATTTCTATTTACCATAATAAGTAAAAATAAATGTTTTTGAATTTAAAAAGGAGAGATCTTGGTTTTGCTTATGTTTAAAGAAGGTTTGTGACCATTTGGAAGCTAAAAATACAAAATGTTTGAGCTAGGAAGATAATAAACTGCTTACCTAGTTTTCAACATCCTCCATTGTCAGGTATTCGCCTCTTAGATGAAAGGAGTATCAGGACTAAACTTTGAAAGCTTAGTGAGAGCATGTTATTATATGCAAATGCAATGATTTCTACAAGGTTCCGACAATACATTATTATTTGCATTGCTAGTTTCACAAAAACTGAACAGAAGGGATGAGCAGAATGATGGATTCCTAAGAAATTAAGACAGAAATGGTAAGCATGGCTGGGTCTGTCTGATCCTGTCTGGAAGACACCGTGAAGGTGGTTCCTGAGCCTTAGTTTTCATCATTTGTAAAGTTGAATCACAGGACCTGTGAAAAGTAATAAATACTAAAAAGTCCATAATATACATATGTGTGTTATATATAAATATTTCATTGAGGTGTGCCAACTAAGTAAGTCCAGGCCTCTGTCATTCAGAAACTACCTGGGTATCTTCAACTATACATATATATTTTTAAAAGCCAATAGAGCTTCTCCAGGCTGGGATTCATAGTCCCTGAGGCCTAGGATACTAGTGAGGTCATAGTGAGTATTTGTGAAGCACCCAGCATGCTTTGTTTCAGGAGAATGTCGATGATGGCACAGTTGGTCTATTATCTTATCTCTCCCTCCAGCACTCTGCCCCCCCACCCTTGTCCATATGCATTGTCTGCTGAGCTATCCTGCTGCTTATCACTGGCTACATACTGGATATACTGAGGAAGCATGTCCTCCATTCAATTCATAGACTGACTGCACAGAGTTGAGGAACCAACCCCAGTGAGAGACGATAGGAATGAATACAATAGTTCAAAGTCCTCTCCGGGGTTCTTGGGCTAGCCACAGAGATCGGGCAACAGCACACCCATCAAAATTAGAGTCTGGTCAGAGAGACAGCAGTAAGAAGGGGAGTTTAATTTAAAAAAAAAAAAAACAAAAAAAAAACAAAGAAGCGAGAGGTCCAGCCTTCCCTCCAAGAAAACTGGGAGGCAGGGCTTCTGAGTAGTTAAAAGATCAAGATCCTGTGGTGCATCTAGGAACCAAAAGAGACCAGTCTAGCCAGTTTGTGTGAGCAATTTGTTCCATAAGTATTTACTGTTGATCAAATAAAAGGGTACACAGTCTGGCACACAGCTCTCAGCACATGTTACTAACGTTGTCCTTATGAATTACGGCCACCATATCTCTCCCAGCCGCACAACCCAGCACCCGAAGCAATACTTGGTACCAAATAAGAACTCAGAAACCTGGGGAGCTGAATCTCACAGTCTGAGGTCACCATCCCTAACTGTCCATGCCCATTGTCTTGAAGTTCAGCTGCCTTGGAGACTTCCTGTGTCCTTACATCTTAATACCTTAACTGTATGTAATAAAGCATGAGGTCCCCTCAGCTGTGTGTCTACTCTTTCAAAGAGACAGAGAGAGTGCAAGAGTTTGGATTGAGACTTCTAATCACTTTAGAGGTCCTTGGCTATCTGGGGCCTGAGCCTTGGACCTGGCATCCATATCAGCTCTGATGGGATGGAAGCCAGGAGTAGGGGCCTGCTGTTTGAGACTGGGATAGACCTTCTAGGTTTCTGCCTCCAAGGCAACTGACAAAGCAAGGAAATGGACTCATGAAAGACTTCCAACTCTCATGAGCATTGTAGTAACTTGGGAACCTGTCCAGTACATAAGAGAGATCGAGAGCCACTTAGTGCATTTTGCAGTCTCCTAGAGGGCTTAGCAATTTGGGATAACTCTTGCTCTTTCCTCACAGTGAAGAGCCCATGTTACTATTTAACTTAAGCCTCTCTTGTTTCAACAAGCCCAGCTAGATCCTCTTATGTTTGCTTCAAGAGCGTAAAATACCATTCATCTCTTGACCTATTTTTCTGACGTGCAGGGGAAGAAAATTGGACAAGAAGTTCACTGATGGGAGCTCCCATTCATCCTCTGCAGCTCAAGCCCACCCATCAGCTCCCAGAGATTTATGAGTGCCTATAAAAATGGGCTTTAGGTTGTGATTAGTATGGCAGGCAGGAGGTGGGCTCTTCTATTACTGTCCCCAAGTTATCTTCCTAGTTTCCTAAGGGACCTCCCTGAAGCAGGACGTCTCCCCTCCCCCCTCCTCCTTTCTAGCATCTTATCAGAATCTATTTCTACCCAGCCAAAAAGAAGCTCTCTGAGGAAAAAAACACTAGACTTAGAATAAGAAAGACACTCCCATCTAGAGGAAAGGCAAGCTGGGCCCAATCAAGACCACATGTGTCTGCTCTCTGGGTCCCTACTCCTTTCTGTCCGCCATACTTCCATTTGGATGAGTTTGACCTCCAAGGAATCTGGATCCACTGCTAATCTCAACATCAATATTTGGTGCTAATTTAGAATGCTAGACAGCATGAAAAGTTGTTTTAAAACGATTACTGTGTTCTCAAGCACTTGCCAAACAGAGAAATGTCAATAAATAGTTGTCAAATCACAGAATGGGTATCAATGCCATGAAGTGGAGGCTGGTAGATCCTGGGAGGAGGAAGAAGGCATTTCCCATCTTCCAGAAATGAGAATCTTGACTCTGCCAACAGACTTCAGTGAGGAACCTTCCTCTGTAAAAATGACTTGAGCTGTGTTGCTTTTATAACAGCTGACCTTGGCTGAGATTCACAGGCCAAGCTGCCTGGGGCTGAGATTACATTTGTGACTGAACTAAGGTGCCCTGTCACAGAGCCAGGTTCCACCTCAGGCAGGCTATGGAGCTATGAAACGAAGAATTATGATGCTGTGAAGCTGTGATGCTGACGCCTGCATTCTCTTTGGTTCCCTGAGGCAGGAGTGCCTCTGCAAGGCCCTCTGAAGCCTCTAGGACTGCAAGACTCATCGGGACTCTTTCTCTTGCTTATCTGAAAGAGTGTTAGCATGTCTTCTCTGCAAACTCCTTGTATCTCTTCACCCTGCAGTTAGTCACCAGGCCAGTCTAGCAAGGGCCAAAGGTTCAGCAGAGAGGAAAGAAAGAGGAAAGAATGCATACAGCTGTCAGGAGCCGAGCCAGGTGTTTCATCTTTGAGTTCCCTTTGACTCATCACTAGCCTGGTAGGTAAATACATTTGTTTGTGGAGAGAGAATGAGGCTGACAGGAAGACTCAGGAGCAGCAACCCACCAGCTAACAGCCTGCAAATGGGACAAATGGGACTGAAGCCCACCCATACCCAGGCTCACAGCTGGGCCAAGTGGAAGGGCTCTTTGTCTGCAACCCCCACATTCTCTCTCGTGGTCCTAAAGGCTCCCCTCCCTTCCAAGGAAGGGTGGGCTGTTTGCCTCCTAAATCTGTCACTAAGTTCAGGGTGACCTCAACAGCTCTTGTAACCTGCTGCCTACATGTTTGTCTAGCATTGTCTCCCATAATTCTCTGCACCGGCAGTATCTGAGGGACTTCTGGAAAAGTAAATTAGTATGCATCTATGTCAGACCACAATGCCACACCTATTAATGGTAGGACACCAGTAGTAGTATTTCTTAAATACTTATATGGGGAACAGTGTCTGTCCAAAGTCAGCCTGGTCAACAGGAAGACCCTGTCTCCAAATTTTTAAAAAAATTGGTTAGGGATATGGCACCATGGGAGGGTATTTGCCTAGCAAACATGGGGCTCTAATTTTTTTTTTTTACAAAATAAATCATTTTTAAAAATCTACCCTTGGAACTAGAGAGATGGTTCAGTGGTTAAAAGGACTGGCTGCTCTTCAAGGAGACCTGGTTTTGTTTTCAATACCCACAGGGCAGTTCAGAACCATCTGTTAACTTCAATTCCAGGGAATGTAATGACCTCTTCTAGCCTCTGGGGGCACCATACACACAGCACGTAGATATGCATGCAATTTAAACGCCTGTTACACATAAACCAAAATGACAAAAATATTTTTAAGCTACCTTTTGTTCCAGATAAAAACCGTTCCTCACCATTTCCTACTGAATTTCCTAAGGTACATATGACAGCGGCTGTCCCCCCACAAGCCCTACCTCACTGGCTCATTGACCAAAATTCTGCCTATTGGTATCTGGATAGAGTGGTGAGCAAGGGAAGACTTTAGGCGGTAAAAATTTCAGCTTCAATGTTTGGCTCACTCCAGACATACTAAAGAAAACTGAATTAGATAATCAAGTGTACAAAGGTTTTACACCTAGGAAAACCAGAAATAAACAAAATGAGTCATCTCTTAAAATTTTGTGGGAAACTGGAATATCTAAGCATAGATGGAAATGATTTGGTTAAAAGGGCAGAGTAGACCATATTCAGCTACGTAAAATTAAATTTTTGAATAAGTGAAGAAAGCATCTTGGAAAATGGTGATCTAAATACGTCAGCACAGAGGGAAAGTGTTTGTTAAGATGCCATGTCCTTATGTGTTGTGGTAAGTGGCTTTCTGGCTTTTAAGGAGATGGCTCAGCCACCAAAAGTACCTTCTGTTCTTGCAGAGGATTGGAGTTTGGTTCTTAGCACCCTCACTGGGTGACTCGCAAAAGACTGTAACTCTAGCTCCAGGGGATCTGACTTCCTCTTCTGGCCTCCTTGGATGCCAGCCCACACACAGATGCACACATATGCACATAATTGAAACTAAATAAATCTTTTTTAAATGAAAATATGTTCTGAACGTAGAAGTACCCCCCTCACCCCCTAAGTTGTTTGCACTCTTATTTCCTTTTTCTGGAAAAAAAAAAGACTACTTTTTTTTTTTTAACGTTTTACTCATTTTTATTGCAATATTCTGAGAAACAAAATGATCATCATTCCCAGCAACTGGATGTAGGAAATTGTTTATGACAAGTCATTAGAGAAAGGTTCCATTTGATTCCCTGCTGCAAGGGCTCCTCGATGCCTCCAGGGGGAATGGGGCCATCTTTTTAGAGTATTTGCATTTTTTTGATGCAAACTGCATGAGGCTTTATTGTAGTTGTTTAACGAGCTAACCCCATGTTAGCTCGGCCTTCCATCCACCCACTATGGCGGATGGCTAGGAAAGACCCTTGGAAGAGTCTGCATAGAGATCTTATAGGGCAGCATAAGGGGAGTGTCTAGGGGTACACACGGGCTCAGGATTGGTGTGCCTCCAGGCTTGGAGGGTTTGCCCTGTGTTGATTGGTCAATTGATTGTTATGGCCCATAAGCCCTCCCAGGGTGGTTGCTATGCTTTGCACATCATTGCTGTGCACTTGTCCGAAAAGCACACCCAGAGCCGTAAAGCATAGCACCACCAGCTAACTTCTGATTGGTTCCTTGCCATGAGGCAGGCATCTAACCTCCTAGTGACCAAGGCAAGGTCAGGGCAAGCACATGTTACTGTCATGGCTGCCGAAAGGGGGAGCTGGTCCCTTCATTCTCCCATTTTTTTTTTTTTTTTTTGAAATTCCAATCATGGAATTGCTGTCTCTCTAGCGCCCCCATCAGGGAGTGAGAAATATTGACATCCCCATGCAAGGGAGTTCCTTTTGACTTAGCATTTCAACCAGGGAAAATGGGCGGTGAATTCTTTCCCATGCTACTTCCTGCTGACTTTGGGACGGAGTTAGGGACCCAAGAAGGCTGAAATGCTAGTCAAAAGCAAAAAAGGGAATTTAGGCAATGGGGAATCCATCAGGAGCTTCTGGTTAGCAGACTCTGTTGCAGAGACAGGGGGTGTCCGCATCAGCTGGACTGGCTCACATCCACAGCAAGTCCAGGGCTCCCAGTCTACTTAGGAACAGCTAGTAGTCAGCAACTGATACTCACATGTGTCTGCCAGAAGCAGAAACCTGTTTAAGACATGTTTAAACTAGGAACAGAAGTTAAAACTTATTTAAGAAGCCCACAATGCAGAAAAAGCAGATATCTGCATATCTTTCAAACAGCAGGAGCATATTTATAACTTTGAGTCCTAGCAAAAACTACAGATTTGGGCTAGAAGCATGTACATTTTTCTTCTGTCCAGAGAGCCAGGTATGGATTGGACAGAGGTGCCTTTGGCCTGATGAAAAGCCCTTTAAGTTTATACTTAGATGACAACCAGAATAAAATTAAAACCTTGAGCTTGTGCCTGAACAGTAGATAGTCACTACTTTATCAGCTAACATGCTGACTATAGTCTATAGTGGATCTGACTGCCTGATGCTGTCAAGCTGACAACCCTTAATATTTCAGAGATCTGAGAAGGGTATATTTTATACAGTTTCTGAATCTATTAAAAAGTAACAGAAGCCAGTCCATATACAGTTAGCCATACCCAAGTCTCTCCATTAGCATTGGAGGCAGAAGTATCAAAGAACAGCAGTCTTTGCCAGGCCTATAAGGTGAGAGGTTTTTTCTCTCTGTGGAAGAGGGACATGGAAAAGACTGACCTTGTTTTGTCTAGGCAAAGGGGGTGCAATCAATTTTCCAGTGTCCAGCAGCTTTGTCCACAGTCTTGGCCAGGTCCTGGCAGGCAGCCAGTGTCACATTTGAGCATCTCGCTCACTGGTCCAGGTACAGGAACTGTGGTGCCTCATAATCTTTGGAGACTTTGGGTCACTGTCAGGATCTGGCAGTCTGTCTGATATTATAAACGTTTAAAATAACATTTTAAATGCCATATTCTGCAGGTCTTTGAAGCATTAGAGGTCTGTCTGTTTAGTTACTTGACTTAAGCATACATTAAGCACACAGGTGGTTAGGTAAGATCTTATTTCTGTAATTAATTAATTTTTAGTCTGACTGTAACTGGTTTTAACTTAGTAAAATATTTGAAACTTAGCACAGCTGAATTTAAAACTGCATACAGTTACCTTATATTCCTTAAACAGTAGCTACATGTATGCATTTTAGCTGCTTGCTTAAACTTCTTTCTGAGACAGGGTTTCTCTATGGCTTTGGAGCCTGTCCTGGAACTCCCTTTGTCAACCAGGCTGGCCTTGAACTCATAAAGATCCGCCTGCCTCAGCCTCCTGAGTGCTGGGATTAAAGGCGTGTGCCACCAACGCCCTAAACTTAATTTCTGAAAACATAAACTGTAACATCTTATAATAGATTAGCAGCTTTTATAAAACAAGAACTTTACTTAAAAGTAAAGGCTTTGCTTAAAAAATGATTTTAAATTGGAGCTCTTTAAGTACAAACATTAATAAGAAAAGACATTTTAAAAAACATAAACATTTTTAAAAACTGGTTTTAAAAAGAAATTTAAAATCCCTTAATGTCTTTCTGTAATATACAGAATCATTAAAATTTTAAATCTAATTGGAAAACTTGTTTATAAGATGGTACCTCTAATTTCCATGTGGTCACCTTTAGTCAAGATGGCGGTTTAAGTATCTTTTTTTTTAACTTCACCAAAATGGCCACCAGTCAGCCATGTGACCAGCTTGCCATGTGGCTGGCTACAAAATGGAGGTAATCTGCATCATTTGTTTTAGCTGTATGCTTGTAACAGAACTTAGGTTATGCCGGGAAACAGAACATTTTAAAACAAACATACATAATTTATTTGAAAAATAAACAGAACTTTTTAAACAGAATTAACTAAATATGGTCAATTTTTTAACTTACATTACCAATTTTTAAAATTTACTATTTGTAGACATGAGAAACCATAACAAACAGCAGTTTGCATTTTTCTCAGACTTTTAACAACCCTTTTTCTGACCTTTGACAACTTTCCTCTGACCTTCTACAACTTGCTTTGACCCTCTATAACTTTCTATATACCTTCAGTTCATTCCTCTGATTTCCTTAGACATTCTTAGACAAATTTTTCTCTCCCTTTCCCTCTTTATTATTTTAGTCTCCTGTATTTTTCTCTCATTTCTCAGTCAACATAAAAACTCTTATTAAAGTTCTTTTTATAGTGTTTTTTTTTCAAAAGAAAATGTAAACCTATCTTAATTCATAGAGGACATGATAACATACACAGAAAATGTTAAATATCACAAAGCTACATTCAGAGATAAGAAGTGAATTGATTATTTTTTTTTTAGTTTTTATATATTTGAATAACAAATAAGATTGAATTACATGACAATCCCAGTTCCCTTCTCCCTCCCTTCCTCCTCAAAGACTACGTTTTTACCAGAGAAATTAAAAACTAACTTAAAACTCCAAAAGTGAGCTAAAGCCATGAACATAATTCACGAAAAAGGAAGATATGATTATTTAACACACAGTGTATTAGTGATCTACTTATGATATAAAATGGAATCACTTAATGAAACAGAGGGCTATTATTTTTGCTATACCATTAGCTGAGATTAAAGAAAAATCCTAAGAAATACAATGTCCATTTATGTAACAGGAAACAGCTCCTTCGTGCTGTCATTGGTTCAAGCACGTTGAAGACAAGCAAAGTTCTGGTGGCATTAAGATGGAAACTGTGGTGGGAGTGGACTCTCCAAAAGGCTCAAGTACCCTTGCTGGTGGCACTGTTAAGACATGACCAAAGCAGGAAAGCTTTGACCTAATCAATGGATTTCGTGGATAGATCCATGTTTTAGCAGCATTATTAGGAGGCATTAGAAACTCAGAGGTACAGCCTAGTTGGAGGAAGGCGGTCACTGGGAGCATGCCCTTGAAAATACCCTGCTCCTTGTCCTTCTGTCTTACTGCTTCCTGGTTCCAATGAAGGCAGTGTCTTCCTCTACCATGTGTCCCAGTCCAGTATGTTCTGCATCATCTCAGACCTAAAAGCAATGGGACTAGCTGACTTGGAACTAAGCCAAATAAATCTTCCTCCTTCAAGTCAGTTCTCTGGTGCTTTGTCATAATGTCCAAAACTAGCACAAGGAAGTGCTGGCTATGTTGGTACAGTATATCTTCTTCACCACCACTACCGCCAGGCAGCCTTCTGTCCTCAGCTTGTGGCAAAGGAGGGACTGGTCAACTTCCCTAGGATTTTTCCAGTCAGAGCCGAGGGCTTCTTTGTCTCTAGCTGTGACTCAGTGAGGAGTCAACCCCAGAAGCCGCCTGCTGCAGTTGTATCTTGACATGCAGAGCAGGAATCCATGGCAACAATGGGTTGGTTTGCAAAGAGAAGCCTATGGGGCTGTGCTTCCTTGGGTTCTCATCCTCGCTGAGGTCATTTCTGCACCACATTACAAATGAAGAAATCCTCTTCTTGCCACACTGAGACACCGTGAGTGAATCAGCCTTCAGTTTACCACCCTTGCTTTGCTACAGTGGGCTTTCTCTGCTTTGCAAGAACCCGTGGCTAACCTCTGGTCAGGGATTGTGTAAACTGTTTGTCCAATGCCTTTGAAATCAGCACTGGTGGAAGTTGTTAACCTGTGGGAATCTGAAAACACTGTAAGTTGGGTATTTCCTTCCTTCCTTTCTTCTTTCCTTCCTTTCTTCCTTCCTTCCTTCCTTCCCTCCTTCCTTCCTTCCTTCCTTCTTTCCTTCCTTCCTAGATAGCCAGTTGTTAAACATCTCCCAACTTTGCTGAAGGAACATCATGCTGGATTTTTGGCCCTAACAATCCAGAGAATTGAGGATCAGGCAGCCATTTATGCTGAGCCCACTCCAATCCCACCTGGAACTTACATGCTGCTCCACATTACAAATGAAGAGTACCTCCTAGGGGAAACTTAGGTGTTAGAGGGTTTCCAGCCCCACCCTCAAAACAAAGTTCTGCCTCAAAAATATTCAGCCTACTTGCAGTAGGCGACCTTCCTTCCCTGCACAGCTGGCTGGTGCCCTGTTAGCAGGGAGAGACAGTAAAATCTGTGTGCACTGTCTGCTCTGGATGAAACAGAGCTCTGCAGAAAGCACATTGGCCTCTGAGTTCACCCTGGAGCTTAGGCAGAGGCAAAGAGGAAGCCTGCCTGCCTGCCATATGGGAGAAAAAGAGAAAAAGAAATACCCAGGCTTCCCACGATGTCCATGTTTCCAGCTGGCTCTTCTCAGGGGCTGCTTTCTAGAGGAATGAAGACGGCATCTTTCTTTGTGCCCTGTGACTGCCTGCTGGCAGAGAAGACCCAGGAATGCCCAGGCCTCTGCTCAACCCCTCCTCTTTTCCTCCTCCTCTTGGAAAAGAAGCAAGAATGAGGAGCAGAAGATGAGCGTGGAGGCCTTTTCAGCTGTCTTCTGAATTATTTTTAGTGACATGCAGGACAACTGTGACTATTCATACTGACCACATCCATGGTTTCATTTCTAGAAGTTGATTCTAAAGAAATAATAAATAAAGGGATTGTGCATGGACCTGCTTATTGCTTAACTGTTTAGAACAGGGGTGAACAATTAGGATCCAGCCTAATGTCTAACAGGTGGGAATGTCTAAGTGTGAACATAACTCGGCAGTCCACAGTAATGCACCACAGTGGTCATAAGACAGAACCCGCCTATGTTACCCAACTTAGACCCTGGCCTGCAAGATGGCTCGGGAGATAAAGGTGCTTGCCACCAAGCCTGACAAGTTGAATTCCATACCTAAGAGAGAACTCCTGAGAGTGGTTCTCCAACTGCCGCATGCACACCCTGGCATATGTGCCCTCAAATCCCCCACAGTAAACAAGTAAGTGAATAAAATGACTGAAACATTAGGTTTGAATTTTATATTCAGAATGCCAGACAATATAAAAAGGGGGAAGCAAACCAAGCCATACTGAAAACTGGGAAGATACAGTGGTTTCCTTTGTGTGGTAAAGCTGTTAGGGGCTTTACTTCCGCTTTTCTCTGTGCTTTCTAAGTTGTGGTGGATAAACTTAGATAGAACAGAGCTCATTCATTGAGCATTTCTCTGGTACCCTTAGGATGGATTCCTCATTTACCCATGGTGACAACAAAACTCAGCTTAAGTAACTTGCCCAAAGTCACACTGCTGATACATGGAGAGAGGCCACGATGTGGAGCCAAGCTCTTTGATTTTAGAATCAAAGTCTCCTTCCATCCCAACTTTCCCAATAAGAAAAGAAATTAGATAAGTAATTTATATCAAATTGTATGTATAAATAACTACACATTGAAAAAATAAGCATTTCAGTAGCAGACCCACCCTTCAAAGCTAGTTCAAGGCTTAGCTCATTTTTTTGAGAACTTCCTCACTTGTCTGTGAACCTTTGTGCCCATATCTGTTCCACGTGTGTACTTTTATAATGTCCCCATTGTCTGCCCCTCCTCCATGCAGGGTGTACTGTTATACTGTCCCCCATCGGCTGCCCTTCCTCAATGTAGGATTCACACAGGCATATCTCAGAGATATTTCAGACAAAAGCAATAAAGAACCTATCATTCTAAATCAAGAGTCTCTGTGTTTGGGGTCAGGACAGATGTCTCAGTGGTTTAGAGCACTCGTTGCTCTTGCTGAGAACCTGGGATAAATTCCCAGCATCCATGTGGTGGCTCACTGCTATTTGTAACTACAGTTCCAGGAGCTCCAACACTCTCTTCTGACCTCTGTGCATGCCACACACACACACATGGTACATGTTATACATGAGAGCAAAATACACATACTTATAAAATTGAAAGACAGATTCACAAATTACTGGGTTTCAATATCCATACAAGTTATATTTACCTGATGCCATAGCCCATTAAGTGTATAATAGTATTGTGTCCAACAATTTAAGCACACACTATTGCTAAAATAATCACTAGGACTCATTTGAGCCCTTGACATGTCCTAATCCTCTGTAGGTGGGGATCTTGACTCAGTGAGAGTGGCTACTGTCATATCACGGTGGTGGTTGATGAAGCTTGAGTTGGTTGTGGTCATTTCTTCAAATAACATGACAGTGTGATCCTATTTCTGTGATAAAATATCTGACATAAGCAACTTCAGGAAGGAAGGGCTCATTTGGGCCACCACTTAAGGGTACCGCCCGAATGGCAAGGAAGTCATGGTGGCTCTTCCTTTTCCCAAGAGACACCTCTACAACAGGCAACGGGTGCTGCCTCATTGTGTTTTACTCAGCTAACCCTTTAATATCATTTCCAGAATGTCTTCTGTGCTCCTGTTAGTGATGGTACTTTGACAATCACAATAGTAACTTCAAAGACTCTGACTCCAGAACCCCATAACATGATAATATTGATGAAAAAGTTTGAGGTGTTATGGGAATAACCAAGTGGAACACAGAATGAAATGAGCACAGGCTGACGCAGGGTTGGTAGACGCAGGGTTCCCAAACCTTTCACCTGTAAAATCACAATTACCAACCTGCCAACAAAACCCAGATAACACTGTTTCCAAATGAGTCAGTTATCTAAGCAGACACTTTTCAAAATAAGAAATACAAATGGGCAACTAATATATGAAAAATACTTATTATTGTTAGTCACCATGGGAATGCAAATCCAAGGCACAATGAGATTCCATGACATCTCTGTTAGAATGACTACCAAAAAAGTGTCCATTGTGGAAAACAGTATTGGGGGGTCTCAAAAATGCACAACTTGATTGTTATATGATCAAGCTTTCCCACTCTGGTTATATATCCAAAGACAACTAAACCAATGTGCCAGTAAGAAACTTACATATCTGTGTTTACCAGGATAGTATTCATACTAACTAAGACACAAAATCACTTTAAGTGCCCTTCAATAGATTAATTGATAAAGAAAATGTGCTATATATTCACAATGAGATATTATTCAACCATAAAGAAGAATGTCTAGAACTAGATAGCAAGACCCTATTGTGAAAAATACCACCCACTGTTGCTGCAGGGCATGAAGAAGTCAAGCTGAGCTGGAAGCTTTCTCCTGGCTCACTAGATTCCATAGTGCTGGAAAGTGACATGCAGGCTGCTGGGAGGAAAGGTCATACAGTCTTACATGGCTGTGTACACAATATGTACATGATACTATGATCTGCCAGGCGAGATGTGCCTATGGTGCAAAAGTGGCATGATGTGATGTTTAGGGGGGTAAACAACTGTTCCCTGATTGGATCTGAGGACAGTCCCACAGGAGGGGGACTCATGTCTGCTGTTGTAAAGGAGGTCAAAGCCCATGCATAACTTTAGGTCATAGATCTTAGAGAAGAAGCTCCTATTGTTGTTTTCCTAAATGAGCTAGGAATCCCCCACAGCAAGCTAGCCAGCAAGGTTAGCCACCAATAAGCTCTGGGTTTGATTAAGAGCTCTTGCCTCAATGAATGAGGTGAAAGAATGACCAAGGATGATTCCAGACATCAACCTTAACTCTCCACATGCATGCATACACATGTGCATGCATCCACACACATATGTCCACACATATGTAAATACCCATATACATCATACACATACACACGTGTGGGAAAAAAGGTTGAGGGAGATTGACTAGGAGGATGGATTTCATTAGTACACACTGCATGCATGTGGAGATGCCTCAGTGATGCCATTAATGTGTATAATTGATATATGCTAATAAAAAAGCAAAACAATTCTTTTTGAAGTTTTGATTATCTTACGAGTATAGTAAAGTGTAATGAACAAGATGTACCCAGACCCTCACAGAGAGCCTGGGGGACGGAAGGCCACCTTTTCCTCTCTCTTATTTCCTTTCTTTCCTTCCTGTTGCAGCCCAGATATCAGCTGCAGTCTCCCCACATAACAAGATAAAACACACTAGAAATTTCAAAATCAATGCCCTGAGGAAATTTAAGGCCTTACCCAAGATCCCCATGAGTTGTTTGGAAACATGTTATCTGGTTTACTCTCCCAGCCACTTCAGACTCCATGAACCTGTACACTGAGATGGTCTGCTTTCCTTTGCTCCAGATGGAAGAGCAGCCCTTCCTCAGTTTCTGTGGACACCCTCATGCCCCACTTAGAAGGCAGCCTGAGTCTGAGGCTGTCATCAGAGATGTTGGGGAGCTGAGGAGAAACTCAGACAGCTCCAGAGTGAACTTAGACATCCTTATGAAAACCAAACCAAAGCAAACTCTGTAGCATTGATGCTGGGAAATGTGTTCTTATTGGCTGATTTGCTTGGTGGAGCGCCTCTCTGGCCCCTCCTCCCATTGCTGTATGTGAACACATGTGCACATGAATATGCATAAGTCAGTATTCTCTGGACTCTGAAGTTCCTCAGCTCACTCTGAAGACAGTGCTGGAGCTTTCTAGGCGCCCAGCTGGACAAATGGGTCTTTCACTGCAGCAGAATCCTCTCCTCTTACAAGGTCCTTGTGTTTATGGAAAATAAACATTTTTTATCTGTTTTCATTCGTTAACTTTGTGTCACTGAAATGAAATGCTTTAGCAACCAATTTGATAAAGGGAAGTTGTTTGCTTAGCTCATTATTTTGAAGGTTTAACTCCAAAATTATTGGCCTAGGCCCCTGGTGAGGGTGGCTGAGTAGTAATAGCAGCAGATATGTAGGAGACAGGGCCACATCTCAGGCCATGGAGAAGAGAGTGAAAAAGAAGGATGAAGTCCTCACCGTCCTTTTAACTGCATGTCCCAGTGACCTAAGGATTGCCACTCAGCTTCACTAATTTGCACTACCTCTAAATAGTGCCACCCTAGGGACAAAGCCCTTAGTAAACATTCAACATTCAAATTAGTGTGTGTGTGTGTGTGTGTGTGTGTGTGTGTGTGTGTGTGTGTGTGTGTGACACTTAAATATAACATTTCTATGTTGGCAAACAGAAAATGAGTGCAAAAATAAGCAATACCTTAATCTTTAAGTCCCCTAAAAACTCACAGTTCACGTAAGAAGTAACCCCACACAAGTCACAGGTGCTGTAACAGAAGTAGGGACAAAAGACCCTAGGATTCATGGGGATGGAGCAACCTGTAGATTTGGGCTTTTTCCTGAAGATGGAGTTTCTTTCCAGCCAGGTCCCTCAGCCCTTTAGTCCCAAATAGATACACAGAGGCTTCTGTTAATTATAAACTGTTTGGCCAATGGCTCAGGCTTCTTATTGGCTAGCTCTCTCTTAATTATTAACCAATTTCTATTAAATTATGTATTGCCATGAGGCTGTGGCTCACCCATAATGCTCCAGCATGTTACTCCTTCGGTGGTTACATGGCATCTCTCTGGTGACTCCTCTGTGTTCCAGCCTTCTCCTACACTGCCCATACTTCCTGCCTAGCTGCATCCTGTCTGTCCATTGGCCAAAACAGCTTTATTCATCAACTAACAAGAGAAACACATTTACAGCATACAGAAGGACTTCCCCCATCATTTTCCTGGCTGTGATAAAATACTATGACCAAAATGCAACTTAGGGGAGAAAGGGTTTACTTACCTCACAGTTCCAGGTTGGAATCTATCATAGAGAAGTCAAAGTCATAGGAACTTCAAACAGCTGGTCACAACACATCCACAGTCAAGAGCAGAGAGAGATGAATGCAGGCATACACACATGCTTGCTTGCTTGCTCAGTTCCATTTCTCCACTCTCACTCAATTCAGTAGGCTCTACTAGGGAATGATGTTGCCCATTCAACTGGATGTGGATCATCCCACAACCAATTGGCTAATTAAGATAGAGCCCCACAGACATGCTCATCGGCCAACCCAATGTACACCATTCCTCACTGACATCTCTCCTCAGTTCTAGCTTATGTCAAGTTGACATCAGAGGCCCCTTAGAAAATTCAGGGCTTGTCATGCAGACATCAGAGTTATTTTCTCAGGCTATATGTTGATCTAACATGCCTCATAGTTTCCTTCCAAAGCTTCTCTTTGGAGGCAGCTGCCAAGATTCTTTTCATTGCTTTGCATAATACACAGCATTTGACTGGCATTAATCTCATGGCCCTAACTACCCACCAACCTTCAGGATGCCTTTCATCTGCAAGCCTCAAGAGGTTGGGCAATAGAGAACACAAGGATCTTCAGAGAAAATCAGTGTGTGTTGAGGTGCTTGAGTAAAGACCATTTTCAACTCGTTTCCTCTTCCTGTTTCTTTCTCCTTTCAACATCAAATGTAAAGCAGAGCCCTTATTTCAGATCCTTTAAAAGGAAGAAGGTGGGGCTGCTGACCTCGACTGTCACAAAGAATGTTGACTGCCTTAATTTCAGTTTCAACAAACTTCCTTGCAGAAGTACCTTGTGCTGTGCTTGGTTTGACTTAAACTTCCACTTTGATCATGACACCCTTAGCTGGCGAGACAAACTGCTTTATTGTGGAGGTTCTAATGTCTATGGAACAAATGTGGTGACTGGTTAAATAGATCAGTTGAATATCCAGAATAAGTGAGTAAGATTAATAGTGTGTCAGATTTCTGAAGATAGGGTGAAGGGAGATTGAAGAGTCTGGATATAGCTCAATTAGTAAAGTATCGGGATCTAAGACTAATCCCTGAAACCCACATTTAAAAAATAAAAGAACCAGGTATAGAGGTTAATGTCTATCATCCCAGCACTGGAGAGGGGGAGACAGTGGATGCATGGGACTCATTAGCCAGTGAGAGACCCTGTCTCAGCAAAACGAGATGGCCGGTGCCTAAGTGGTGAAAGCTAAGAATGACCTCTGGCTTCCACATGTGTGCACACACACATGAATGCACACCTCAACACACATGTGCACACATACAAGCTTTGAGAGTTTGCTCGAGATCATAAGGCAGGTCCATTTGCATCTAGATCCATGTTCAATGATTTAAGGGGATGAAATTATCTTAGCAAATAAGAATCATTAAAACTTGATGGCAGTATATGAATAGCCCACACCCACAAAATTTTGAACAGAGTCATTACAAATTTCTACTCATGGCAAACCAGCAGAGGTGCTCATCTTCAGCTATTAAAAAAAATTAAAAACGTGAGCTCCTATGTGGGTGCTGGCACTGAATTTGGGACTGAATTTGTGGAAGAGCAGTATGTGCTCTGAACTACTGAGCCATCTCTCCAGCTCCCCATGGTATTTTCTGTATAAGTGGATTTCTCAGTATCTGTTACAGTGATGAAAAACTAATACAGCAACCTTATTATAGAGACTCAGACATAGGACATGTCCCTTCTGCTAGGAAAAGACACAGCAAGAAGGCATTATATCAAGTAGAAAATATCCCTCATTGGACACAAGCTGCTAGCAGCTTGATTTTTTTACTTTCCAGACTCAAGAACTATGAGAAATGAATTTTGTTGTTTATAAGCCACCTACTCTATGGCATTTTGTCTTAGTATCTCAAATGGACTAAAATGCACATAACACAAGCAACAGTCCTCAAATCCTCCCTTGCAGCTCCCACTAATATATAATGTATTCTCCTTTCTGGTCAGTTACACAGTAAAGATCACAACATGTAGACTATTCTACAACTTACTTTTTCAACTTGGACATTTTTCATGTGTACAAACACAGATCTACACTGGCCACTCTCTGTGTAGCATGAATACCTTCTAATTATTGAAACTGGTCCTCTGTTCATGGTGTTTGAAGGTGGTTTTCCAGCCTGTGTTATAAAAGTGTGTGTGTGTGTGTGTGTGTGTGTGTGTGTGTGTGTGTGTGTGTTGTGTGTGTGTGTGTGTATGTGTGTGTTATACAAATGTGGGTGCATGTAGAGAAGGCCCATGGTTGACATCAGGCATTACCCCCATCACTCTGCACCATCATTTGTTGAAACAGAAGGTATTAGTTTCTTTTCTGTTGCTGTGATAAAAAAGCATGCCCAGAATGGACTTATGGAAGAAGCAGTTTGTTTTGATTTATGGTTCCAGGGGGATAGGAGTCCACCATTTCAGCAGCAAGCAGCAGCACAATGGCAGAAGCTGGAAGCTGAGAGCTCACATGTTCAACAGCAAGCATGAAGCTGAGAGAAACAGACAGAAGCTGGATGAAGCTGTGGAATCTCAAAGCCTACCCCCAGCAATGTACTTCCTCCAGCAAGACTGTACCACTGAACAGCACCACTGACTGGAGACCAAGTGTTCGAATCCACATGCTCATGATGGACAAGTCTCATTCAAACCACCACCACATGGGCCGTGAACTCCACGAATCCACCTGTCTCTGTCCCCCTTTTTCAACAATGCACAGGTTACAGGCACCTGCCTCTATGCTTGGCTTTTTACATGAATCCTGAAAGGGGCAACTCAGGTCTTTGCTCTTACACAGTACCACGTTGCTGACTGCTACACCATTGAACACATTCCAGCCTTGTGTTAGGGAATTTTTAAATTCTTTCCATAGTTTTGAACACCTGTCTGAGAGGCTTCTAGCTGGTGAAAACAGCACTGGCTGGGTCTCCCCTAACCCATCCTGGGTCCACAAGCAGCCAACAACCAAGCTGCCTTGGCACACTTGCGCCCCCTGGTGGTCACTACTAGGTACTTTATCTCCCTCTTATGTTTTACCCAGGTCCTGGCTTCTGAGAGTGATCAACAAACCTCACTCTCCTTGATTAAAACTCATCACCAGCGACAAAAGTGGGCCTCCTTCCAGCCACAATTTAGCTTTCCAGGCTCAGCTTGTTAGCTCCATAACATTCTGTTCTCCAGGACACAATGGCACTCATCACTACTCTGAGAAGCATGGAATGGTAGACTTGGGTTGAAGTTCACAGCCATGTTCCATTGTGAAGGCAACTGTCTCAACAAACAGGGACATTCCTGGCTTTTTTCTTACATCCCCAGGGAAGAAGTTGTAGGGCTGGGACAACTCTACAGTTGTCCTCATTTGTAAAGGGAAGATATTTACACTTTTAGTAAATGCTTGCTAAGGAGTTGAATAGGTCATAGAGTTCTGCAAAAACTATTCCTATCTAACTGTGTGAACAAGCAGAAGGCCAAGGGACTTCCTGTGCTTGGCTGGGTAAGCTAGTTTCCTGTCTCTTGGAGCCCAAAGCACCTGACTGCACTAAGGCAGCCATCTTGGCATGTCTTCCTTCATTCCCCCGGTGCACCTGTTTTCTTGGCAAGGAGTAGTTACAAGGATGCCAGTGTCTCTGGTTTCATCCAGAGGTCTTCCTGGTGGCCTTTGATGACCCTGTGCTCTTCCTCCTATTCCATTCAGTTATATCCAGCCTTTTCATCCTCAAGCACCGGAGGCAGAAAGCTGCATCTCAGAGTAACCCAGGACAGGACTCAAAGGGAGCAACAAGCAGCTGATGCTCACAGACGTGCTCTGCCCTCAGGGACAGGGTCAACAGCATTGCCACCAGCACAGTCCCCATCACCCACAGCCTAGGTCACTGTGACAGCTTCCTAGTGACTTAATGTCGCCTCCTCTGCTCACTGTGTGTCTATTCTCAAACAAGCAGGTTAGTCCTTTGAAATAGTAGTTACACTTGTCATTTGCCTACTGTCACTATCACAGAGCATGACATGGCCTCTGGTTGACTCTAGCCTCTCCTCTCTCAGCTCCCCTTCACCCTGCTTCTTCCCAACTCATTCTCTGTCTTATCCTTGCATTGTTATTATTACTATTATTGTGTGCATGTGTGTATGTAGTGCATTGTGCTCATGCTTGTATGTGTGCATGTGTGTGTCCTCCTCTGTCACCTTATTTTTTGAAACAGTCACTCACTGTATCTGCAACTCTCTGATTCACTAGACTAAATGGCCACTAAGGTCCAGGTATCTGCCTGTCTACACACACACACACACACACACACACACACACACACACACACACACACACTTCAATGCCAGATTTACAGCTTTTCACATGGGTGTTGGGGATACAAACCCATGCCCATATGCTTGTACAGAAGTCACCTTATTGACTGAGCCATCTCCCTAGCCTTATGTCTGCTCCTTAAGCATACCAGTATGCTTCCACTCAGGCTCTTGGCACTTAGTATTCCTGTGTACACCCTCAGCATGATGGGAGTTCTGCTCCCATTTAAGTAACTCTTAAACTGAGGCCTTGCCTGACTGGGCTACCTTAAATAGCCCCTATATCCTTCTGCGTCCTTGTTCTGCTTTGATTTCATCATAGCATTTGATGGACATAAAATCACAATCCGTTTCTTACTTTCTTTATTCTATGCTATGTACATCCCCTATGAAAATATGAATTTTAATTACTTAATTAATTAACTTATTTATTTACTTATTGTTTTTCAAGACAGGGTTTCTCTGTATAACATGTATGGCTGGCCTAGAACTCTTTTTATAGACCAGGCTGGCCTGGAACTCACAGAGATCCACCTGCCTCTGCCTCCTCAGTGCCTTCATGCCTAGCTTTCAAAATCTAAACTTCTTAAGGCCAAGTCTTGACCTCTTCTGTTCACTGTTGGATTCTCTGGGTACAAACCCCTTGAGATACTGATTACCTAGCTGGTGTTCAGTAAATACACCCCCCGCGTCCCCCCCACCGTGTGTGTGTGTGTGTGTGTGTGTGTGTGTGTGTGTGTGTGTGTGTGTCTGTCTGTCTGTCTGTCTGTCTGTCTGTCTGTCTCTGTGTGTCTGGGGATTAAATCTAGGGCTCTGCTCTTGCTAGGCAAATCCTCTACCACTGAGTTACACTGACCAGCTCTGAAAGGATTTATAATAACTTGAATGGCACTGTCTTGTCCCTGAGTCAAGAGAGGACACATACACACAAATCCCATCTTCATTTCTAATTCTGGAAGGCTCAAAACATCTTCAGGGCAAACTGGCTGTCAGTCTCTTTTCAATCCCTTGAATTAAAAGTATATGTGACCTGGAAGTTCTTCTATCCAAATCCAGGATTTTGTGTATACAGAGCAAACACTCTACCACTGAGTTGCATCCCTAGCTATACTGCCCCCACTGTGTATGTATATATTTAATGTGCATGCATATGCAATTTTTCAAAATCCTTTCTGCTTAGTAATATGATTAACACAAATGCTATTGGGCCAGGCATTGATGGAATGATGCAATTACCTCCAGGGGAGCCAAGTTGTGTGGGAAATAAAAGGAGGCCTTATGAGGCTCTAAGAATAGGCAAATAGAAGTGGATGCAAGGTCAGGCTTGACACTGTGCTCCACACAAGGTGGGAAGCACCCAGGGATGGTTTGGCATAGACCATAGCTGTTTTATGACTCATGATGGTGGAGGTGTCCCCGCACCTGTGAGCAGTAGACCTGCACCAGGAAGAAGCTGGGCAAGAGAGAATGGACTAACAATGCCAGACAAGGTTCTGAGGCTCGGGGGCAGGTGTGAGGGCTCAGCCATAGAAAGAAAGCTCTGGAAAAGGTTCGTTCCCAAAAAGTGTCTGGTGGGCATCCATGCCATCATTAGGATAACTGTCTCCACTTTCAAGTTCAAGGGCTCTGGGGTGGTTAGTGTCCAATTTGGGGACATCTGGCCATAGAAAGCCTGAGTCTGGAATCAGAGTTAGATATAAAAAGGAATCAAGTAAATGGGTCTTAAGAGTGACAGGTGAGTTCAAGGAGCCCTTAGTAAATGTTCTCCCCAACTCCTCAGCCACTTTATCACTTTCCTTTCCTAAACTAGCCTTCCTGTCTGTCTTAGCATTTCTGTTGCCACAACAAAACACCATGATAAAAAAGCAAATTGGGTGGGGAAGGGTTTATTTGGTTTACCTTCCTAATCTCTGCTCATTACCAAAGGAAGTCAGGACAGGAACTCAAGCATGGCAGAAATGTGAAGGCAGGAGCTGATACAGAGGCCATGGAGGGGTGCTGCTTACTGGCTTGCTCTTCATGGCTGGTTTAGCCTGCTTTCTTATAGAACCCAGGACTACAAACCCAGTGATGGAACCACCCACAATGGGCTGGGCCCTCCCTCACTGATCACTAATTCAGAAAATGCCTTACAGCTAGATCTTATGGAGGCATTTTCTCAGTTAAGACCCCTTCCTTTCTGAAGACTCTAGCTTGTGTAGTTGACATAAAGCCAGCCAGTAAGACTGACCCCTTGTTAATGTGACACACAAATACATCACTATTAAGCCACAGCCCTTCCTTTCTTATTCATCCCCAAGATCTCACATTAAAAACATAAGTAATTGTGAAAGTCCCACAGTCTTTACAAAATTCAAACACATTAAAATTTCAGTCTCTTTAAAATAGGCTATCTCTTTTAAAATCCAAAGTCTTTTCAAGTTCAAATTCTCTCAATTGTGGACTCCAATAAAACAACAACAACAAAAAAAACCCAAATACATTCTTACTTTGAGAGGGAAAAATCAAGGCACAGTCACAATCAAATCAAAGCAAAACCACACTTCAACATCTGGGATCCACTCATGGTCTTCTGGACTCCTCCAAAGGACTTGGATCAGTTCTTCAGCTCTGCCTCTTGCAGCACACACAGCCTGTCTTCTAGGCTCCAGCTAGCTCCAATCTACTGCTGTTGCTATTTTTGGTGGTCATCCCATGGTACTGGCATTTCCAAAACTGCTGGGGTCTTTTGTTACAATTGGGCTGCACCTTCACCAATAGCCTCTCATAGGCTTTCCTTATGGTGCCAAGTCTCAGCTTCTCTGCATGACCTCTTCAGTCCTGGATCTTCAACCGCCACTGAGGCTACACTTTAGTCAACAACGTCTCACAGTGCCAAGCCTCAGCTGTTCTCCATGACCCCTTCATGAATTCATAACCAGTACCACCTAGGTAACACAAAGGTTTCACTTCAATGGTGCTGGTCTCTGACTCTTCAGAGCCACAGCCCACTAGAATGACAGAATCTTAATTCAAAATAGCAAACAGACCTGACAGAGTCTTTAAACTTCCCTCTGAAACTTCACAAGCCAGTCCCCATCTTCTGTCACTTTTATACTGATATTTTATTGTTCTGGTCTATTTATCTATATTCAATAAATACATATTCAAGGCAGGAAAATTGAAGCAGAGGTCCACAGGGAGTACAGAGAATGGCAGAATTACTCTAAATGTAGGTCTCCTGGAGGTTATGGTATGGGTGGTATCTAAATGATGAGCCGAGATTTGGGAGGCCAATGCCTGCAAGTGTGCTTATCATAGTAGCGCCACAGTTTAGGGGCCTTAAAGCTTAGCAACAAATATGGTGGTGGCTTACAGTAGTTTATACACAGGTCTGTACATTCTCCAACCTTCTTTCTATCAAAGTCAGAGACGGATTCTTCTTGTGGATATGGCACTAATGACAGACTCAGAGAGCAGTGTTCCTCTAGAGGCCAGATGAGTGAGAGTGGTGGTAATACTGCTATCTGGATTGCTTTCTCAGGACAAGTGTGTTGGGAATCTACATGGGATCAGCTACCCTGAAGCCACAGGGCAAGAGGGGCTGCATGAAGATACCATATGGAGAGACAAACGCTGTTTCCCCAGCATCAAACAGACACACAAGTATCAGAACTTCTCAGCAATGTGTAGTTTCTGCCTTTAAATCTTTGCACTGAGACCCCAGACATTGTAGGGCAGAGACAAAACCCTTCTCCATGGAGTCTTGCACAAACTTCTCACATATAAGAATGTCTGCGCATAACCAAAGGTTGTTTGTGCCATTGTTTTGAGGGTGGTTTATTACTCAATCATACTAACTAGCAAACATTTTCTGAGATATAAAAGCAGAATTGATGGCCTCCCTATCAACACAAGCCTCAGAATCCATATGAGAACTTCTGACTACTTAGGGGCACTGGAGCTGATGATTTGTTAGTTGGCTTTTAAGACAGGATGGCATGTAGCCCAGGCTGGCCTCAAACTTGCCGTGTAGCTCTGAACAAACTTGAATTTCTGATCTTTTTGCCTTTCTTAGCTAGTGATGAGATTATAGACATGTACTACCTGGTTTATACTGTTTGGAGACTGACTCTAGTGGTGGAGTCCCATCCTAGCCCTCACTGATAGTTTTTGAGTAAGGACATTTGATCGTGATGATGCTTTCTACAATTGCTCTCTGAAGTCGTTTTTGTCATTGGCTAAGGGCAATGGAGGGAAAGGTATCTATTACATCTGCCACCCCAAGAAAGCAGGTGACAACTGTTCCCAACATCCAAAATGAGATCACACTATGTAAATAGACTGGTAGATGAAGTGATAAAAATTCAGTTCTCTAACTCTTGACTCCTCACCCACTCACAAACAGAGGGATTAAATGTGGTGACCCACACAGCACAGAGTGACAGAATTCATGAGAAAGAACTAGGGTATGTGGGGAGAATAGACAATATTGGCAGGTTGAGAACAAAAGAGTAATAACTAATATCTTTCACAAACATGAAAAGGCTTTCTTCTAAACTTAGCCGATGGGAAAGAGATTGCAAAGATTAGATGAGTAACTAGAAGAGGCAAGAAAACTCAAGAGGCTGTGATGTACAGAACCGTAGCAAAGCATGTGTATGATGACAAGTCAGTGTCCAAACAACACAGAAATCACAGAGACTGAGGACTGGGGTTCTGCTCTGCATTTACCAATAGGGGTTTTCCAGGAGCATCCCCATTGTTCTCAAATTAACCTAACTATACTTCTTCCACAGTCCCCGAGTGCACGAGCACTTAAAATCACACTTTAATGACATCGGCTCTTTTTGTGTCAACTCTGGCTACTTAAACTCAAGTATTTAATTAAAGTGAAATTGAATCCTGGGTTGTGCTCTTTGGTTTCACTTGGCCACATTTCTAGTATCAAGAGGCATATATGTGCTGAGCCTATGGGAAGCACAGATTGTAGAGCATCTCCACAGTAGGGGAATGTTCCACAGAGAGTGCTCTGTCTGTCTGAGACCATGGCTATGGCAGGCAGGAAGTACACAGACCAAACAGCCCATTCTTACATGATTAATCCCATCCCTCCTTTCCTCCCACCATCCCCATCCCAACAAATCTTCATTCTTCCAGCAGTTAAAGCCCGTTGTGGTGGCCTGCACAGCTCAGATGCAGACCTCACACAGGGAGCATGGCTGACTACTAGGGATGTTCACCAAAAGGCACAAGAGGGCTGGCTGGGGAAAGTGGAAGCAAGGAGTAATGCAACTTTGCTGTGACGATGGGCTAGTCCTATGGAGCAGGTCCTCCTACTTGCTAGCCCTGAAGTCTCCCTCTAGCATCCTCCCATCACTTGGGAGCAGAAAGCCCTTAGCAAGGGAGAAATACAAATAGCAGAGTCTTGGCCTCAGCACCACAGAGCAGGGCACTGGAGGGTGAGATAGTGCTACAAATAAATGGTTTAACAACCAGCTGACCACTGAGAGGACTTTGCACCCACCCATGTCTGTCACTGCATTAACACCCTTCTCACTCTTTCCATGGCACCCACTGCCACCTAAAGTCATTACATACATTCATTTATGAATTTACCTGTTTTTCCTCCTAACTGTTAAACTCCCTAGAGCCAGAGACCTTGAGCAACTTATTACCCCAGTGTCTAGGAAAGTGCCTGCCTCATTGTGGTGACATTTTGTTTGCACTCTAATGTGGCACCTGCAACTCGAGCAAGTCTGATGAATAGGGCAAAAGCATGGAGATTTAAATGAAAGACAAGGTGTCCGGTCTGGCCGTTTGTGCTGAGAGAGAGAGAGAGAGAGAGAGAGAGAGAGAGAGAGAGAGAGAGAGACAGAGACAGAGAGAAAAGGGGGGGAGGGAGAGAGAGGGTGTTTATTGCAGGGAGGGAGCAGCCTTACATACAGACTTACAGCACAGTGGAAAAACCCCAGGTGTAAGAGTTCATGTTTTCACAACTAGATGGTGATGCCAGTGGGGCAAGGCTGGGGCTGTAAGCCACGACTAGAAAACAGGATACACCTGTGGTTATTGGCTAACAAGCAACTCACAGAGACCCCGTGGGGGCTGGGGCCCAACACTCTAACAAATAAAGCCTGCCTGAAGATCAGAGGGCAGAGCTAGCCACTTGTTAACCATAGAAGCCAGGCAATGGTGGCATACACCTTTGACCCTAGGACTTTCGAAGCACACACCTTTATTCCCAGCACTAGGGAGTTGGAGACAAGAATATAAGGCAGGTGGAGACAGTATCTCCCCACCTTTGGTCTGAGGATTTGGTAGACATAAGAATCTCTCTAGCATCTGGCTCCTTTACTTCTCTGATATTTCAGCATTAACTCCAGGCTTTTATTATTTAAGACCAATTAGAATTCACTATTAACCTCATGGCAGCTGCTCAATAAAAACACATCCTGGTGGTGCTAGGGAGATGCTCAGTGGGGAAGTACTTGCTGCACAAGCATAAGGACCTGAGTTTCCACCCCCAGCACCCTTGTAGGAATCTAGGCATGGCAGAGTACTCCTGCAATTCCAGCATTGGGCCAGGCTGTGGTGGCACTTGGGAGGCAGAGGCAGGCAGATATTTGTGAGTTTTTAGGCCAGCCTGGTCTACAGAGCTAGTTCCAGGACAGCCAGGGATACATTAAGAAACCCTGTCTCGAAAAACAAAACAGAAACAAACAAACAAACAAACAAAGACAATCTCTGGGACTCGTTGGGATCCAGTGTTACAGAATACTATTTTAAGATGTGTTATATTTGTTTATGCTGTGGAACATTTGTTTAATGATGGGATGATGTGTACATTCTTTATGTTATGCTTGTTTAACTCCGAGGAGCTGTGTTAAGAGTAACACAGCTTTGAGTAACACACTTTGGTAAGATCTGGTTGGTCTAATAAAAAGCTGAACAGCCAATCACAAGGCAGGAGAAATGACACACAGGGCTGGCAGGCAGAGAGAATAAATAGGAGAAATTTGGGAGCAGAGATCAAGGAGTGAGACTAGAAGGGGCTAGCCACACAGCCAGATGTGGAATAAGAAGGAAAGAAAAGACATGCAGAAATAGAGAAAGGTGAAAGCCCAGAGGCACAAGGTAGATGGGATAATGTAAATTAAGAAAAGCTGACCAGAAAGCCAAACTAAGGCTGGGTATTCATAAGAAAGAATAATTTTAAAAGACATAAAGAATGAATTATCTTCTCAATCTTCACGGTTAGTGTTCTGGTTACTGTGTGTATTTCCTATTTCAAGATGAAGCAGAAAGAAAGGAAGAAAGAAAGAAAGAAAGAAAGAAAGAAAGAAAGAAAGAAAGAAAGAAAGATTGCAGTTAATTCCCCTCCCAATCAGTAGTTTCTTGCAGACAGATTCTCTGTACTCCCAACCTGTATTTGTAAGTTTCCCTTTCATTTCTCTCGGTCAATCATACACTATAAAGTCATAACATATAATTTGCATGTGCCCACATAATCTTCCTCTTTAAGTCACCTCTAGAGCACAGCTTCTTAAACTGTGGATCACCTCCCCATATGGAGTCATGTGGGTGGGGGCTTATGCATATGTGTGCATGTATATGTAGGTAGGTGCTAGTGCACATATGTGCATGTATGTGTAGGAGGGAACTTGTGCACATGTGTGCATGTATGTGTAGGCAGGAACTTGTGCACATGAATGCATGTATGTGTAGGTGGGCAGTTATGCACAAGTATGCATGTATGTATAGAAGTCTGTCACATTGGTTGTCTTCTTCAGTTGCTCTCCACTTATTTATTTACAGAGAGAACCTCACTGTGTAACTTGACTGGCCTGGAACTTGCTATGTGGGCCAGGTTGGGCTCAGACTCACAGAGATCCACTTGCCTGTGTCTCCCAAGTGCTGGGGTTAAAGGTGTGTGCCACTCTATTTATCTGAGATAAAATGTTGAGTCAACCAGACAGAGCTCACCACTTTGGTAAGATTAGCCAGTGAAGAAACCCCAGGATCCACCTCTCACCACTTCCCCAACCCTGGGATTATAGGCATGCGCCACTGCACTCAGCTTTCACCTGGGTGCCGGGGATCCAAATCCACCTCCTCATGCTCTTACAGCAAGCACTTTTCTGTCCATATTTTGGACCTTGTCTGCTAGACCTAAGATCTGAGGACCTGAAAGAACCGGGTGGACTACAGTCTAATGCTGTAGACAACCTTACTTCAGTGTACTTTTGTCCTCGAATGTAACAAAGAACTCAAAGATCCAATGTTATTTGAGTTCAGAAAAACATGTAAATAAATGTCGGTAAGCACATGCTAAATATTCACTGAGCAGCCTATTCCCATAACTTTCTCAGGACAGACCAATTTAAACACACTTGCCTGGTGCCTACTATAGATTCTATCTGGAAAAGCATGAAGGCAAGACAGAAGGCCATATTCACATCCAGGATTCTATAGCTGTGTTCTGGCATACAAGAAGAATAAACACATCTTATTAACTGAATTAAATGTTTGTCACAGGAAGCATGAAATCCTGTCCAAGAACAATCCCGGGAACAAAATACACTCTGGTAAAAAAGACCCTCTGCCGTTTTTTTCCTGGAGCCTCTTAACAGTTCCCCAGGCACTGCTCACCAAGGTCATTCTTTTGACCGTTTTCTGGCATTTATCTACCGAGACATCCCTCCAGCCTTTCATATTGCATTCTTTAGAGAATGACAAGAAAACATCTGTACATGTTAAACACACACTATTTTTCTTTTGAACCTTTTTGATGCCACTTTCAGACTTCAGGCTGACTGTATGTTGCATTGATCATCTCTACTGTGTTGCAGATACTGTGTTAAAGGATTCATTTAAAGGTGACTATGAGATTGTCTGACAACAGATTTGAAGCAAACACCAGCCAACACTGTTTACTGTACGTTGCCCTACACAGGTGGAAGGAGCCCCTATTGGCAGAGGGCAGAAAGGGGTGTTGTGAAATACTATTTTAAGATTGCTACATTTGTTCATGCAGGGCAACATTTGTTTTAATGATTCAAAGATGTGTTGCATTCTTTTATGTTACATTTGTTTAACTCAGTGAAGCTGTTACTTTGTTACTTTGCTGGTCTAAAACACCTGATTGGTCTAAGAAAGAGCTGATTGGCCAATTTCCAGGCAGGAGAAATGATAGGTGGGACTAGCAGACAGGAAAAATAAATAGGAGGAGAAATCTGTGAAGAGAGGATCAAGGAACAAGAAAAGGAAGGAGAGGACATCAGGGGCCAGCCATGGAGTAAGAAGTAAACAAAGTTATACAGAATAGAAAAAGATAAAAGCCCAGAGACAAAAGGTAGATGGAATAAGTTAAGAAAAGCTGGTGGGCCGGGTGGTCCCAGCACTTGGGAGGCAGAGGCAGGCAGATCTCTGTAAATTCAAGGCCAGGTTTCAAAGCCACAGCAGAAAAACTGTCTCAAAAAACAAAAACAACAACAACAACAAAAAAAAAGCTTTTGAGAAACGAGTCAAGCTAAGGCCAAACACTCATAAGAAAGAATAAGTTTCCATGTATTTATTTGGGAGGTGGGTGGTCGGTCCCCAAAGAGCAGAGAGTAAAAACAACCAACTACAGGAGGGCATGTGAATGAGGGCACGTGTATCCTCGCTGTGGTGCAGAAAGAGAATCCTCACCTCTAGCTCTCCCCCTTCAATGGAGCAAGCATGAGAGCAACTTTGCCGGCAGACCTGTGTACTCAAGCACCGGGCAGTCTTCAAGGAAGAGACAGCTATGGAGGGGAATCCTGGGAACCCTCACAAAACACTCATGACCATGGACAATGGACACTCAAGAGAAGGTAAATTTTGGTATGGGCCCTCCTGTTACTGGGGAAAAACTCCAAATCTGTGAGTCTGAAGTTAAGTAACCTTAAGTAAGACTTGGACCATTAAAGTTTTCATCTCCATGGTCATGAACATGAATTAGTCAGTCGAATGCAAGGAACTCACAGCCTTTGATCAGCTTCTGTGTAATTCCAACACCACAGGGCACATGTGTTACATCCTCCATATTTAACAGCCTGCCTTAAGTCTATAGTTTATTGATCTACACAGTGTACCTAGGACTCTGATCAACTCCTTATATGCCTCATTTCTTTTAATTCCCTGACAAAATTCAGGTTATTCTTTTCTAGCTAAAGTTTTTAGTGTCAATAATAGACATTATTCTGAAATGACTAGAGAATCTTTGTAGCTAACAGAACTGAAATCACAGTCTTGGTTGCTCATGGACATAGCTGGGTGAACATAGCATCTTTGAGGCTTGAGGAAGAGCTAAAATTGCTGAGATCAGGACATAGGTGACTTGCTAAGGATGTGATGGCCAGTACCATCATTTGGGGTCCCTTGTCCTTTGCAGGCTCTGTGAGACTCATCCCTGCCTTCCTGGGCTGGTCAGCATCTAATGGCACCTGTATAGGTTTTGCACCTGTGCAGCAGTTGTCAGAGTCAGTGAAGAAAGAACCTTCCCATCTCAGCAGTAAATATTAGCAGACTTGCCATAGCATACCCATTTTGGTTCCCATAATAAGTGAATAATGCAAATATCTTTGTGTGATGTTATTATAATCAAATTCATAAGATTTAGAACCAGTATGGAAAAAAATCTCTGGGCATGTTTGTGAGGAATTTTCTAGATTGTGTTCACTGAAGTAGGAAGATCTACCTTTAATGTGTGCAGCACCATTCTGTGGCCTAAACGGGATGCAAAGGAGACAGCAAGCTGAATATAAGCGAGACCCACCCCCCAACTGTAGTTACAATGTGCCCTGTCACCTCTTCTTCCTGCCACCATTCCCCCTGCCATGGTGGACTGTGCCCCCTAAAACTGTAAGCTAGAATAACCCTTCCTTCTTTCCTTCCTTCCTTCCTTCTTTCCTTCCTTCCTTCCTTCCTTCCTTATTGTGGCTCAGCACTGTGTGGGGTAACTATACACTTCGGGCAGCTGGACAACTTCTCTGGTTTGGATACAGCTTAAGCATGCTGGCAAGTGTGAAGTAGAATAAGACAGAAAAGACCATTTTTTGGATCTTGATTTACTAATTTATTTAAAGTGCTGCTTGTACTGTTCATTTCCAAGCATGAGTTCACCTGCTATCTGGAACAAAAAGACCAGGAGAAATAGCTGAAACAGTGGGTCGTTGCCCTTAGCAACTGGACCACAAATATTTCTATCTGTCAACTATAATATACACCTTCAAAAACAAGAGGCTGACTGCCATGTGCACGTCTGTAAAAGCTCACTTGCTTGTTCACCTCACCTTGTGATTTTAAAGTATAAAATGAGAATGCAACCTGGACGCAGAACTAAGGCCTTTCAGGAACTATCCTGGCTTTGGTCCCTCAGCAACATCTCTCTCCCACTCTTATTGGGGTTGGAGTGTTTATTCTGGGAAGATTCCCACAGCAAAGGCTTTGGGTATGGGAATGGAATCCCTGCTGTGATGCTGAAGAGCAAGGAAACTTAATCAGACTGCAGTGTTTAGGAGTCTGAGGGGCTTCAGCAGGTGATTAAGATGGAAGCCACTAGGGTGGAGCATTTTATAGGTGAATTTGGGTGGCAGAAAGAGAGCAGCAGGGACATTTGGTTGTTTGACCTTGCACTTGAAGAAATGAGAACTAAAGAAAGCCTCCTTTATGACCCATGCATTCTGTGGTGTCCTGAGGCCATCCTCCATGCAGCCCTTCACCTGTGCAGATGAGGGCACAGGCACAGTGAGTGACTATGAACTCTGCATGCAAGACCTCACCTTAGCTCTCCACACAGCACTTCCTTCTAATTACTTGGTTTTTTAAAAATATTTGATTGCCTATGCTTATAAATTTTAAAAATTAATTCATTGTCCAATAAAGAATTGGGCTTGAGCTTTAAAGTTGGCTTGTAACTGAGCCCTCCAGCACAGGTTTATAACCCACCTACTCAGGGAAGCAAAGGCTGGAGGCACATGTCTGAGTTGGTTTTCTGTTGCTATGAAAATACTGTCCAAAAACAACTTGGAAAGTGTTTATTTAGCATACATCTCTGGATCACAGTCCACCATTAGGGGAAGTCAGGGCAGGAACTCAAGGCAGGAGCCTGGAGGCAGGAACTGAAGCAGAACTACTGAAGAACGCTGTTTTCCAGGTAGCTTCCAAACTCACCTTCAGTTACCCTCCTCACACTTCCCAGGGTACCTACTCAGGGGCAGCACTAACCCACAGTGGGCAGAGTCCTCCCACAGAAATTATCTATCAAGAAAGTGTTCACACAGACTTATCTGCAGGCCAACCTGAAGGAGGCATTTTCTCATTTGAAACTCTGTCTTAGGGTTTTTATTACTGTGAGGAGACACCATGACCATGGCAACTCTTATAATTGGGGTGGCGGCTTACAGTTTTAGAGGTTCAGCCCATTGTCATCAAGGTGGGAAGCATGGCACAGCAGGCAGGCATAGTGCTAGAGAAGTACCTGAGAGTCCTACATCTTGCAGGCAATGGAAGTTGAGTGAGATACTGGGTGGTATCCTGAGCATAGAAAACCTCAAAGTCTGCCCCTACAGTGACACACTTCCTCCAACAAGGCCATACCCACCCACTCCAACAAAGCCACAGCTCCTAATAGTACCACTCCCTATGAGATTATGGGGGCTAATTACACTCAGACTATCTTAAGTTTCTTTTTCCAAGCTAACTCTAGTTTGTGTCTCGTTGGTAAAAATAATAATTAACCAGCACAAAACTCAAGTTCAAGGTTAGCCTGGGCTCCAGAATGAACTCAAAGTTTATCATAGACAATTTGAGACCATGTCTCAAAATAGAAAATTGAAAAAGAGGGCCAGGTACACAGTCTGTTATATAACACAAGCCTAGCTGATATGAGGCCTTGATTCCAGTCTCCTCCACTACTGAAAAGAAAAAAGAAAAACAAAATCATTTGTACAATCATGATGTAGCCTGTTGCATGAACCATGTGAGAAAGGCCTCTCTAATCTTGAGTTTCTTTCTCTACTTCATATGTACACATACGGACATAATTCAAACATACATATGTATAAAGGTACATTATGTGTATATATGAGAGAGGCATAGACTGTCTCATATTGTAGAATAGTTAAGAGCATTCTCCTTGCTTTCTTGGAAGACATGGCCACCCAGGAACCAGGGCCAGGCACTCTACTAAGTAATGGAATGTGGTCATAAATACTTTAAGCACTAAGTTGGTGCCTAGGCTGTGTGCTGTTTTCATGTTACTTGTGGAAACATGATGGTCAAGAGGTAAAGCTCTCTGCATGTGTCATCGCACACACGTGTTTATATGTGTGTGTGTGTGGAGAAGCTGTGCAATGACTTCTTCTGGTATCTATTTTTGACTTGCCAACTCTGTGAGTCACCACCGAGAATGTTTTTGTTCAGTCATAAGCCCTCACTGCCCTAGCATGATTGCTCCTCTAGAGTGCCCAGGGGCTCTGGGAAGAACCACTGTGAAAGGGGCTTGTACCCTCAAAACTGGTAGAATTATTGAAGGAGTGTAATTGTTGAGCCACCTCTGGACAAGCTGCAATTGTGTTCTACATGCTTTATGCCACTTTGGGAAAGGATACTTGTCAAATTTGTCACCAAAGAAATGAGGGCAAAAGCTGCTTAAAATGAAAGAAAAACCCATGAAGGCAACAATCTAAAGGAATAATAATCAATAGAACTCCCACACCCCATATGAAGAACTGTAACACACCACACAGGGGACATTCGGCAAATCCCTTCCTTTATATGGAAAGCTCCATTTGTTTTCACATCTTTCTTAAATATGAATGGAGACAGGAAAGCCACCTTTTGTATTGTATTAATAGCCTATCTCTAGTCAGGCATAGTTTGGGGGACTTGTCATGGTAAGTGTAGTATTGTTGTATAGTAGTGTGAATGAACATGCACTCATTGAAAACAAACACGAGCTGTCTAAATGTGTATCGAATCAATCTGGAGCTCTCCCCACCCCCACCCTGATCAAGTAACCTCCTCATCAATCAGGTTTCTTCCAGTCCTTCTGGATGTGTTTCATAGTAAATTACTTGTGTAACTGTCCCCTGTGCAAATCATCCCTGGCATAAATGGTAATGCCTTGCAATTGCTGCTCTGTAACTTGTGTTTGGAAGTTGAATGTTATCTGGCCAGTCACATTTCTCAAGATTTCCCTTTCATTTATTTATTTATTTTAGCCATTTTACATACCAACCACAGTTTCCCCTCTTTCTGGTATCTCCTACTTCCCCCTCCCCCCACCCACCCTATCCGCTCCTCAGAAAGAGTAAGGCCTCCCATGGGGAATCAACAAAGCCTAGCATATCAAGTTGAGGCATGACCAAGCCCCTCCCCGCTGCATCAAAGTTGAGCAAGGCATCCCACCATAGGGACTGGGCTCCAAAAGAGCTAGCTCACCAGGGACAGATCCTGGTCCCACTGCCAGAGGCCTCACAAATATACCAAGCCACAAAACTGTTCAGTATTTCCCTGTCATCTTCTAGGTCTTCCATCTTATTTTAGAAGCTCTTGGGTATCATTGGGTATTCCATTTGATTTAAAAAGTGAGGGCCTGCATGCTTACTCACAAAAGCATTTAGAAACAATTGTCTGGTGGGCCAGAGGCTGCAGGAAAGGAATAGTCTGGTCAGGAAACTGAGCCAGGCTCCTCTTCCACCTCCTGCAGGTCTTCCTTGGCCTGGCCTGGCCAACTTCAGAGCCTGCTGGCCCCAGAATTCTCTCCACTCTGCTTCACTGAGTCCCACAGTATTGTCCTGGTAAGCAGAAGGAGGTGGCAGAGGATGAGGGAAGCTCTGAAGTTACTGGTGTTTGGGGTATGTCCAAGGTCAAGATCAGGCTGTGTCTAAATGTGAGTGGAGACACATTTGATATGAAAATGACTCTATACTGATTCAGTTCAGTGGAATCCAGAGAAAATTGGTTTTGAAGATTTTGAAAACCAATCAAGCATTAAGTTGATAGTCAAACTGACTGGCAACTTAAATCTACCTAATATTTAACTCCAAAGGAAAAACACAGAAAATGTACCCATAGGGTGAGGGTAATTATTTTTTTAGTAGACTTTATTTTTTACAGATCAGTTTTAGGTTCACAACAAATTTGAACAGAAGGTATGTGGTTGCTGTTTGAACATTTGTGCCTTGTTTTCTAGTGTCTGTATTAGTCAGTTTGCTTTCCTTCCTCTGCTCTCGATGGCATGGCTCCTTGTTTATTGACTTGTTTTCCTGTGCCTTCTCTAGTATCTTAGGATGGGTAAGGGAAGAAAGAGATCTGAGTCCATTTAGCTTTTCTTATAATGAAATCATATCTTATGTAAGTCTATAAAAGCAAGGACATAAGGCCAAAATGTAGTCAAATGTTTTCTTAGAAATTGCTTAAATTACCTATTATAAAACTCGAGATACATGCAGTTGTTGGTTTTTTGTTTGTTTCATTCCCCCCCACCCAGTTTTGAATTAGATACAGACTTCTGCAACTGATACTGGGTGAAACAATAGATTTGCATTATAGAGCAGGTTAAGGAGGGAGGTGGTAATTTAGACAATTGACTCTGAAACAGAAGGGTAACAAGTTCAAGGTCTTCCTGGACCACAGACCATGTTCAAGGCCCAAAATCAAAAACAAAATAAAAATAATAAAGGTCTGGTACTACAGCTCAGCGGCAGAGCACTTGCTTACCATGCATGCAAGACCCTAGACTCAAGTCACAGCACTGGAAAAACAGAATGAAACCCAGACTCATATTCTTAGTGGTGAGACCGGGATCAGGTACAGCACAAAATGAAAACGCAGGAACCCCTTGTTCAGAAGGTATTAGGAATGTCAAGACACCAGCAATGGGACATTAAACCAAGTGAGAGGTAGTGGTAGGATTTAGTCTTCAAAATAGAGCCTTCAAAATAGAGTTATGCAAGAAACGAGAAGCTTGGAAGTCAGATCAACCCAGGAAGAGAAGCCTCACAACCACCACAGAGGAAAACAGAGGGTTAAATCACTGACAGTGTTTCCTCATTCTTTGGGGCGTCCACACCTTTTCCTGCTCCCCCACACCAGATGCATCAGCTGTTTGAATTGAGGTTTCATGCAATTAACCCAAGATGCAAGTCCATCAGCAAATTGGTTGAGAGACTTGTAGGTCTCTATTACAATGATGATTTTTTTTTTAATATTTGATACCCCCTCCACCAAGAATTCCTTGTAACTTAGAATTCAGATTGCAGGGGCTAGTAGTTTGTTCATGGCTTCTGGCCCCTTGCAGTATGAGAGAGAGAGAGAGAGAGAGAGAGAGAGAGAGAGAGAGAAACGCCTCACAAAAAGGGCCTCACCACTACCACCAAAAAGGTGCAGGGACTAAAAGTTTTCAGGGTTATAAGAAAAGGAAAGTATGTGCATTCATGCAGAAACTTTGATCTGCTCTTAGTTGATGTCTTTGCTTTGCCACGGATCGCAGATAAAATATATTTCTAACACAAACTGTACTTGGAGGGAAAATGAGGTTATTACCATTAGTCTTCTTAATGGTTCAAAGCAGGTAATTTACAAATATTAGGTTCAAAGCTGGGTGTAATGGTACATGCTTGTAAACACAGCACTCCAGAGGCTGAGGCAGAAGAATCAGAAGTTTGTGGGCAGCCAAGGAAACATAGTGAGGCCCTGTCTCAAGTGAACAAATACAAACCCCAAATTAGATGCAATAATAAGATTTCTTCAAATAAAGTTTTAATTATTTTACTTGCTAAAATGGTTTCCTTTTCAGCTATTTGCCCCCAGAGAGTCATGAACATAACCTTAGCAGTGAGGACTTTATGGTTTGACCTGTGCAACAAGAATGAGATATAAAGCTTTTTGTCAGGAAGGCTGGGGTGTGTGCGTGGGTACATGCATGTGTGTGTAAGAGAACTGCCTTCTATTTAACAGAACAACCTAGGCAGACAGCAGTCAGTCAGAAATTCTCCAACGGGCTTTCGAATAACAAGCCATTTAAATTAAAGAGACAAAAGATTGGCTTCCTGTAATTTTTCTTCATAGCTTGGCTGATGTTAGCCTCTACCCTACTTCATTCCACTTCAAGGTTCTCATCCTACAACAGGCTGAAAATTGACTCATCGCTTTGACGAAGATTGCTCCCTTGTGTCTGTAAGAGTTACATATTTGAACTTTAAAAGAAGTGTCAAAGTCAGTTGGTCACCCAGGTAGACTGGACAACTGTGCTGACTCATGCTCACCTGTCCCTAGTTAATGACATAGCACAACACTTAGTACGTTATTACCAAGCTTCCAAAGCACATAGCTTCATGTGTCATTGTCACACAGTTACCAGCAATTTAGAGATATTTTTGGTTAATCTTTTTTACTGTGTCTTTTTTGTTTTTTTAGGGCAGTTGTGTGGTGGTGGTGATTTGGCAAGCCTTGACTAGAGGCTGCCATTCGATTATTTCAACAACTGATATAAATAACAGTGGGTTCATAGGAAAGAACCTGGGCACCAATAGCATTTTTCTCTTCAATCTCTTGTTCTACATCAGATTGCATATTATTTTTTAGATTTTGTATCTCTGTGTATGTCTCTATGTGAGAGTGTACCTGTGCATATGTGTGTATGTGAATGTATGCATGCCAGTGTTTGAGGAGTCCAGGAGAGATCCTTGCATCTCTTAGAGCTAGAGTTACAAGTGTTTGTGAGCCAACCAATGTGAATGGTAAGATCCAACTACCTGGGGCCCTCATGCAGAGAAGCAAGGGCTCTTACCAGCCATGGTTCCAGTTTTAGGTCTGTTTTAGGAGAGTGACAGATACAAATTTATACAGAGTACTAAGTAGGTTTGTTGAGAATGACTTGCCAGCTAGTTTCACTATGTAGACTGCTGTAGTTTCCTCCATTCTCACAGTACCTGAGTAAAACAAAACTGTTGCTGTCCCACTGAGCAAGATCTCCTGGAGAAGTAAATGTTAGGGACTGGGGTTGAACCTAAGACCATCCAGGTTGTACAACTGTATTTCTTATCTTGCTTTAAAATAGTCTGCTTTTGTTTTTCTTCCTCCTAGAATGATGGTGGCCAATCTGCCTCCACGATTCAGATATGATTTTAGGCCTGAACAGAAATATTTCAGCTTATATAAAGTTTATTTATTTATATGAATACCAATTTGTTTATTTTTATGAATACCACAAGTAATAACGATCTGCATCAGGGAGAGTAGTAGTTCTTTATGTTGAGGTGAAGACCGTTTCTTTACATCCAAAAGCAAACTCAGAAGGAGATATGCTTAGTAAGCCGGATCACACAGCGCCCCTCCCAGCACTTATTTACATTAACCCAGGTCGAAACTTCTCCCCAAGATAAGCGTTGCCAAAAGACGAAAAAAAAAAAAAAAAAAAACCTTATCTTTGCACACACGCGAAGCCTTCAGAGAACTCGGGCAGGTGTGGCTCCCAGAAGCCAATCATTTGACTCAAGGGACAAATCAGGACCCGTGTTATGAGAAAAACAGGAGCGCGGTTGGTCGCTGATGTGCGTGGGACAGCCAGTTTGGGACGTTGCTGGCTTGCTTGACCCTGTGTGTGGACAGTGTGAAGGTGGGCGTCCAGTTTTCATAGTACAGCAGCAAGCGGGTCCTTTGGAGGTAGTCAGCATCATCCCAGCAGATGGACTAAAGAAGCAGGGTTTGCAGGAGCCCCCCGCTGTGCAGCCCGGTTCTTAGACCACCAGGCCACGCCCCCCCCTCCCCGATGCTTTCGCCCCGCCGACCATAGGCTGCCCCAGTTCCGTGTACACGCCTCTCCCGGACCATACCACCAGCGAGCACGGGGAGTCTATCTTCTCATGTCCAAACCGCTGCCAATACGAGCCGTCCTCGGCCTTTACGATAGATACCTGAGGAAGTTTGATTTCCTGTAGACACTCTCTGTGAGAGTTTAGCGATCTCACCTCTAACTTCCCTGGATCCCCGAGTCGCGGCGCCATCGTCCCCCCTCTAGTACCTTCATGGATGGTCTCGCCCAGGGAGTACCTCCGGACCCTTTAAATACCGCGTGCAGTGGCCGGAGGGCTCCCAAGTTGACAAGCTGGTGAGTCTCCTGGTGTGTGCGGCTCTGGGTGAGGGGAGAGCAGGTCCCCGCCACCCCTGCCACCCAGCCTTCCTCGAGTGTCTGCGCGGGATCTGGGGGTGCGTACCCATCCCAGGGGAGGGGCCAGGGATCTGAGCGGACCAACTCTCCTCAGGGCAGCGGGAGGGCTCCCTGTGCCCTCCGGGGTAAGGGCATTTGACCCCTAGTCAAGGTCTGAAGTGGGGCCCGGTGGCGGTGGGGCCCAGGCTGCCCCGGGTCCCCTGGGCCGTGATGACAGCCCTTTGGGTGCGTGCCAGCGACTGCACTCCGGGCGCTCGACACTCCGGGGTCCCAGCACGAGGGTCCCCGCTCCCCCAGCCCTGGAGAGTGGGGCTGAGCCACGGTGGGGCCGGGCAGCGGCCTGTGTTTGGGGTTTGTTGCCGGGTTTCTCTGGTGCTGGGCTCTGCCTCATAGTCCCCTCCCCCAAGCGTTTGTTTTGACAGGAAACGTGGTGCTGCTGGAGGGAGGGGCGAGCGGAGAACGTGGGCGAGCGGGTGGGACTCCTGAGACTTCCGTTGGACTTGACCATCCAGGAGGCCAGCTCAGGTCACATCTGGGTCAGACACTTGCCTTCTCAAGGATGGCTTTGTGCTCAGGGTAGCACCACAAAACATAGCAGCGAGATTTGGTGGCGTGTGATGACACAGTTACGTGTTTACATTGTATGGGAGAAAAAACTTCCATTAAACGAGCGATTTTGCAATGACATGACGTTTCCTTTTTAAATGCATTTACTAGAATGGGAATGTAGTTTTATGGTCGAGCACTTCCCTGGCATGTACAGGACTGTAGGTTTTTGTCCACCCCAAGAAACCCAAATCATGTGTTTTAATCCCAAACTCTAGTCAACAAAGAAGTGTTTACAGTACAAGCAGAGGAGTTTGAAACACTTAAGAGTGGTCCCCCATGTGACTGAAGTGAAACATACTCTCTTTTATCCTTGTCTTGGTACCTTAACGAGAAGAAACCAGGCAACTTGTCTTTGTCCTTAGTTAGCCCCCCTCAGCACTCAAGATGTCTAGCTCAAAGGTCTTGGTTTCCTTACCTGTCAACTGATAATGAGGTTCTTATGCAGGTTCCTGAGCCAGGTGGCTTCCTGTCTATGGTCTTTTCTTCCTGCCTCTATGGATTTCATACATTGCCTCACTTGAAGTGGCCCGGTCATGTATACGCACAGCTAACATGAGGGCCGCCCCTGGAGGGGTGTGGAAGCACCAGTGTTGCCGGTTGGAGGAGAGCGCTTTCCAGGTTGCAAAGTGCCTAGAAATCTTCCCCATGCTGTAATGACACGTGGAGCATGGGCCCTGCCTTTTAGACAGTGGCTGGCTTATTGGCCTTTGTCTAGCTCTCTGTTGGCCCTGTTTGATGAGGACTAGTAATGTTGCAGGGACTTTCCCTCAGTCCTATGGTTTTGCTTTGCTCTGGGCTGGTGCTAAAGCAGCACACATTTGGTAGAAGATGGAAATTTTCTAGTATCTGCAAATTTTTTCCATCAGAGCTCAGTTTTGCCCTAGCCCTGCCTCCCCTCCCCCTGTCCTATGGGTGCCTTGTGCTTGACTTTGGTATGGTCTTGAAGGAGGGTACCCACTAAATGTCTGTTGACATCTCTTTTTCCTACAACCTAGCTTTAACTGCATAGGTTTCATTCTTCAGGGCTTTGTTGGGTAACCTGAACAATTTACTTCAAAATGTTTTTGACTTGGCTAGGTGTAAGCCGTTAGCCCTTCAGGTAATACCTGAGTCTTAACAAGGGAACCGTAGAGGGCTTTTGTCACTATAGTGGGGTGGATGAATGTTATTTTGTTGAATGATGCCTTTCAGTGATGTCCTTCACCGTGTAGTGCTTGAACAGCTGTCCCAGGGTAAGGTCATCTTGCTTCCACATGTGCAATTGTCCACATGATGACAGATGGATCAGTTTGGGAGAGAGGGAATGGAAAGAATGAGCAGCACAGTGATTTCCTCCAGCTACCCTGGAGCAGTAGAATGTGTGGGCTTCAGGGTTCTAGCCTGCTGCTGGCTTCAGTTGAGCCCCTGCACTGCCGTAAACCTTTGGACAAGTGATGCTGTCTCTCTGACCCATTCTTATTTTAAACAAGAACAGCATCTACCTAACTCAGTTACGATGAAGATTTGAGGAAATCAATTATTTTTAGCACTTACAGAGTATTATTGAGATCATAATAAGCATCCACAACTGTTATTTATAATTGTTACTTTTTTAGTGTCAGTGGGTATCTGAAGAGCACAGTGGTACAACCTTTGTGTTCTTTAAGCTCCTAGGGGATGTGTGCCTTTAATCCCAGCACTCCAGAGGCAGAGGCAAGTGGATCTCTGTGAGTTCAAAGCCAGCCTGGTTTACAGAGTTAGTTCCATGACAGCTGGGGCTGATACATAGAGAAACCCTGTCTCAGAAAAAAAATAAAATAAAACCACCACCAACACCAACAACAAAAGTTACTGGGAAGGCAGAAATGCAGATTGGTAAACTACTCTGGTAAGCAACTGCTTAATGAGCAATGCAATCCAGGCAGGACACATTGAAAACTCTAGTTGTTTTATGAATAGTCGTGGGGACAAATTTGTCCATTTAAGGTATTTACTAACCTAGGCAGTGATCTGAGCTCTGGATGGCTAATTTACATGAGGCAAGAGTGCCCTGAAATTGAATTTGAATGACAAGAAGGGATGGTTGGCATGGCTGCCAATCTCCCAGAAGTCTTCTGTGCTTAGAGCCTGAAGGATTGTGGTATGGTGAGAACAAAAACCGAACTGTGGCCTCACATTCTTCTATAACTGGCATTGATTGATTCTTGAGTGTGGAGCCCTATATGACATAAGCCTTTCATTGGGGCTGATCTCTCAATACTGTCTAATTGGGGTGGAGTTTCTTGGTCCTCTGCAAGAACAGCAAGTGTTTTAATTGATGAGCTATCTCTAGCTCTAAAACGTCATAGCTGGGGTGAGATTTGAGCCTCCAAGGTCTTGGTGTAAAGCTACCCTAGTGGCCCAGATAATGCTTCTGGAGGAGTTATCCAGTGGGATTTAGCCCTGACTCCTTAGTTCCACTAAGCTTAGACTCTTCATAATGGCTCTATGCCTTGTACAACTTTTTGTCTCTATTCCCAGGCCAGTACATTCTTTAAAGTCCAGGTGAAGGTCACTATGGTCTCACAGCCCTTGCATTCTGTGTGGCTGCAAAATTAACATCACCTGAATATGGCCAGGCTTCTCAGTTTGTATCTGTTATGTAGCAAGACTTTTCCTGGGGACACACACACACACACACACACACACACACACACACACACACACACACACACACACACACACACACACACACACACGTCTACTCACCCGGGACAGGGAGCCCACAACAGACCAGAGTATGGATCCATCCAAGTCCAACTTGGTGAACCATGAGTTTTATTGATGGTACTTGAGGACTTTGCATGAGGGATAACTTACAGGAACTGAGATGACTCAGACAGCTACACCACCAAAATCCACTCCAGCTCCCAAAGCTGGGAACCTGAAGCACACTGCACAGCCTGGAGGCAGGCAGCTTAGCAGATTGAGAGTGTCCTTTCCAGGTAACTTTGATCTAAACCTCTCCAGGCAGCTGGGCTGGTCTCACAGTCTCTGCCCCTTGGTTACTTTACTCTTGGGACAGAGTGGCTAGTGAATCTGGTCAGTTCCAGGGGATTCAAGAAGCTGTCTTGAGTCATTTGCCTTCTTTCTTGAGCTTCCCTGCAGGATGGACTGTTTCCACCTGGGAGGAGTCTGCTACCCAGCATCTTAGACAGTGGCTCTCAACCTTCCTAATGCTGTCACTCCAATGCAGTTCCTTATCTTCATTGCTGCTTTATAACAGTAGCAAATTGTAAATACCAATATGCAGCCCCTGTAAAAGGGTCCTTCGTCCCTCAAAGGGATCACAACCCACAGATTGAGAACCCCTGATCTGATACCTGGGTCTGTATGATCCAAAAAGGTGGCTGAGTAGAATCCTAAGGTAGCAGAGGGCAGCAGATACTGATGGCCTCTGAATGCCTGTCTGGAAACGAAGCTCTCAAGGTCCTGCCCCAGACCTGTGATGGGAAGAGCATACTTGAGGTCCTCTAAAAGGCTCCCAGGACCATTCTCCCATGGTCATGATGACGATCCTGTGACACCTTCCATTGTAATCTCTTTAGCAGAATTTCCTTGGCCACTTTGGTTTGGTTTTTCTAGAGATGGCTTTTCATACTTCACATGTCCAAGGATATGAACTTATAAAATCTTTCAACTGTGTTTTTCTTTCTCTTCTCTCACATCGTGTATGTGGTTAAAAGTAGACATACACATCCTTCAATAGTTTGCTTAGAAACATCTTCCCTTAAATACCCTGTTCCATAGCTCTTACACCTTCCATAAAGTCCTTGGACATAGGCAAAATATGCCAGATTCTTGCCACTCCTGTGTCTAATATTGTCCTATATTTCCTTTTGAGACATCTTCAGGGTTGTCTTTACTGTCCCCATTTCTAACATCCTATTTCATAACAAATGAAGTCACACGTAGATGACTTAAGCTTTCTCAGAAGCTCTTAACTGTCCTCTGAGTTTCCCTCACAGTTGTTCTGCATGTTCCATTCACAGCAGTCTAAATGTTTTCTAGTCTCTTCCTTTGGATTCTACCTTGTTGCCCAGTTCCAAAACTCCCTCTCCATTTTCAGGTACTTGGTTCAGCTACAACCAGCCTTCCAGTTTCAATTTTCTGCCCACCCATTACGTGATTCTATAGGACAGTACCACAGACTAATTTATAATGAACAGTAATGTATTTGGCTCACACTTTTGGAAGGCGTGGGGGTCCTTCCTGCTCCTTTGTATGGTGGAAGGCATCCCATGGGTAAGAGGGCACACAAGAGTTCAAACTTAAAGCTGTGTGGCCTTTGAAGATCAATGTTAATCCATGTGTGAGTCTAGAGCCTTTATGACATAATGCCCCAATTAGGCCCCTCCTCTCAGTATGTTCTTTTGTGGGAAACACCACCAAACCACCACAGTTTATCAAGGATTATATCCCTAGCCTCTGGTTTAAATGGTTTTAAAGTTTTTTCAGAATCATAAATTATTTTAACACTATAATTGGCATCTGACAGGACATTCCTAGGCACTTAAGCATTAGACGTGACTATTTCAGGCAATCTTCACAACTCCAGTCTGCAGATAGCAGGAGTTAGGATCAGGAACTCTGTCTGCTTGGCTAGCAGTGTTCTTACTGCTTTGCTGACACGTATGTCAATGCTGGTGTGTCTTTATAATCCTGAACCAGGACAGGGTTCTTTATAGAAAGAGTTTTCTGTAGGAAGGAAATAAGATTTACAAATATAAACTGAACTATCACAAGCAAATTAAAAAACTGATTTCCCTGCTCTCTGTGGTGGGACAGTTGACCAGCCCTGGTGGGACACATGATTGGCTCCTTCAGGTTCCTATATCCTTTTCTTTGTCTCTAAAATGTTAACAGTTATTCATCCATGTATTTAATTCAACAGTGAATCTTTACCCACCGACCAGTTGTTGCCCTGAGAAGGCATGGCATTATGCTGTATGTTACAAAAGAATGGAATAATACATAAAATCTTAAGTTTCTTTAAATACTATTTGTAATAGTAATAATGTTGGAAGCTTTGCTTGAAGGTACCTTTTCCCTTTACCTTTGACCAGTGAGTCCTCAGGTTGGATGAGATGTGGTATTCCTGCAGAATCATTTGATTTACCTGGGAGTTGCTTTGATGATCAGCGAGGTACATCTAAGTTTGTCTGTATGGAAAGCATTGCGCTTCTCTAAAGCAAACGACTGTTTTATCATCAGTCTGAGAGAATCTGAAATGTTGAAGCCATCTAGTTACCCTCAGTGCCTTTTCAGTCCAGTTTATTTGTCCCCAGATGATTCATGTGGAAACTCAAGATGAAGGAAGGTAAGAATTGGTGTGAAGGCACTCACAGAAGACCTTTTACCCTGGGAAAGGCCATTTGATTTAGGGTTTTATATTTCAGACAAGTGTGCGAGTTCTATCCTAGGGTCACTGCCAGCCTTTTTTTTTTCCTGTAAGGAAAACATGATTTTGTTATCCTGGTTTAATGTCCAAGGTGATTTGACAAACAAGGGCATATAATCACCCATGTCCTGTTGTCGCTCTGTAGGACAATGCCCTTGCAAGCATTGCCCTTTCCTTAGTAAGTAAGTGAAATCTCCCTCCAGCTCCACAAGTTAGGCATTTGAGGTTTGCCTGTATAAAAAGTAGACAAGTTAACAAAGCAGTGAGTTTGTTGCTTCAAACACACTCTTCTGCTTGCATGCAGTGAGTCCCAGTATAGCATGGGTGCTTTTGCCAACTGAAGAGTTTCTGAGCAGTGTGATACGTTTCAATTTTCTGTTATAGCTGCGTGCCTCAGATCCTACCTCTAGTGACATGTTGACACAAAACTTAGTTGCAAACAATTAAACATGCTTGTTGTATGTTTGCTTTCTCAAAACATCTCATGATCTCTGGTTTCGGGGAGCATCTTAGCAATTTCTGACTGAAAGATTCTATGTAATTAACCAACCTCACTGCCCCCACTTCTCCCCAGAAAACAGCTGTGCATGAAGTCACAGTAAGCTATCGACAGACTGGGTTCTGTTTCTTATTAACCTCATGCTTCTTGTTTTTTAAGTCCTGCACTTGACTCCCTTGTTCATTTTGTTAAATGTGCTATCCAGCTAGACTATAAAGTGAACTGGTTCATAAATTCCCTTAGACGAAAGCTTTTTTTCACTTTTACTTGGAAAAAAGCTTGTTGGTGTGAGGCCAGTGAAGTCGAGAAAGAGCAGGAGCCAGACCAGGAGTGAGAAGACCTGGGATTTGGATTTAAATCGAAAAAGCTGGGCATAGATGGTAGTGTCTTTGTTCTAGAGCCTGCACTTGGTAGCAGCAGGCATGTAAATGTTTAGGTCTGTCAGTTTACAGATACTCTAGTTGAATCTGTACCACATAGGATTCAGTGACTATGATGTAGCTGACACTGAGTATTTGTTGTGAACTTGGTGCTAGATGAGGCACTGTACCTGCCTATCAAGGAGATTCAGAAATAGCCACTGCAAGAAAATAGCTGCAGATGCTTTTGTGTTTGTGTGTGGGATGTCCATGTTGGAAGCTTGCTTTATCACCCCACCCCAGTTCCTTGAAACAAGGTCTCCCATTGTACCTGGAGCTAGGTTGGAGTCCAACAAGCCCCAGAAATCCTTCTGTCCCTCCCAACAGTCGTGGGATTACAGGTGCATGCAACTTAACTGTGCCCAGGTTTTTAATGTGGGATTTGGGGACTTAAGTTCCTCATGTCTGGTACAGCAAATGTTGTGCTCACTGAACCATCATCTCCTTAGTCTGGTTCAGGTCCTTTTGTGGAGATGGAGGAGATGTGCTACAGACCTGCTGAGCAGAGTACCATGAGCTGTGTGGAAGATGGAGGGAGGCTTCCTGGGGAATGAAGCATTTTCAAGCAGTGCTCACAATGGGAAGTGAAATGTTGGCAGAGAATGACAGCAGCTCATTTTCTCCTGTCCCTTCCTGCCTTCCCCCAGAATACTGTAGTAAGTGCTCAGGTAGAAACTAGTTTTCATGGGATAGAGGAAACTGTCTTGACACTCAAGAGCCAAGAGTTCGGGACTCTTTTTGTAGCCGGTGTCTATGGTAGTTGGCTTTGGGATTCTAAGATAGGGTGGCTGATTCCAAGTGACAGTTCCCCACTACTCCTTGCCCTTCTATCTGCAGAAACAGTCAACAGCTCTCTGCTTGCTCAAGTTCTGACCTGAGAAAAAAGTCTGAGTGTCAAGACTGAAGAGAGTTTTGGTTAAGACCAGGTGGAAATGCCTTTGGCCTTTTTCCTGTTTCATGCCCTGCCCCCAGATATATCCTTGTTCCTATTGGCACCCAAGAGATGCAGTTTGCCCTATAGCTCACAAAAACGTACCCCTTAGTCCTGACCCTCATCCCACCTCCTTTTCCCCTTGTACTTCTCAGCAATACCTTGTTTCCACTTCTTTCATCTGGCACACAGTTTTAAGTAACTATAGTTTAGAACTATGAGAATAAGGCCATGTCAATTTTGTTCAGTTACTTTTCCCAGTGCTGGTGCACAATAGGTACTCTGTAAATATTAACAGTTTCATTAAAGAAACTGTAGAGGCAGTCCCAGTCATATTATGCATTGTAATGGTTTTTCTCTGTTCTGGCATCTGTGTAAGTACCCCATCCCTCACTGAAGTGAACTGTCTCTATCCAGGGTTGGAAGTGTCTTCTCTTGGGTGAAATTTCCCTTTTGGTGTCAGCTATACTATGTTCATGTCAAGGACAATTTCTCATAGCTGTGGCTGGTGTTCTTGGGTCCAGATCTGGCATTCATATGCCATAATCTTTCTAGATTGTGCTATGCCTGACTCCTTCCTTGGGATGCTATGTGATATCCCAGAGAAAGCACTTAACTTAGAGTCTAGGGGCTGGTTCCATGGTGGAGTGAATCTTCTTGTCCCTCTGAGTCTGCATCAGAACCCTATGTTCCTAGGTATTTAGAAGTTGTGCTGCGTACTTTGTAAATTGTTAAGTGCAAATCAAATAATAGGTCTTGGTGTTCATGCTGTGACATATGAAAATGGAGGAGATGACTGGTAGCCCAGAAAGGCTCCTTAGTCTTTTCTTCCCTTGCTTGAGAGGCTCACAGAGGTACCAAGAGGTTGTTTGAGCACACTTATTTTTTTTAAGTTGCATTCTTTGAATTTTCTCTGTGTATGTGATTAGGTATATGTATGCTACGTGTGGAGGTAAGAGGGCAGTTGTGGAAATTGGTTCTTTCCTTCTGTCATGTGGATTACAGGTATTGCACTCAGGTCATTGGACTTGGCAGCAAGTGCATCAAGCCATCTCACCATCTAACTTACTTTATTTAAAACAAAGCAGTAAAAATAGTAACTAACTATCCTTGAGTACCATGCAAATAAGCCCTGTGACACAATTAATCCTCCAGTCTCCATAAAGCCCTGGAAGTTGCTCTTTGATCCCAGCTTTCTTCATGGAGTCAGGTGGCAAAGTGATGTCCCCAGAACAGAATAAGGAGTCTGACGAGGAGTCCCACAGAGCCTTACCACACCAACCCAGGAGAGAGCATCTATGCTCTGTGTGCATGTTCAAAGGGTCTGTTATCACTTGGAGCTGCTTCACATTTGCACTGCATATGGCTTTGAAGCCCCTTTTGTGGAAGGGAGTCTTGGTCAGGGTGTTGGGGAAGGGGAGGAAGTAATTTCTTGAGGACTTTCTCTTTTTCATATACTATCACACCTGTGGGCATTATATTACCCGTGTTGGAAAAAGGATGTCAGAAGCCATGTTGATTCAGGGTCTCTCTGTCTCTCATCCTCACCCCATCTGTCTGTCTCTGTGTCTGCCTGCCTGTCTCTCTCTCCACACCCAAGGTGATACAAGATGCCTTTGAATGGTGAGAAGCAGTGTGTGAACGAGGACCAGCAGAGTGATTCAGAGTCTTCCCGGTTCTCCCAAAGCATGGCTTCGCCCAGTGACTATGAGTGTTCCAGGCAGAGCTTCACCAGTGATTTCTCCAGCAAATCCAGCTCTCCTGCCTGTAAGCAACAGGGAGCAAGGTGGGGGTGGCGGGGGTGCTGGCATTGCATGATGGCTTTGGAAAGTCACAAGTGTTGGGAGCAAATCACACACTTCCCCTCCTTTCTATATGCACTGGATTAGTGTATCAGAGGCACCATGCAGTCTCTGTGTGTTCTCAGGAATCAGTTTGTAAGCTGCTCCTGTTATTTTGAACCTTGTCTCTAACCTATTTGGTTTGAGCATGCATCTGAAGCCCCCACCCCTAGCTCTGTCTGTTTTGTCTCCAAATGGTGGCAGCAACCCTTCTTGAGATTATCTTGTGCAGATTATGATGAAATCAGATTAGTATTTTTTGTTTCACATAGAAGGAAATTTGCCTTTCCGGAAGGGTGGACAGGAAGTGAAATAATCTAAAGAGGGTTTCTCTACTGATTTCATACAGTGTTGTGCAAATCCTCCCAGATCAGCCCACATGGAGAATTGCTACACTGTGGGTTGTGAGAGAGCCAGAAGAATAGCTGGCACTAGGGAAACACCCACCCCCTTTTTTGTCTGTGGACACAGGACATGTGTCAAGCAGGTGCTTTTTTTCCTTCCCCCTTTCCTCCACAAGATTTCACTCTTTAGCACAGGCTGGCTTTGAACCTGTGACAGTTTCCTCCTCAGCCCCTGAGGGATATGGTTGTAGGTTTGAACCACTGCTTGGATTTGCCTTTGTTTTTTAGGTTTTGAATTAGCATTTTGTCTAGAAAGTATGTAACACCTTAAACTAGCAAGACTAAGGTAGAAAATGCAACTGATGTTCAACAAGTTCAGATGCTTGCTTGAAAACAATTAGTTTTGTTTGTTAAAATTTTTATGTTTCCAGTTTTTAAACTTGGAAAATTTAGAGAGAAGAGAAAAGAAGGGATTGCCCACAGTATCACCCAAACATGACAGACACCTGCCAGCACTTTGCCAGACCATCATTCTTCACACTGATGGGGACTCTTGCCCTTAGCATTGTAACCAAAACACATGCATGCTTGTTCATGATAGAATCTTTCCTAAACACTGTCCTTATAAGCACCTACTATGTCCTGAAGGAGACAGATATTTACACATGTTTGTTTTTGGACAGTCCCCTTCCACCTTGTTTTGCTCTTTTATAATTGGGGTTCTGTGAGCACCTGATGGATGCACTGAGACATTCTGGGTATCATTGGATTATTGGACCAAAGACTACAGATGATTTTAGGGATAATCTTGAGGTGGAGAATCTACAGCAGCCATGAACTTCTGCATCTTTTCTCATTCCTGATACCATGTCTAGAGTCTCTACATCTGGAACCATGGCACTTAGGCAATCTGAGTTCCCGGGCATTCTCTTTCCTTCTCACCCTCCTCCCCCTGAGCACTTTCTGTGCCTCCTCTAAAACAAACACTAACAACAAAAGGGAAAGTATTGCCTGTCTGTGCCATTCTTTATTTGAGGTCATGAGTTTTAATTAACTGAAACTGAGATTTTCCAACAGTGATTTTGTAAATTTGATTTATTACAACAATTCCTTAGTGTAATATCTAGAAATAACTCTAATTCTACTATTTCCATACTGAGTAGATAATTGATCCTATCAAATATATGTATATATATTAGTGTATCAGAGGCACCAGATTTTTCGAGACAGGGTTTCTCTGTGTAGCTTTGGAGCCTATCCTGGCACTCGCTCTGGAGACCAGGCTGGCCTTGAACTCACAGAGATCCACCTGCCTCTGCCTCCGGAGTGCTGGGATTAAAGGCATGTGCCACTAACTCCCGGCTCAAATATATTTTGTTATGTTTTAATTATGTACTGAGTTCCTCCTGTGTTTTTTATTTAAATTGCTCAATGGTGGTGGTGCACACCTTTAATCCCAGCACTTGTGAGACAGAGGCAGGTAGATATGAGTTCAAGCCAGCCTGGTTTACAGAATGAGTTACAGGACATCCAGAGCTCACAGAGAAACCCTGTGTTGAAAAAAATTAATTTTTTCTTAATTAATCACCTCAGAGAGAACCTGTTAAGGGGCTAATATATGTATCAGTGAATTCAAATGAACTAGCAAATGTCAGAAATTGGAATTTAACTTCAGTCTTACACTGAAATGCCTATACAGTTAGGAAGTATACAACCTTATCTACCAATCTACTGCTTAATACATGTAAACACATACATCAATAAAACATGGAAATGAAACCAATTTAAGTTTTTAGAAATTATAATAGGCCTATATTAAGGAGTTTGTCATAGGCACATTTGAAAATTTATTATAAATATGGAAACTGAAGCCACAAAAGGAGTGCTTAAATATTTGAAATCTTTACAAGCCCACTTTTCTTTAGTCTATGTTCCCTGACTTGTAAAACCATGATATTTACCTGAGAATGAGCCTTGACACTGGAGACATTAGATGCCAGCTTGTCTCCTGCTGCAATAGCTGACTTCATTTTTCTTTCAGCAACAAGCCCTCCCAGGGATGTAATGTTTGATGTGATGGCTGCAGCCAAGAACTTATCAGACATGACACTTGCTCATGAAATAGCTGTAAATGAGAACTTCCAGTTGAAGCAAACTGCCCTCCCAGAGAACAGGTAACCTGGAAGCCTGTATGTATGTAAATGATGCTAAAGATTGTGTGTGGGGGGGGGGTGTGGGGTGTGTGTTTAAAGGTAGTGAAGAGTTCTGTGGAAATGGATTGACTTTAGGGACCAAGCAAGTTGGCCTCTCTTGTGAGCTCTTCCTAGGTTATCTCCTCTTTCAGCAGTTTACTCCCGGCTGACTTTAAATGGTACATCTGAGTAGAAGATGACAGCCATTCAAAGGCATGTCTCCTTGGGACCAACCTGTTCTGTCCTTTGCCACGAAAGTTCAGTTATTGAAGAAAGAGCAATGCCATTAGCTTATCCCTAAAATACAGAGTTGTATTTATAGTTATAGTTGTATACTATCTACTAAGTAATGATATGCCTTTATAGGACAGAATTTTTTGAAGTTACTGAAATATTTGCTAACAAAACATTTTAAAGTTTAGGGGAAAACAACATGAATCTCTAAATGAGAAAAATGTATTATATTGTGCATTTTTTATTTATTATATTGGGTATTTTTTTAATATTTGTTTTTGTGTGTGTGAAGAGAGAGTCTGTCTGTCTGTCTGTCTGTCTGTCTGTCTGTCTGTCTGTCTGAGTATATGTGTGCATGGAGGCCACAAGAGGATATTTGCTTCCTCCAAAAACCCAGGTGTTTGTGGGACAGCTGGCTTGTTAAGAGGAGTCTGAGATCTGACTTCCTGTCCTTGTGATTACACGTCTTAACCCACTAAGACATCATTCCAGCTGGTGTTTGTTGTGTGAAAACAATGCCCATGCTTTGAACATGGAAAGTATGCTAAAAGATTAATTATGGGCTTATGGGTTAGATATGTTCTAGGTTTTTAAAAATGCATTTTCTAAGAAATCTATAGTGAACACGTATCCTTCATTGCTCATTTTAAATAGTCCATTTTTTTGCTGTAGCCTTGCTGGTCAAGTGAAGCGTGTTGTTCACCAGGCCTTCTGGGATGTCTTGGAAGCAGATCTCAGTGCTGAGCCTCCCCAGTATGAATATGCCTTCAGACTCTTTGAAGAAATCAGAGAGGCAAGTTCATGCTTGTTCCATTAATGCCTTAACCCTGGGATCAATGTGATGGATAGCTTATAACCAATAGAAATTCCTTACAATTTTAGAGACTGGGAAGTCTGAGACCAAGAAACCAGCAGACATGCTGCCTGGTAAAGGCCTATTCCATAGGAGAATCCTTTGTTTTTATCCTCACATAGCAGAAGTGGGTAAAGGAGCCCTCTGAGATCCCTTCCATAAAGGCATTAATCCCATTCATGGTGACTGTACTCTCATGACCCAATTCCCTGTCAGCATTGCATTTCAGCCTCTGACTAGGGATGGGGATGCAAATATACTGTAACAGTTGGTTTCCTCTCCCAAAGACTTTTTGGTGTTATCATTGACTTTATAAGATTGAGCAGTCAGACACCAGTAGATTCTCTTATGAACTGCCTATAGTGGGATGAATCTAGGGACACAGCAGCAGACAGAACTCAGGGCAGAGCTCTGAACACAAAACAAGACTTTGGAATTAGACCTGGCTTAGTAATGGGCTCACCCTCTAAAATGTCTACTTCTTGAGTGTTTACAGGGTCATTATAGAAGTTAAATGTCTTTTTGGTGACATTTACAAGATGCTTGCTCTTTACCATGAACTATAGTATTATTTTATATACAGAGTTCTCTACCTCACCCATGATCACAAAGCTTTGAGAGCAGAGGGATTTGACTTTTGTTCCCCAGCCATTACAGTGTCTGTGAGCTTGGAGTCCACTGTGTTATGAGGCTTGTATGGCCTTTGTGTGCAAAGTAGTCTTCATGGATTTCACGGGGTAGTTTTCATCTACCAAGTGTTTTTGGAGCCATTATGAGCAACCTGTTCCTTCTTTCCCTCATTGAAGGCTTTTGGAAGTGTTCAGGTTCTGCTTCCTTGTCAGTCTTCATTCTTAAATATCAGTCACCCACCACAATGGTGTCTTTGATTCTTCAGGTTGAGCTTTCTTTCCAATGTTGAGACACTGGGTGTCTCCAATATACCTCCTAGGCAATATGGGGACGTTGTGGTAAGAATGGGGAGGATTCCACCTTCATCTGTAACAGTGATGCTGACTCTTCTTCCTTGTGCAGATTCTCCTCTCTTTTCTCACTGGTGGGAACAGGCTTCACAACCAGATCTGTGAGGTTTTGGACATTGACCTCATTAGACAGCAGGCTGAACACAGTGCTGTTGACATTCAAGGTCTAGCCAACTATGTCATCAACATCATGGGGAAGATGTGTGCTCCTGTGAGAGATGAAGATATCAGAGAGTTGAAGGCTACTACCAACATCGTGGAGATGCTGAGGTTAGCCCTTTGCTGTATGCATTTTCTTACAGAACCTTCACATCCATTCAAAAGAGACTTGGGAGCACAGGGAACATAGACAGCTGGACTTCCAAAGGAGTTTGTGACATCAGGGGGAAAACAAAACAAAACAAAAGCAGGGAGCCAGTCAGTCCTTGACAGAGTGTGAAGAATTTTCTAGCAAAGTCTTTAGTTTGCCTTCAGTGGGCCTTGAGGATGTAGTAATAAAAACAGAATACTTGGCCCCAGGGGTTTAGAGTGAAGGGGACATATCTTGAAGAATGTACTGTGCTAATTAAACAGTTGTTCTTGTGCTATTGAAGGAGGCTTAGAGGGTTATAGAGCCTCCAGCAAGGGTATTCTAATGTCCTTAAGGTTAGAGGAAGCCATTTGCATTGTTAAGAGTCATTAGCTGCTCTTGAATCCTCAGTGATTTTGTCAGTAAGCAGTTCTTTTGTACTGGTGTCTGACTCTAGGATCTATTGGTCATGCAGCTCTCCACTTCCCTTCTGGGGACCAAGGCTCCTCTGTCCTTGGTTGTCTCTCACCCAGCTTATGATATTTTCTCCATTCAGCTACAAGTTGAAAGTGACTGTGGAACACTGATGTGTAAACTCTGCCAAAGGGGCATATACCCTTGACTTTGCCTAGTCACACAGTCTCACCCAGATTGAAGTGGGGCTCTGGAAGGTAGTTCCTGTCTGGAGATACTTGCCATAGCCTCAAATCTGCCAGAGATTAGTAGTCAGCTGTCCAGCTCTACTACAGTTTCTCCAAGGATGTGATATTCACATTAATGTGTGACCATCTTATCAATCTCTATAGACAATAACTTATTCATAATCCCAAAGGACATACTATGAACCACTTATTGCCATTGAGGGACACTGTTTTTATGAATACAAGTCCTATTGAGAACTGAGTTTTATGTTATAGTTTTAGAAACCAAGGAGATGGAAACAAGTCTATATATAGAAAGTAATTTCATTTGTAGCCTGTAGCAACTTGACAGTTTTTCAAGGTGAAACTTTACCTGCCTGTAAAATGGACTTTATAGGTCTTTAGAATCATCTTGAGTTCTGGAAGACTGTAGAAGCTTTTCTTCCAGTCATGAATGTTACCAGCATATGATGTCAAATCTCCAGTGTTGATGTAGGTCATGGGTACCTATTAGATTCTTTTTTTTTTTTTTTTTGAGCCACCAAATTTAGGTAGAGTTGCTTGTGTAAGTGTGGGTGGAGGCTGTTTGCTGGAGCATGGATAACTCATGAGTGGCTATAGCCACTGAAAAAATGCCACCCCCTTTCCCAGCAACATTAACTGATAGTGGCTCCTAGGCCAGGGGTGGGACTTCATGGGTACCTCCTATGTTCATGATGGAATATTGAAGGGCCCAGTCTTGTGCCCTTCACCCACTGTAAAAAGGGACATCTCTGTCTGAGGTTGAGAGCATCACTAATCTATGAGTATAAACATAAATATTTAGAAGGCAGTTTGACAATGTGTATTTAGCCAAACAACAATAATAGGTTCATTCTGTGGCCTATGGCTTTCTAAGTCACAGGATTTGATTTAGCTTACAGTATCAGGTGTATATTCATTCTGTGAAATACGCCTTAAATCCAATCAGAATGTAGTTAGCTACCTCACAAATAGCCATGCCACTATTGCCCAGAAGCTCTGTATTATAGCCTACACGTTCACAACTAGATAAAACCATGGATGAACTTTCTCCCCCCAGCAGCCTGGATAGCACCTTGGACACTACATACACTAGCAGCCAAGTTGATCTCTCTCTGTCTGACAAAGTGTGTAGAATCTTCAGCGGTAGACCTTGTCTTACTGTCTAATTCTGGTGTGCAACAAAGAACAGTGACAGTAGACTATGTTGTTTTGAAGAAAATGTTGGGACCTTTCTGGGCAACAACTCAGAGGGAGATGTCTCTTTCCTGACAGCAGGATTTTTGTTTAAAGACCCATGACTTCTGGGAGCAGCATTATCCATTCATGTAGTGTTTCTTCATTCCTAGCTTTTTAAAAAAAAATTGGTGACTTTAGTTAGCTTATAAAGAAATGGGTTTTCATATGATTTTTCATATATCTTCTGTTTTTGTAATATACCCATGCCCCATCCTCCTGCCCCATCCCTGTTTAAACCTTTTTACAAATCATATCTCCCCCTCCTCAACTTCCATATCCCATTTGTTTTACTGCTCACGCACTTAGGTCTTCTGCAGCCTCCTGGCTGTTTTCTTGTTTCTTGACCTTTACAGACAGACACATAACTCTCAAAAGTCTAAGCTGGGATCCTCAAATGAGAGAAAACATGAAAATTGTCTTCCTAGGTTGTCTTCACTCAGTAGAATATTTTTCAGTTCCATGCATTTTCATGGACAATTCATAATTCTATTTTTTAACATTTGAATAAAATTCCATAGTATAAATCAGTGTTTCTCAACCTGTGGGGTCATACCCCCTTTTGGGGGGGCTTGTTAAATAACCTTTTCACCTAAGACCATCAGAAAACACTGGGGGCTGGAGAGATGGCTCAGAGGTTAAGAGCACTGACTGCTCTTCCAGAGGTCCTGAGTTCAATTCCCAGCAACCAATTGGTTGCTCACAACCATCTATAATGAGATCCGGCGCCCTCTTCCAGCCTGCAGGCATACATGCAGGCAGAACATTGTATACATAAAAAATAAAAAAATCTTTAAAAAAACACAGATGTTTACATTATGATTTTTTTGTTTTTTTGTTTGTTTTTGAGAGGCTTTCTCTGTGTAGCCCTAGCTGTCCTGGAACTCACTCTCTAGACCAGGCTGGCCTCAAACTCAGAGATCTGCCAGCCTCTGCCTCCCAAGTACTGGGATTAAAGACATGTACCACCACCACCTGCCTGCATTACACTTCTTAACAGTAGCAAAATTACAGTTATGAAGTAGCAAAGAAAATAATTTTATGGCTGGGGTCACTGCCACTTGAGGAACTGTATTAAAGGGTTGCAGCATTAGGAAGGTTGAGAACCACTGGTGTAAGTGGGTCACATTTTCTTCTACCCATCAGTTGACAGATAACTAGGCTGGTTCTGTTTCCTGACTATTATGCAAAGAGTACTGATGAACACGATTGCTTCCTGAATTTCTGTTTTCATTATCTCACTACTGTTCATAACACACTTCCAAGGGGATGACCTCTTCTCTTAGTGCTGGGAAACTGAGGCACAAGGGTGCAGAGGAAGTATGCATGGCCATAGATCTGTCATAGATCCGTTGAAAAGCTGGATCTGAGCAGGACTGCTCAGCCTAAAAAACAGCTTTTTTCCCCTCAATGTCTCACTGCCCTGTCTTCTTATTTACTTAGATAGTCTCCTTTCCTTAGCAGTAGAATCCTTATGCACTCTGTTCAGGCTCCTTAAAAATCACAGCAGGCTCTACTGTGGTGGATGACCTGGTGGTGTGACAGTATTGCCATAGTAGATGATTTTGCAATGTCTGGAGAACACATGTAGAATAGACGAGTATAACCTTCCTTGACAAATGACCCTGGTGAATGACCATTGACACCTCAGCACCATTTTCAAGAGGTTTATATTATCCAGCCTGTGACACATAGGTAGTTGTCAGTTTCAATTTAACTTCTTAACCACTTCTCATTTCCATTTTGAAAATTTTAGACAGATATTCCGTGTCTTGGACCTCATGAGAATGGACATGACAAATTTTGTCATTAGGAATATTAGACCTCACATTCAACATCATTTGGTGGAATATGAGAGAAACAAATTCCAGGAAATTTTAGAAGAAACTCCAAGTATGTATAATACAATGTGTGATTATGTCAAAATTGGGTCAAAATCTGACACTGTAACTTTTTCCTGTTTGTGTTGTGTTAATGTTAAGCCACTTAAAAGTTGGTATCAAACTTCCAGGGTTTTTTGTTTGTTTGTTTGTCCCAGGAGATATGTGAACACGTCTTATTTTTCCCTTTATTTATTTGTAAAGGTTTATTAAGCATCTGCTGTATCCTATTGGGAAGGTGCTATGGTATGGCAATGGACAAACCAGAATGAAGTTGTAGTCTCCAAGGAGCTGACATTCTAGTAGGCATAACAAGCAAGCATAAACTGTGACATATATCATTAGGGAACAGATAGTAGCTAGCAGGACAAGAGTGAGGGCAGAGGATGTCTGTAGAAGGGATGAGGCAAGGCTTCTTCAGTAAGTAACATTTGGGCAGAGTTGGCTGAGAACTATGGAAGGGGTATGCACAGGTCTAGGGAAGCACAGAGGGAGCTGCAAGGACAGACCCTGACACAGAAACTGGCTTTGATGTTTGACACTACAAGGCAGATGTGACTGAGGGAAAATGGGCAAGGGAAGGAGGGACTGGCTGAGAGGGGAACAAGGCAGATGGTATGACAAGATTTTGGGCATCCCTGTTTTCATGAGGAGTCACTGAGAGTCATGGGCAGGGAAGCAGCATGTGATTTTTACTTTTAGGTCATGGTTCCTACTTGACAGCAAAGAAGGTGACAGAGCTGTCAACTGTGTGGCCTAGTGCTTCTCTGACTAGAATGGGGGTGGCTTGTTCCAGATAGCAGTGACAGAGGACATAAGACCAGGTACTGAGTGTGCTTTGACAGTGGAGAATACCTGGTGAAGGTTGGAAGACGGGAAATGGAGGCATTGAGGAGGACTCAGTAAAAATATTTGGACCAAGCATTGGGTTAGTGGTGGGATGGGGGAATCTTGGGAAAGAAAGGTTGGAGGGAGGTTTAGGTATATAGTTTGACATTAGTGTAGAGATGCCAGGTAGACATTTAGGTGTGAGGGTACAATGTTGGGAACCATGGATGCACACTGGGCTTCATCAGAATATTTATACTATATAACGCTATAGAAGTAGATAGTTGATACTTGGTGCTTAGCAGGTTCTAGGCAATTTGCTTACATAAACCAATTTAATATTACAAGTATATGAAGTTGCCTCCCACTTTATAAATAGGGAAACTGAGGCGTGGAGAGGTTAAATCATTTGCTTCCATGTAAAGTATGGAGCTGGACTCACCCAGGCAGACTCGCACAGTCCATGCACTTAATCATCCTTACCACATGGGATAAGACGGCCTTAGAGAGTAAGTGTAGCTGCTGAGGGGACTGGCCTGGTTCAGATTAGCATCTTGAGGTGACATGAGGAGGATCAATGGAGACTATGAGAATAGCCAGGGAAGAAGTGTTCGAGCTAGGAGGAGTGGCATCCTACTGTGCAATTAAGAAGCATGAGTGGATGTGACAGGACTTTTCAGTAGTCAAGACAGATGAAGGCCAAGACTTGACTACTGGATTTGACTAATGAGGATTATTGATAGCTTTGATGGGAGCAGTGTCAGTAGATTTATGTCTGGTGAGGGGGCAGAGAAGGATAGAATTGAGTAAATGCTACCTCCATCAATCACGTGTCCAGGGAGGTGGGTCCTGTTACCCTTTACTTTTCCAGTGGAGGACTTGAGGTGCTATGGCAGCTAGCAGGTGGTTGTGTTGATTGGGATTTTATTGGCTATGATCTACCTTCCCTCTGGCCCACCTTTAACAGACTGAGCTCTCCCATTACAGTGATAACACAGTAGCATTGTGTAAACAGGGCACAATGGATGCTGATTTTAAATGGGCCCCTACAGACTGGAGCACACCCAGGTAGAGCACATAGACTGTACTGTGGAAGCCCCATGAGGAATAGTCGTAAATTTAAGTATGTTCTGCTTGGTAACAAGCTCATGATGCCACGTTCCCCTTTGATAGCAATTTAGAGACCTTTCTTTAGCACTATGGGGCAAATTAAAATCTTTTCAAGGAAACAGTAGACAGGTTGTTAGATCTTCCCAATGATTGGAATTGTTTGAATTTGGGCATAGGCCTCTATTGCTGATGGTGAAGCTCTGACCTTGTTAAACTCTTTCATTGATGAGTTCATTCAAGTCTCACTGAAATCCTGAGAGGTTGGCAGTGCCATCACCATCTATTGACATATGAAGAAACTGAGGTTAAGTTATAAGCCCTAAACGACATCAGTTAGTGTAGAGCCTGGATAACCAGGTGTTGTCTGCCTTACAGCATGTGCCATTTTTTCTTCTTTTGGTTTTTTGAGACAGGGTCTCTCTGTGTATCCCTGGCTGTCTTGGAACTCCTTCTGTAGACCAGGCTGGCCTCAGACTCAGAGATCACCCTGCCTCTGCCTCCAGAGTGCTGGGATTAGAGGCGTGTGCCACCATGCCCATTGATCATTTGCTGTTTAACACTTGGAACCCTGCTTCTCCTGGAACAAGATACTGACTTTCAGTGGGGCACATTGCAGAGGGTTCTGTGGCATCAGCTGATAGATGGGACTAGATGACCATTAAAGACTCTTTAGTAATAAAAGTTCTGTAACTTCAAGGGCTATTTTAGCTCCAGTGGGAAAGGGATTGGGCTAAAAGTCTTTCAATCTGAAGCCTGAACTTGACTATGTTCTTAGCATCAGCTTTCTGAGACTCTATGGTGGGATCATGTGTGCCTGTGTGTGTGGACATATGTATTCAAATGCAGTCATGCCTTTAGTCCAGACAGCTGCAAATCTTGGGCAAACTCCTTAATAATTGAGTCTAGCTTTGTTTATCTCAAACTATTTGTTTCTCCTTAAAACTTAGGTAACCTTATTTTTCACCTCTCATGTTGACTTGGCTCTTTCCCACAGATTTAAGAGTACAGCAAAGCCAGCTATGCTTAGAGTTCATTTTTACTCAGCTAGATAAATCAAGAGTACAGGAAGCAGAGTACATGTCAGTTGTTAATTATATCCTGAGTCACTCTGCCAAAAATTGGTTCCTGCCCTAGTATCAAAGTAAGAATCTCACAAGCAAAACAAAAACAAACCATTAGGAGCTGGGTGTTGTTGACTCATGCCTTTAATCCCAGCACCCCAGTAGCAGATGCAGGAGGATCTCTGAGTTTGATGCCAACCTGGTCCACAGAGCAAGTTTCAAGACAGCTAGGCCTACACAGAGAAACCCTGTCTCAAAAAAATAAGAGTCTCATATGCAATATTAACACAGAACACTAGTCTTACTGGAGTTTTTGATATATATTATATAATTTGAGAGTGTATGTACGTATACATGCACATGCCACATGCCTTAATGTACACGTGATGGTTAGAGAACAACTTGCAGGATTCAGTTCTCTCCTACAACAATGTGGATCCCAGGGATGGAGCCCCAATCCTAAGGATTGGCAGCAGATGACTCTACCTGCTGTATATTATTTTTATATATTTATTGAGAAAAATTAACACAAAGTACTCTGGTTTTCTTTATTTTTTAAAATAATTTTATTTTATGTGCATTGGTATGAATGTGTCAGATTCCCTGGAACCAGAGTTAGTTTTAAACTGCCATGTGGGTGCTAGAATTTGAACCTGTGTCCTCTGGAAGAGCAGTCAGTGCTCTTAAACACTGAGCTATCTCTCTTGCTCCATGTACTCTGGATTTCTGAATTGTCTTCAGGATAAAATTTCATTTTTATATAATTACTTTATTTGGAATATACTCAGAAAACTTAGAAAATGCATATGCTAAATATTAATAAGGTAATACTGGGCACACAACTGTTACCCTTCAAAGAGAAAAGGTTCCTTTTATTTAGATAATATATCTGATAAAATATTCTAATGAGCTCATTTTATATTATTCTTAACTCCAATGAAATGCATCAAATCCCATTATGATTATCTGGGATTGGCACATAAAGCAATTTGGAACATTTTTAAAGAGAACTCTGTGGTGGTTTGAATGAAAATGGCCTCTAGAGACTCAGGGAGTGGCACTATTGGGCGATGTGGCCTTGGAGGAAGTGTGTCACTGGGGGTAGGCTTTGGGGTTACAGAAGTCCTGCTGATCAGGCTGTAGAACTCTCAGCTACCTCTCCAGCACCATGTCTGCCTGCATGCTGCCATGTTTCTCACCATGATGATAATAGACTAAACCTCTGAACTGTAAGCCAGTCCCAATTAAATGAATTTTTTTCTAAGAGTTTGCTGTAGTCATGGTGTCTCTTCCCAACAGTAAAGTCCTAACTAAGACAAACCCTAAGCGGATATTGTCATGCATGCCTGTAACAGGAGACTGAGGAAAGAGGATTGCTGTAAGTTTGAAGACCACTTGGGTTATATACTAAGTGTCTAAGATCTAGTGTTGTATAGCAAGATCCCCATCTCAAAACAAAACAAAAGAACAGCAGCCAAAACAACAAACAAAAAACAGAAGCAGGAGGCACTGATGCTCAGCAATGACCTCAAAGAACTGTGTTGTAACACCAGGGCTACAACTTCTCACAGGTTCAGGCGAGGGAATTTGAGGATTGAATAAAGACAAGACAGCTGGTCATTCTTGCAAGAAAAATGACCTTTATTTCAAAGGGGAGGAGACACCAGACATCAGACACAGTGGAAAGTTACTCAGGTCAGAGGTTCATGCTCCCAAGCCCCCGGCAATAGGGATGTGTAGATAGTTTGCATTCTTGTATACAGGACTAGTTGAAAGGAGGGAACGAGGGAACCCTTGAATTAAATGGTACAGGAGACTGCTTCCTGAGCATTACACCAGTAGCACAGACACTGAGGGCAAGAATTGATAAATGGGACCTCCTGAAACTGAGAAGCTTCTGTAAGGCAAAGGACACAGTCAGCAAGACAAAACGGCAGCCCACAGACTGGGAAAAGATATTCACCAACCCCACATCTGACAGAGGGCTTCAGTACTTATCCCTAGTATAGGTGTGGACTTTGGGAGCCCATTCCATATAGAGGAATACTCCCTGAGCCAAGACACACGGGGATGGGCCTAGGACTTATCCCAAAGGATACAATAGACTCTGATGGCACCCTATGGAAGGCCTCACCATCCAGGGGGAGCAGAAAGGATATGTGATAGGGTTTTAGTTGGAGGGGGTGGTAGGGGAGGACAGGAGGGAGAAGGGAACTGGGATTATCATGTAAAACAACCCTGTTTCTAATTCAAATTTTAAAAAGTTGAAAAAAAAAAAGAAAAGAAAGGAGGGAACAAGGAAGTAAATTCCTAGCCAAGGTCAGCAGACCCCAAGGGCACAGTGGGTCACCCTTAATCATGAGATGATCAGCAGACCCCAAAAAGGTCCCAACAGAATTGTGCCCCAAGTAAAAAGCAGAGCTGGTGGCAGCCGGGGCTCCCAAACCTAAGTCCAAACTTACTTGTGACTTTTATCTCTTGCTTTGTATTTTCCCCTTTCATGTTATATTAATGTTGTATTAGCTGGGTTTTATTACAAGCAACAGAAGCCAACTCTAGCTAGCATGCAGAAAAAGTGGATAGAAGGATGAGGGCTATTTTTGGATTAGAAAGAGCAGCTAAAATGCATGAGCCACACCAGTACAAATTAAGACCGTGTTGGTGGACAGATTAATGTTTGCTTCATCCCTGAGCACTGTGGTAGCATTGAGTACCCCCAAAAGATTTAGCTAAGCCAACCTCATATTAGGGAGGCTGGGCCTCTTAATTGATAATTTTCAAAGAAGACATAAAATAATGGGACATGGCAGGAAAAACGTATGTCATGAATAAGGAGACGTTTTTTCTAAATGGAAATTGGAATGCTTAACTAAAGGTCACTGTCATGACACTACATGTGTTTCTGCTTCCTACTCCATTGGAAATGCCTCCAGAGCTTGGGCTGTGTTCATTCATCTGTGAATCCCCAGTACTTGTTACAGTACTCATTCACATAGACAGTCATCAATAGTTACTATTGAATAGATGAGCAAATGGAGATGCTTTGACTAGTCTCCCCAAGACTTAGGAAGGTTACAAGAGACCTCTCCCGTTGACCTCACTTTTGGGGTCATATGGAACAGTCAGTGTAGTACCCTGTGGGAGTGAAATCTGAACCCAGAGCTGAGAGCCATGCAGGCATTTCACTGTAAACCCTTGCCTTCTGCTTTCCTGATCCTGTGCTCTTCTGACTGCATGCTAGCATGACCTGTGGCATTTAAACACCCATGCCCAAGCCTTGCCTTTGACTAAGTCACAAACTCCAGGAATTGGGAGCTGTGCCCAGGATGGTTGTTCTTAAAGCCCCCTGGATGATTCTAAAGACAGCCAGAGTTTGGCTCCACCAAGCCACACTCTTGCTTTAGTAAGAGATAACTAATTGGGCTTTTATATGTCAGCTGTGATGATTAGACATACAGTCTAAATGCTGATTAGCTGCCCCATGGTATATCTGCTTGGATTTCCACCCCACTTTTTCTGTTGGGTATTTTTTAAATAAATGGCCTTTTCCATTTTTATACACAGACCTAGCAAATCAAGAAAACTGTTTGCCATTGAGAAGAAACAGATTCCAGGGCTGGTGTGGCTTCAGTATAGCAAAGAGCTCCAGTTATAAATTACACCTGTTGAAGTAACTAACCCACTCCAAGGAAGAATTGCAATCTGATCTTTATTTCTTTCTCTTGTTGCTCTTAATCTGCACCTGTATTTAGTTTGCTCCTCTTGACAGTTGCTGCTTTATAGTATCTACCAATGGATGGTTTTATTAGAGATGTGATACAAAAAGCAATTTGCTTCTAGTGGGAAATCTTAGAACTGGGTCTAACGTAAAGTAAAGTGAGTTTTGCCCTAAGGCCGACAGCACAGTAGAAAAATTGCCTCTAAACCTAAAGCCTCTGGAATAGTCTTCAGTATGATTTCATTTGGTTTATGATGTAGGAAAATAGGGAATTCAGGGTTAGTGGAAATTCTTGTGAACAAAAAGGAAACGGATACTAATTGTCATCTAAATCAGTGCTCTTCGTCAGGGGTAGTCTTTGCCTGGCTGCCATTGAACTGTGTCTAGGGACTTTTGGCTGTCCTATTCTGGTGATGAGGTCATGGTATTCTACTGGCACCTAGCAGGCAGAGAGGTCAGGAGTGCCACTAAACAGATTGGTCAGGACAGCCCCCACAGCAAAGGGTTATCTAGCCTGAGGCTAGATACCAGTGGTGCTGAAGCTGACTTACCCTGTCATAGGTGAGGAGTTGAAATCAACCCATTTCATGATGATCTAAAGGGATTTCTTTGTGCTTTAGGAGAACTGGGTCTCCTGTAAACAAGAAAATTTAGTGGCAGCTGAGCTTCTTTGGGATGGTTTCTTGTCTGAAGCCATCTTGTGCTCTTCATACCATCTTCTGTTGTCTGGCATAGGCAGCTCACTGAACAGTTGGTGTTGGCTAAGACACTTGTGGACACTGTCAAGTTACACAGGAGGAGCATTTGAGGACACTCTTCTGTCCTTACACTTTCTCTCATCCTTCAGGAACAGTCCTTGCCTGACACTGAGGATTGTGCTGGGTAACTGGATTTTCTGTTTTGTCATTTTTCTTACATGGCATTCCTGTGGAGAGTTGAGTTTTCTTTTTTTTTTTCCTTGTTTCCTGTTTTTATTTGCATGCCACTTTTTAAAGAGAGGGAGAAAGTAAATAAATAAATTTCAGTGAGTAGCAAAATGGGAAAAAAAATCTGGGAGGAATTAGAGGATATGAAACCATGATCCAAATATATTACATGAAAATATTTCAACAAAGAATTAGCAATTGCTACAATTTTTTAAAAAAGAATGAAGAACAAAAAGGGAGGTAGAAAAAGATAGGTGAGTTGGGGGGGGGTAAAATGACCAATATGATCAAACAATAGCATATAAAATTCTCAAGAAGTTAACAAAGTGAGAAAAATAATAGTCTTGTCATAACAAAGACAGATAGGTCTTCTGTTGATTACTTTTTACAACAATGAAAGGTTAATAGAGTTATTATCATTTATCAACTGCTTTGCTATAAACTTGAAATTTACTTTTTTTAACATTTATTTTTATTTAAATTAGAAACAAACCTGCTTCACATGGCAATCCTAGCTCCCTCTCCCTCCCCTCCTCCCCCGACCCCCACCAAACACTCACCCCATCCCCCCTCCACTCCCCAGGGAGGGTGAGGCCCTTCATGGGGGATCCCCAAAAATCTGTCATATCTTCCAGGGCAGGGCCTAGGCCCTCCCCTATGTGTCCAGGCTGAGAGAGCATCCCTCCACGTGGAATGGGCTCCCAAAATCCATTCATATGCCAGGGATAAATACTGATCCACTACCAGAGGCCTCATAGATTGCCAAGGCCTCCTCACTAACACCCACATTCAGGGGGTGGAATAGTCCTATGCTGGTTTCCCAGCCATCAGCCTGGGGTCCATGAGCTCTCCCTTGTTCAGGTCAGCTGTTTCTGTGGGTTTCACCAGTCTGGTCTTGGCCCCTTTGCCCTTCACTCCTCCCTGTCTGAAACTGAGTTCCAGGAGTTCAGTTCAGCATTTAGCTGTAGGTGTCTGCCTCTGCTTCCATCAGCCACTGGATGAAGACTCTAGGATGGCATATAAGGTAGTCATCAATCTCATTATAGGGGAAGGGCATTTAGGGTAGCATCTCCACTATTGCTTAGGTTGCCAGTTGATGTCATCCTTGTAGATCTCTGGAAATCTCCTTAGTGTCAGATCTCTCCTCAAACCTATAACGGCTCCCTCTATTATGATATCTCTCATCCTGCTCTCCTCTATACTTGCCCCCCTCAACCTTCCTGCTCCCCCATTTCTTCCTCTCCCCTCTTTTCCTCTTCTCTTTCTCCCAGCTCCCTCTCCCCTCCTCCCATGCTCCCAATCCATTCAGGAGATCCTGTCCCCTTCCCCTTCTCCAGGGTCTCTCTTAGGGTACTCCCTGTTTCCCAGCCTCTCTGGTGTTGTGGATTGTAGGCTGGAAATCCCTAGCTCCATGTCTAAAACCCATATATGAGTGAGTACATACCCAGTTTGTGACTGGGTTACTTCACTCAGAATGGTTTCTTCTAGTGCCATCCATTTGCCTGTGAATTTCAAGATTCCATTGTTTCTTTCCCTGAGTAGTACTCCATTGTGTAAATGTACCACATTTTTTTTTATCCATTCTTCAGTTGAGGGGCATCTAGGTTGTTTCTAGGTTCTGGCTATTACAAATAATGCTGCTATGAACATAGTTGAACAGATGTCCTTGTTGTATGAATGTGCTTCTTTTGGGTATATGCCTAAGAGTGGAATTGCTGGATCTTGTGGTAGACTGATTCCCATTTTCCTGAGGAATTGCCATACTGATTTCCAAAGTGGCTGTACCAGTTGGCACTCCCACCAGCAATGGAGGAGTGTTACCCTTTCTTCACATCCTTTCCAGCATTTACTGTTGTTGGTGTTTTTGGTTTTAGCCATTCTGACCAGAGTAAGATGGTATCTCAGAGTTGTTTTGTTTTGCATTTCTCTGATGGCTAAGGATGTTGAGCACTTTCTTAAGTGTCTTTCAGCTATTTTAGACTCCTCTATTGAGAACTGTCTATTTAGTTCTGTCTATTTAGCTTTCTATTGTATAGTTTTAGCTTCTTTGTCAAAAATCAGGCATTGTATTAAGTGAGTTAGCCAAGGCACAGTGCTATGAGTAAACAGGCTGACTTTAGCAGTGTCTTATTCAGAAGCCATGCTCCCGACCACTTCACTGACCACTTATCTCACAGGGGAGAGTGCCTTACACAAGTTCTGGGTCATGCCTTGTCTCTTGAGAACTTTCTTCTGGACTTTTAGACAACCATCTACTTTTTTAAAAATAATATTTTTATTTTATGTGTTCAGGTGTTTTGCCTACTTATGTCTGTGCACTGCATGCTCACCTGGTGCTCATGGAGTCTAGAAGAGGACATCAGATGCCCCTGGAACAGGAGTTACAGACAGTTGTGAGCTACTGTGTGGGTGCTGGGAACTGAAATCAGGTCCTCTAGAAGAGCAGACAGTGTTCTTTTAAATGATGGAGCACCTCCAGCCCCCAAACACCCTTCTTCTTACATGTCTAAGTCTCAGTGTGTACATGTGGAAAGAGAGTAGGCTGATGTGGATCTGAGAGGCATGGCACTAAGGACTCTACCCTTGTGATCACATCTAACTTGATTGACTTCCTAGAGGCTTCAACTCCAAATGCCATACCCTGGAATTTGAATTAATGCTTCAAAATACAAAATTTGGAGGAGAATCAAGATTTAAACATTCAATCTCTATTCATGACTTATTGCTTGATACATGGTTTCAGAGTAAGCTTAGGGTAAGACGACAGCTAGTGAGAGGTAACATGAGGGAGCCTTCTCTCTCTCTCTCTCTCTCTCTCTCTCTCTCTCTCTCTCTCTCTCTCTGTGTGTGTGTGTGTGTGTGTGTGTGTGTGTGTGTGTGTGTGCGCGCACACATGCATATTTCTATGTATGGGAAACAAATGAAATGATTTCTGAAGCAAAGGTAAGTAAGAATTAGGCACCAGTTACTTCCTGAGTATCCTAGCATTGTCTGTAGCTGTGAGAGACCTCGCACCTGTGTCCTAAAGATGGGACACCATGTACACTGCTGCTGCCACACCATCTTTTTGTCCCTCCCACCTGCTCATTCCCAGGAGGAAATCAAAGGCAGGGGAGGATGAGGCTTAGATAGAGGTCTGGGGCCCTCCTGGGGTGCAGATGGAAGTGGAAACGGTGAACCTGGGGAAGGTATTCAGGGAGACTGGAGAGTAACAAATGGAGGTAGGCTGGTTGTCCTTGGAAGTGTATTTATGGAACAGGAAGAGAAATGCGGGTGTGAAACATGGCATCATTGAAGGAAACCAGGGGTAAGAAATCATAGAGATCAAGAAAAGAGAGGGCTCCATGGGATTTCCTCAGATGAGATGCTGCTAGAAAGGGCTAAGAGGATGAAGCAAACATGGTTGTGGATTTAACAAATAGAAGATAGCTGGTAGCTTATTTAAAAAAACTATGGGAAGACTTATGTTGTTAGTCCTCTAATCTATACTTTGTATCTCAGGATATGGCACAGGCATTCATTCTGCAGCCCTAGAGAGGGATGTGGGAGTAATCCTATAAGCATTTCATACTTTCTGTATTTAAGTGGTCCTCAAGACCCATGGACACTATCCCTAAATAATAATACTTCTCCTTCCCCATGATTCCTGTCTATTTTCCACGCCCTTGGCCATTCACACTCTCGACTGGACTATAGCAGCCTGCTATCCTCTCATTACTCAGCCCTCCTCTCAGTGATTTTTCTAAGATATATCTGATTGTATCAGTTCCATGTTGAAAAGAGGGATTCAGGGAGTCCTTATTTCCCATAGCTGATATTTGTAACCTAAATCTAATAAGAGAAAATGATTTAGGAATATGGGAATATAAGCATGCATGTGGATCTTGGCAAAAATATAGCTGTAAGCAGACACTCAAGATAAATCTAGCACCGCAAATGGTTTAATGCACTGAGTCCAAACTCAGGGTTATTTATGAGCAAGTCTGGGTCAGCTGGTTTCTGACTGCCAAACCAATGCCCTGAGGAGCTGTTCTTTCTTCTCTAGCCACTTAGGACCAGCAATACATATATGATGGGCAACTTCCAGAACATGCCACACGCTGCCTCTTTAAAGTATTTATATGGTTACTCTCCTTGCTAACTTGCCAGGCAACCCTTTCTTCTTTCTGCCTTCAGGTGTCACTTGGAAGTTTTTTCTCATGAGTACCCTTGAATAGCCCCTCTTCTCGCCTGCTCCTCTAGCACTCACTGTGCCCTGTTAGAAGCAGTAGTTATCTGTCTCTCCATATGGACTTAGGGGTATGGCTGTGTCTTTACATTCATGCCTGGGACCTATGTACAGTCTGTCATGTAGAATAATATAAACAAAAGGACTGATATGCTAAAAAAAAAAAAAAAAACTGGATGGCTTTTTTTTTTTTTTTTTTTTGCCCTTAGATGCCTTCAGTCAGACCACGGAATGGCTGAAAGAGTCTATAGATGAAGAACTCCTTTCTGAGACTGCTGTATCTCCTGGAACTGAACAGAGTCCCACACCAAGCCTAAGCCCTCTGTTGGTGCTAAATAATTGTTACTTGAAACTACTTCAGTGGGACTATCAGACAAAGGTCTTACCAGAGGTGAGTGGCTTTTCCCTCCACCAGGGTGTCCAGCATTTGAATTCCTAAGTCCTAACTCTGAATCAGATGACCTGTCTGTGTTGCATATGGTGTGGCAACTATAATCAGATAAAAATGAGAGTATGGATATGACGTTGCTTATTTTACATTTTCATGGCATTGTGCTTCCCTTTCTATTTTTACATTTTACATAAATATGCTAGACACTCTTGACAGATGGAACACGGCTTCAAGAACTGACAGAAAAGCTGAATCAATTGAAAATGATTGCCTGCTTGTCCCTAATTACCAACAACATGGTGGGTGCTATTACAGAAGGCCTGCCTGAGCTTGCAAACAGGTTAAAAAGGATTTCAGCTGTTCTACTCGAAGGCATGAATAAAGAGTAAGTTCTTTATGTATGTATCTGCCCCCTCACATATGAAGGTTCTGCATGTGTTTCCCAAAACAGGCAACAACCTTGGCCATGAGGATGCCCCAGTCACTACTGGCTTTAAAATTTCTCACACCACCTTTCTACTGTGTCTTTTAGCATCTCAAAAGTTGTAGATGTCCTTTCATGGAAAGGCAGAGGTGTTTCCCCTTTCAGTGGTGTGCCCAAAAGCTTTTCTGTGACAGTGCTGTGGAAAAAGCATAACCAGAAATCCACAGAGCCATGTGCAGAACTGTGTTGTCAAAGAGGCTTTTCCAGATTTATGGGTCTACTCTATCCTTTTCTTTCATAAGATAATTATTGACTTTAATGGAGCCAAACTGTGAAGGTTTTAAAATAGAGACACTTCTGTCTAATGTAAGCCTAATGAAAGCTTTGCTTTCAGTTCTATCCCACTGAGACACTGTCACAGTCAGAAGACAGGTCTTGTCACTGTTCCTGTGGCTCTTACTTGGCTCAGTGCCCCCTGATGCTTTGCCTTTCAGTGTTTTTAGGCCCATGTCCTCTGTTCCTACCACCGAAGGGACATGCACTTGTCCTTCCTTCTGTTAGAAAGAACACGACCCATGTGGTAAAACCCAGAACAGGAATCTTATGTGGCTTGGGATCCATACTTCTCATTTTGGGCTGAAACTCAAAGGATAGGGTTTGTCTTGGTCTGTGTAAGTGGAAACAGACAGACTAAGCCTTGGCTTATCTCACTGTCCAAGGCCCTACCCTTTTACTGACTCTGATACTGACCTGCCACACACCTTAGTTCATGTCTCAGGACCCAAGACCCACACAGAAACAACACCTTCCTCTGTCCTTGTAACTGGTCTGTCTCTACATTTCTTTGCACTGGGAACTGTTGCTTTCCAGAAAGGTTTTTTTTTTTTTCATTAGGTGTTCACTGAGCATCCAGTGCTGCCAAGTGTTATTATGAAGCATATAGAAACAGTGTGTAGAAGCTAAGGCTTTCAGATCAGGTGACCGGGTGACACTCAGCTCTGTGGCTGCCTTGTTAAGTGTGACTGAGAAGTTCCTGAGCACTTCTGAGCATTATTTTCTCATGTGGAAAGAATAATTGGGGCTGGGAAGATGGCTCAGTGGCTAAAGTGCTTGGTTTGCAAGCATGAGAACTGAGTTTGGATCCTGCAGCACCTGTGTAAAAGTCAAGCATGAGGAACCATGTCTGTAACCCTGGGTCTGTTCAGCTGAACAGAGAGAGAAATGAAACCTGGTTGCTCGCTGTCCTACAAGTCTACCTAAACTAGCTAGCCCCAGGTTCAGTGAGAGAGTGTAGCTCAAGAAGGAAGGTGGAGTGTGGTAGAGGAAGACACCTGAAGTTTATCTCTGGCCTTGACATGAACACAAGTGAGCATACTCCCCCACCCCACATACACAGGAAATGGATGATCATTTTCCCTAGTTTGAGACTGAGAATAAAAGATGACACCTAAGTGTCTGGCATACAGCATGTACTCAGTGTATGTTAGTTATTAATAACTGTTTAGGTGTTCAGTCGTCCTCCTTATTTCACGTTCTACTGGCTGTTTCATATAATGTAGAAACATTCCTGCCCAAGTACCTACCTTATAGAAGGAGTAACAGCATTTGTAATATAAAACAAGTAGATAACCTCAAGTCACCATAGACCCAGATGTCATTTGCATATGATTTGGTGATCTGTCACAGGGGCAGGTAAGATTTTGCTTTTTATTGTGAATAGGAAGCCTTGGTTTATATAAAATTTAATGTTTTCCTTTAGTTTAAGAACTTACTAACTAAAAACAGGAGAAAGCTAGAGCTTTACTCTATAGTGGTTTAAAATATCAGAAAGAAAAGATTTTATCAAAACAATCTATCCTTGTGTGACAGAGCCTGAGAGGGTAAGTCCAATGTGAGAGTACAGCAGATTAAGAGAGTAAGCAGTTAAGGCAGAACAGCAATGGTCCTGTACCACTTCCATGCTTTTCTCACTTAGCCCTTACTGTCTGCATGACATTCTGCTAGTGGTAGCTCTCAGGCATATAGCAAGTCCAGTGGTAGAGCCTGGATTTGAACCATGGTCTTCACAACATCAGACTTAAGTCCTAATTTCTCCATTATGCTACCTCCTATCACTAGGTTACCTATGGTTCTTTAGTTCATATTTTTCACAGTGATACATAAGAACCCTTTCTATATAATGACATCATTTTCAATTATTCTTTAATAGTGCAGACTAAAAACATCCTCACCAACTCCCTCTTATTGATTAAATGACCTACTCCTTAATTAATGTTTATACTGTCTTGACTATGTGTTTGCTTGTGGTTTTTTTTTTTTTTGCAGTTTTGAATTTGAATTAGAAACAAGATTGTTTTACATGACAATCCCAGTTCCCCCTCCCTCCCAACCTCCTCTACCACCACCACCCCAACTAAAACCCTACCTATCACATATCCTTTCTGCTCCCCCTGGATGGTGAGGCCTTCCATAGGGTGTCATCAGAGTCTATCGTATCCTTTGGGATAGGGCCTAGGCCCACCCCTGTGTGTCTTGGCTCAGGGAGTATTCCTCTATGTGGAATGGGCTCCCAAAGTCCACACCTATGCTAGGGATAAGTACTGAACTACTACAGGAGGTCCCATAGATTTCTGAGGTTTCCTCACTGAAACCCATGTTCCTGGGGTCTGGATCAGTCCCATGCTGGTATTCCAACTATCAGTCTGGGGACCAAGAGTTCCCTGATGTTCAGGTCAGCTGTTTCTGTGAGTTTCACCAGCCTGGTCTGGATCCCTTTGCTCTTCACTCATCCTTCTCTGCAACTGGGTTCCAGTTCAGTTCAGTGATTAGTTGTGGGTTTCTGTTTCTACTTCCACCAGCTGCTGGATGAAGGCTATAGGATGGCATATAAGTTCATCATCAATCTCATTATAAGGGGAGGGCATTTAAGGTAGCCTCTCCTCTGTTGCTTAGATTGTTAGCTGGTGTCATCTTTGTAGATCTCCAGGCATTTCCCTAGTGCCTGATTTCTCTGTAAACCAAAAATGTCTCCCTCTATTATGGTATCTCCATTCTTGTTGTCATCTATTCTCCTCACTCAAGCTTTCTGCTCCCTCATGTCCTCTGCATCCTCCTCTTCTCCCCTTCTCATTCTCCTAGCTCCCTCCCCCCTCTTCCTGTGCTCCCAATTTGCTCAGGAGCTCTTGACCCTTTCCCCTTCTCCAGGGGCCATGCATGTCTCTCTTAGGGTCCTCCTTGTTTATTAGATTTTTTGGCAGTGTGGATTGTAGGCTGGTAATCCTTTACTCTATGTCTAAAATCCACATATGAGTGAGTACATACCATGTTTGTCTTTTTGTGATTGGGTTACTTGCTCAGAATGTTTTCCTCTAGTTCCATCCATTTACCTGCAAATTTCAAGATTCCATTGTTTTCTCTGCTGAGTAGTACTCCATTGTGTAAATGTACCACATTTACTCTATCCATTCTTCAGTTGAGGGGCATCTAGGCTGCTTACAGTTTCTGGCTATTACAAATAGTGCTGCTATGAACATCATTGCACAGATGTCCTTGTTGTATGAATGTGCTTCTTTTGGGTATATGCCTAAGAGTGGAATTGCTGGATCTTGTGGTAGACTGATTCCCATTTTCTTGAGGAGTTGCCATACAGATTTCCCTAGTGGCTGTACCAGTTGGCACTCCCACCAGCAATGGAGGCGTGTTCCCCTTTCTCCACATCCTCTCCAGCATAAACTGTCATTGGTGTTTTTGATTTTGGCCACTCTGACCAGAATAAGATGGTATCTCAGAGTTGTTTTGAGTTGCATTTCTCTGATGGCTAAGGATGTTGAACACTTTCATATGTGTCTTTCAGTCATTTTAGATCTCTTTTGAGAATTGTCTATTTAGTTCTGTTCCCCATTTTTTAATTGGATTGTTTGGTGTTTTAGAGACTAGCTTCTTGAGTTCTTTGAATATTTTGGAGATCAGCCCTCTGTCAGATGTGGGGTTGGTGAATATCTTTTCCCAGTCTTTGGGCTGGTGTTTTGTCTTGCTGACTGTGTCCTTTGTCTTACAGAAGCTTCTCAGTTTCAGGAGGTCCCATTTATTAATTGTTGATCTCAGTGTCTGTGCTACTGGTGTTATGTTCAGGAAGCAGTTTCCTGTACCAATTCATTCAAGGGTACTTCCCACTTTCTCTTCTCATAGGTTCAGTGTGGCTGGATTTTTGTTGAGGTCTTTGATCCATTTGGACTTAAGTTTTGTGCATGGCAATAGACTTGGATCTATCTGCAGTCTTCTACATTCCAGCATCCAGTTATGCCAGCACCATTTGTTGAAGATATTCTCTTTATTCCATCGTATAAATTTGGATTGTTTGTCAAAAATCAGGTGTTCGCAGGTGTATGGGTTAATATCAGGGTTTTCAACTCTATTCTTTTGGTCTGTCTATTTTTGTGTCAATACCAAGCTGTTTTCAGGACTATAGCTCTGTAATAGAGCTTGAAGTCAGGGATGGTGATGCCTCCAGAAGTTCTTTTATTGTATAGGGTTGTTTTGGCTATCCTGGGTCTTTTGTTTCTCCATATAAAGTTGAGAATTGTTCTTTCAAGGTCTGTGAAGAATTGTGTTGGGATTTTGATGGGTATTGCATTGAATCTGTAGATTGCTTTTGGCAAGATTGCCATTTTTACTATGTTGATCCTACCTATCCAAGAGCATAGGAGATCTTTCCATTTTCTTGTATCTTCTTTAATTTCTTTCTTTAGAGACTCAAAATTTTTACAGTACAGGTCTTTCACTTTTTTTTGGTTAGTGTTACCCCAAGGTATTTTATTTTGTTTGTAGCAATTATAAAGAGTGATGTTTCTCTGATTTCTTTCTTCAGGAATGTGTCATCGGTATATAGTAGGGCTACAGATTTTTTTGAGTTAATCTTGTATCCTGACACTTCGCTGAAGGTGATTATCAGCTGTAGGAGTTCCCTGGTAGAGCTTTTCGGGTCACTTATGTAGACTATCATATCATCTGCAAATAGTGAACGTTTGACTTCTTTCTTTCTGATTTGTAATCCCTTGATCTCCTTTTGTTGTCTTATTGCTCTAGCTAGAACTTCAAGGACAATATTGAAGAGGTATGGAGAGAGTGGACAGCCTTGTCTTGTCCCTGATTTTAGAGGAATTGAATTGAGTTTCGCTCCATTTAATTTGATGTTGGCTGTTGGCTTGCTGTATATTGCTTTTATTATGTTAAATATGTAAGGTGTGTTCCTGTTATCCCTGACCTCTCCAAGGCCTTTATCATGAAGGGGTGTTGGATTTTTGTCAAAGGCTTTTTCAGCATCTAGTGAGATGATCATGTGGTTTTTTCCCCAGTCTGTTTATATGGTGGATTACATTGATGGATTTTCGTATGTTGAACCATCCTTGCATCCATGGGATGGAGCCTACTTGATCGTTGTGGATGATTTCTCTGATGTGTTCTTGGATTCGATTTGCCAGTATTTTTTTTTTTTTTTTGTCATAGCATTCACTCCTCTCTTTTTTTTTTCTTTTTTAAAATTTATTTATTAGTTCTAGTTAGGGAACAAGCTTGTTTCACATGTAAGTCCCTTCTCCCTCTCCCTCCCCTCACCCCATCCCTCCTCCCCCACCCCCAACCTACCCCCACCCCATCCACCCACCACTCCCCAGGCAGGGTAGGGCCCTCAACGGGGGCTCTGCAGTGTCCTCCAAATCTTCCTGTGCTGGGCCTGGGCCCTTCCCCATGTGTCCAGGGCCAGAGTGTATCCCTTCATGTGGGATGGGCTCTCAAAGTCCCTTCTTACACCAGGGAAAAATGCTAATCCACTTCCAGAGGCTTCCTGGAGTGCAGAGGCCTCCTTATTGACATCCATGTTCAGGGGTCTGGATCAGTCTTGTACTGGCCTCCCAGATAGCATTTGTGGTTGATGTGCTCTCCCTTGTTCAGGCCAACTGTTCCTGTGGGTTTCTCCAACCTGGTACAGACCCCTTCTATCTTCATTCCTCCCTCTCTTCAACTAAATTCCAGATTTCAGCTCAGTGTATATCTGTGGATGTCTGATTCTGCTTCCATCAGCCACTGGATGAGAGCTCTAGGATGGCATAAAGAGAAGTCATCAATCTCATTTTAGGGGAAGGACTTTTAGGTTATCCTCTCCACCATTGCCTGGATTGTCAGATTGTGTCATCCTTTTAGGTCTCTGGAGATCTCCCTGGTTCCAGATCTCTTCTCGGACCTATAGTGGCTCCCTCTGATATGGTATCTCTCATCTTGCTCCCTCTCCTCTATTTTCCCCCAACTCAATATATCTGCTCCTCCATTTCTTCTCCTCTCCTCCTCTTCTCTTGCTCTTATTGTGGCAGCTCCCTCTCCCCTACCCTCATGCTCCCAATTAGCTCAGGAGTTCATGCCACTTCCCATTCCTGGGGACCATTTATCCCTTAGAGTCCTTCATGTTTCCTAGTTTCTTTGGTGAAGAGGATTATAGGCTGGTAGTCCTTTGCTCTATGTCTAAAATTCATATATGAGTGAGTACATACCATGTTTGTCTTTTTGTGACGGTTACCTCACTCAGGATGGTTTCTTCTAGTTCCATCCATTTGCCTGAGAATTTCAAGATTCCATAGCTTTTTTCTGCTTAGTACCACATTTTCTCTACCCATTCTTCAGTTGATCATTCATCTAGGTTGCTTCCAGGTTCTGGCTATTACAAACAATGCTACTATGAACATGGTTGAACATATGTCCTTGTAGTATGGACATGCATTATTTGGGTATATGCCCAAGAAAGGAATTGTTGGATCTTGAAGTAGACTGATTCCCATTTTTCTGAGCAACCACTGTACTTATTTCACAAGTGGTCTTACAAGTTTACACTCCCACCAGCAATGAAGGAGTGTTCCTTTTTCTCCACATCCTCTCCAGCATAGATTGTCATTGGTATTTTTGATTTTTAGCCATTTTGACAGGTGTGGTATCTCAGAGTTGTTTTGAGTTGCATTTCTCTGATGGCCAAGGATTTTGAGCACTTTCTTAAGTGTCTTTCAGCCATTTCAGATTCCTCTGTTGAGAATTCTCTATTTAGTTCTGCACCCCACTTTTTAATTTCATTGTTTGGTGTTTTGGTGGCTAGCTTCTTGAGCTCCTTATATATTTTGGAAATCAGTCCTCTGTCAGATGTGGGATCAGTGAAGATCTTTTCCCATTCTGTGGGTGGTCGTTTTGTCTTACTGTTTCCTTTGCCTTGCAGAAGCTTCTCAGTTTCAGGAGGTCCCATTTATTAATTGCAGACCTCAATGTCTGTGCTACTGGTGTAATGTTCAGGAAGCAGTCTTCTGTGCCAATTTGTTCAAGGATAATTCCCACTTTCTCTTCTAAAAGATTCAGTGTGGCTGGATTTATGGTGAGATCTTTGATCCATTTGAAGTTAAGTTTTGTGCATGGTGACAGGTATGGACCTATCTTCAATTTTCTGCATGTCCGAATCCAATTGTGCCAGCACCATTTGTTGAAGATGCTATCTTTTTTCCATTGTATAGATTTAGCACCTTTGTCAAAAATAAGGTGTTTGTAGGTGCATGGGTCAATATCAGGGTTTTCAATTCTGTTCCATTCGTCTGTCTTTCTATTTTTGTGCCAATACCAAGCTGTTTTCAGAACTATGACTCTATAGTAGAGCTTGAAGTCAGGGATGGTGATGCCTCCAGAAGATCCTTTATTGTAAAGAGTTGTTTTGGCTATCCTGGGTTTTTTTTTTTTTCCATATAAAGTTGAGTATTGTTCTTTCAATGTCTGTGAAAAACTGTGTTGGGATTTTGATGGGGATTGCATTGAATCTGTAGATTGCTTTTGGCAGGATTGCCATTTTTACTATGTTAATTCTACCTATCCAAGAGCATGGGAGATCTTTCCATTTTCTGGTATCTTCTTTAATTTCTTTCTTTAAAGTCTCAAAGTTCTTATTGTACAGGTCTTTCACTTTTTTGGTTAGTGTTACCCCAAGATATTTTATATTACTTGTGGATATTGTGAAAGGTGATGTTTCCCTGATTTCTTTCTCATTGGATTTCTGATCTGTATATAGTAGGGCTACTGATTTCTTTGAGTTAATTTTGTATCCTGATTTGCCAGTATTTTATTGAGTATTTTTGCATCCATGATCATGAGGGATTTTGGTCTGTAGTTCTCTTCTTAGTGTGTCTCTGAGTGGCTTGGGTATCAAGGTTATTGAAGCCTTGTAAAAAGAGTTTGGCAATGACCCTTCTGCTTCTATTGTGTGGAATGCTTTGAGGAGAATTGTTATTAGATGTTCCTTGAATTTCTGGTAGAATTCTGCACTGAAGCCATCTGGCCCTGGGCTTTTTTTGGTTGGGAGACTTCTGATGACTGCTTCTATTTCATTAGGGTTTATAGGTCTATTTAAGTTGCTTATCTGTTCTTGATTTAATTTTGGTAAGTGAAATCTGACCAGAAAATTGTCCATTTCCTTTAGATTTTAGAATTTTGAGGAAAATAGGTTTTAGAAGTATTACCTGATGATTCTCTGGATTTCCTCTGTGTCTGTTGTTATGTCCCCATTTTCATTCCTGATTTCATTGATTTGCATGTCTATTCTCTGCTGTTTGGATAAAGGTTTGTCTATCTTGTTGATTTTCTCAAAGAACCAACTCTTTGGTGTTTGCTTATTTGTTAGTTATTAGAAAGTAGTTATGGGAATTAGCTGCCTTTGGTCATGATCATTCTAGAACTTCAGGTAATGTGGCCTCTCAGTATCTCTGTTGTTTTTGACTTGTGTTGTAGATTTACTGCTATAGGCACAGAAAAATTAATTTTTTCTACTCTATAAGCTTATTTAAAATCATCTTTGAAATGGTTAAAAGCATGTGGCTGCTCATTCAGATGACTTGGGTTCAGTTCCCAGTACATACATGGAATCTCACAACTATCCATAACTCTAGTTCCAGAGGATCTGATGACCTCCCCTGGCCTCCACAGGCACCAGGCATGCATATAGTACACATATGTGCATGCCTGTGAAACACTCATAATGTAAGATAAATCTTTCAAAATGTGTATGAAAGAATCCACTCATACCAGTGGGTTTAAGAAGTAAATGGATATTTTCTGTCCCTTTGCTAAATCTGTGAAAATGGGGTTTTATATGCTTTTCTGTCAGACACTGGCTACCCAGCTGCATGGTTTTCAGCACTTAGAAATCTGTTGTGTGAGAACATTAGTAATTGGGAGAGGCCAATTATCTGATCATTTCAATAAAAGCAATTATTGTTGCTGTAAGAGAAAATTGTCAAGCATCTGCAGTAAGTATATTTTAAAATAAAACAAAAGATGCCTGAAGACTCAGACTCGGCCTGATGCAGTTCGCTCTGTTTTCTAGGACCTTTAACTTGAAGGAAGCCCTGAATTCTATTGGTGTTCAGACTTGTGCTGAAGTTAATAAGGCCCTGAAAGAGAGAGGCTCACCCACTTTAAATGCTGAGGCTCAAGCTAATCTCATCGGTCAGTTTTCAAGTCTCGGAGAGAAGGACAATCCTGTCTGTACCTTGATGGGTAAGTCCTCTTTATTTTTAAACCAGTTTCTGCCTGAGTTTCAGTTTGCTTTAACTTGCTGTATCTGACAGTATTTAAGTATCAGCCATATTTTAGTGTTAAACACAGATTTTGTGTTTAAAAGCAATTCAGATTTTGGATTTTCAGATTAGAAATCCACTCCAGTACTCTATAGCCAACCAAACAAAAAGCCCAAACATCTAAAACACCTGTGATACATCTTGAACTCTGGGCAAAAGTTACTGCCTTACTATTGCTCTGAGCAACTTGGAGAGGAAAGGTTTATTGCCCTCACAGTTCCATATAACAGTTCATCATCAAAATCAGTGAGGGCCGGAATCTAGAGGCAGGAACTGATGGAGAGGCCATGGAGGAGTGCTCTGTCTGACTTACTTATATGGCTTGCTCAGCCTGTTTTTTATAGACCCCAGGGCCACCTGCACAGGGGTGTCCCCTCCCATAATGGTCTAGTCCCTATCATTGACCACTAATTGAGAAAATGTTCAGCAGGCTTGCCTACAGCCTGACTTTAAGGAGGTAGTTCCTCTGTGGAGGATCCTCCTCTCTAATGACTCTAGCTATGCTAAGTTGACTTAAACTAATCAACACAGATACTTGGCTTTCACTTTTGGAGGGTAAATATGAAAAGTGGATATTTTCATTAGTCTTGCTTTTCTGTTCAGAGCCCATCATAACTATCCAATCAGTGGGCTTTATGAAGACAGTATGGTGCTGGGGAAATCCTGGGTGAATGTGCAGTTCAAACCAACTCACTGCACACTCACTGGATGAGGTTAATGGTTCTGCCATGAGCACACCTGAGAGAACTGAAGTCCCCTCCTCAGTCAGAGTTAGTGAGAAAGAGAGGGGAAAGGCTGGGACCGGAGGCATCATGGGTGGCTCTCCTCATGCCTGCTGGTCAAGAAAACAGCCTCCTCAGTGTCAGGTGATGTGGGAGAATTGGTGTATGGCACATGCCTAGGCCTCTTGCAGTTACCTGAGACTGGTTTTTAAAAAGGGCAGTGTTTTCTCCTACAGCTAAGAGGGCTAGGGATGGGACTAACTGCTGACAGTGCCATCAGAGGTTTGAGTTTCCCACTCCAGATCTCAGCACTGTGTACCTTTGGGCTGGATGCCTACATATTAAGGTGGCTTGCTCTGCCATCATCAGTCACACAAGAGTCAAGCATCTTACCCTTCTGTTAGCTAACAGTGACCCCACATGGAGTCCCATTGGTTGTAAGCGGCCTAACTGTAGGTCAGATTCTGTCCTTGAATTGATCTTGACCATGAGAGGCAGAAGAACTTAATCTTGAAATGTGTACTCACTTCCAGAACAGTCTGCTGATTCCCAACATCAGTGAGAGTGGAGAGACACCGCTCCCTTACACAAAGCAGTGTGTTGTTACCATTAACGAGGTCAAAGGCAGGTGTTTGTAAAATGTGCTCTGTTACTGCAGCGGCTGAAAAACAAAGCCTAGAAGGAGGAAGAGAGTTAGCTTTCCAAGTACAGTGTCAGTGTCCTGACAATATAGTGCATTTTATTATGGATTCAGGGGCTCTTCAATGATTTTTCTTCTTATTATTCCCAGGAGCATGGACTACTAGCAGGTCAGGCTGCGCAGGCTACTTAGGTGCCCCAAGGTTTCACCTTGACCTGAGAAAGGACCAGTGCCAGAATAAAGCACTGTGGGTGGCAGTAGAAGCTGCCCCCAAGAGGGGACAGTTGATAATGGTAATTGACACAGCCACTTATTACATCCCTTACCTTTGTACATCACATGCTGACCTGCCTCTGTCCTTAGTCTCCAAAGGAGCAGTTGTTATCTGAGAGATTTTTTTCTCCTTGGGGAAGAAACAAACACATGCTACTGGCTTCCCACTAGTATGCAGACCTCATGAGCACAGGGGATGTGTTTTTTGTCTGCTGTTTCTCTACATGGTATTGAGTCTACAGATGGCATTTAATGCATACTATAAAGTGCCCATGGCCAAATAACTGACATGGCTAAATAACTAACAGGATAGTGCCCATAGCTAAGTAACTAACAAGATAATTCCCATAGCTAAATAACTAACTGGGTAATGCCCATGGCTGAATATCTAACAGGGTAGTGCCCATGGCTGAATACCTAACAGGGTAGTGCCTATGGCTAAATAGCTAACAGGGTAGTGCCCATGGGTGAATATCTAACAGGGTAGTGCCCATGGATAAATAACAGGGTGGAGTTGAAATTCTTACCTCGACTATCTGGCTCCAGGGTTCATATTCCTAATTGTGCTTCAGGCAGAACTAGAGCCATGAACTCACAGTGCCTCTGTACCCTGGATATCAAATGGGAGGGGTAGGGGTAGGAGATGCCTCTTAAAATCTGGTAAAGCAGCTTTTGTTTCCCAGCTCTCCCCGGGGCAGCTTTGCTTGTTGTTCTGCACATTGGAAACATTTTTTAATCTTATTCAAAGTATTGTTTGCTTAGATACTTGAGTGACTATCTTGAGTGTCTGTCTCTCTTTTGACTCTGGAAGATAAGAACAGGCCGTTGTCAGGGACTCCATTTGTCTCCTTCAAACTGAACAAATACTTCTGTACTCTTGATCTAAACCTTGACTGGTTCAAAGAGGAGGCAGAACCACTTGTTGATATAATAACCATTATAAAAGGATTTCATTTTTAGGCTTTCTTGGATTGTATCTGTGATAAGTTAGGCCCAGGTCTGCAAAAGTCAGCCAGTCCTAAGGGAAAGTTCACTGGGTTATTGCATGATGAGAAACTAACATAAATTAAGCACTTGATCTTGGCATAAGGAAGGGCCCTGTCAGTGCTGGCCATGGGCTATCCCTGTGCATGGCACCCATGTTCTGTCACCCTGTGTTCTCAGTTAATGTGAGTCCATTTGCCAAGGGCATTACCCCTCTCATCATTACCCCTCTCATCATTACCCCTCTCATCATTACCCCTCTCACCATCGCTCCTCTCACCATGCCATAACCCTTTGAAAAGATAGTTAGAAAGGGAGTTTTCTTTCAAACCAAAACTTTCCCCAAACTAAAAAAGCCAGGTAAAAATCCTATGGATGCATGCCCACAAGCCATTTACATTTTTGAGAGTTGATTTTTTTTCAGTCGCCTAAGTGATACATGAATGACTTCTCTTTGTTGAAACATACAGGTGAGGATTATTTTGTCTGTGCATGCCTTCTCTAGGCTCCCTTTCCAGGCTTCCATTGCTTTCTGTTGGGTATTTATAAACTTTTTCACCCCATTTTCATTTTAATTTAGCCAGGATTTATTGTGCATATGTCAGGGCAGGAATATAAAGATAAAGAGACATAGCCTCCATTTCCCCATACCCACAGAGAGCTCAGTCTCAAGAAAGGAGACAGACGTGTATATTAGTGTAAACTGTATGGAAGTCTGTAACAGATGGTCAGAGGGGCCAGAGAGACTCAGCATTGAAGGAGACCTGGGAAGAGATGGAATGGGATGGGACAGGAGGTTATTAATAAGATGAAAAATTCTAAGACATGGATATTGGAAATTTTCAAGTTCTAAAGTCAGTTGTGGGAAACAGTGTTTGAAGATAAGAATTTGGTTAATGTCAAAAGACAGGCAGACTGACACATATCTGTAAATCCCACCAGTTGGGATGTGGAGGTAATCCATAGTGCAGCTATAGAGTATGTTTGAGGCCACACCAGGCTTCATGACCATGTGTCTTCATAGGTGGGAAAGAAAGGAGTTTCATTTAATGTCATAATTGCCTGTGCTCAGTGGACTGGGTTATCAGTAACCATTCATAATTATGAGGGTTTTGTTTCCAAAGCTAGAGTCAGCCCTTGGACCTGTACATGCTGTGGTCAATATAATTGGCACTACTAATCATGTGACTTAGCCAAATCTATGCATACATTCATTTGCTTGTATCAGTAGTCACACAGTAAGATGCAGTGAGGCAGGTTAGGAAGGGGACTGATGGCAGTGCTGTGGGAGCAGCCCTTCCTCAGTGGCTCCTGTGCAGAGTGGCTGGATAATTAATTACCAAGCCAAGGTGCTTGGCACAGTACTACTGTTTTTTAACAATACTAGAGCAATAGACATGAACTTCGCTGTCTCTGGGAAACCTAGATGTGTGGCCACTCATCCTTTGTCTTATGTTGAAATCCCAAGTGTGCTGGGTTTCTAGATTTTTTTTCTCATAGAACCAAAAATTTGGATTTCAGTATGAAATCCCTGATTTTAAAATACTTCTATAAAAACAAAACAAAGCCCCAAAGAAATACAATGTTTGCCTGCAGTGTTAGCTTCAGTAATGATTGTAGATGTTGGTCATTGACTTTTGTAAAAAATAAAAAGAAAATTTCTACCTCACAAAAGCACAGTTTTTTTCTAATCAACCATCTCTCATTATATATAAAAGTCACTCCAAAACTCAATCACCTGAGTTTTACCTACTCATGGTCTGTAGGTCAGCTATGTAGTTTTTTGGCCATGTCCAACTCATTTATGTTTCTATGGCTTAGGTTGGTGGCCCTCTTGATACTGACTGGCCTCTTATCAGGAGTGTGGGAGGTGGTTCCTCTAGAATGCACTCCCATAGATCTGGAGAGCTGGGTTTCTCCCTCCTCAGTCTTGCCATAGCAGTATCAGCTTTATTCACATGGTTGATGGTAGGCAGATTGGAGTCAGTCATGCATCTTGAGGCTTAGGCATGTATCTGGTATCCTGGTACCTCTATAGCATTGTGCATTAGCAAAACACAGATGACAAAGCCAGTTCAGACTTGAGGAATGAAGAAATTGTAAAGCCACTTGAGTATAGGCAGGGGTAAATGGGAGCCTTACTGCTTATTATTAAATTATAGACTTTAATAATGGAACAGGTAAAGATACCATTGTTTTTCCTTTAGATAAACGGATCCGGTTGTACATGAAAAGCCTACTCTGTCTTCCAAGCACTCAGAAAAGCATGCCTCCCATGCCAGGGGGCCTTGGTGTCATTCATCAGGAGCTGGAAGTGCTTGGCTGTCAATATGCAAATATTGTGAATCTCAACAAACAGGTGTATGGACCATTTTATGCAAATATATTCCGAAAGCTGCTCTTCCAAGATGAAGCTGTGGGGAAGACAGATGCTTCACTTCCAACTAACTAAAGAGATGGAGATTGGCACTTGGTACACTGCCCGTTTCTACCAATGGCATTTTAGATGGCGCACATTCTTGGTGCTGTCCATAGAGCAGTGTTAGACTGAATCTGTGTAATCTGGTAATGTTAGCATCACAGAGGGGCCACATATCCCACAGACTCTTGTGTGTCATTTCCAAGGTCAAGTCAGACATTTTAATGAAGAAAAGTAATTTGTAATGAATTATATCACCAGAATTATATATAACACTGATGTTTTCCTAAATATTTTTATTGAGTATTTCTATGTGGCTTGTTCATTTGGCCTGAAAGGATTTGTTTTTGTTTATATACTTGATTATACTGCACTTGCTGGCAGGAATACAATGTGCAAACATTTAAGAGTACATTGAAAATGAAGGGCATTCTGCTTCTTTTTTTTGTTTAGTGGCAAAGTAAATTTGTGTCTTGAGTTTGCTCTTGGCATGCTTATTTAGTTCCTATTTAAATGTTCACTTCTACTTTTGAGAATTTCCTAACATGGTTGTTTTGTAATAAAAACTTTATTAAACAGCAGACATGGTAATCTTCTCATTCTTTTACTGCTAAAAACATGTATTGCTCTTCTTCTTCAGTTGGCTTATATGGTGGATTACATTGACAGATTTTTGAATGTTGAACCAACCCAGCATCCCAGGGATGAAGCCTACTTGATCATGGTGGATGATTTTCTGATATGTTCTTGGATTTGGTTTCCCAGTATTTTATTGAGTATTTTTGCATCTATGTTCATGAGAGATATTGGTCTGTAGTTCTCTTTCATAGTTGTATCTTTGTGTGGCTTGGGTACCAAGGTAATTGTAGCCTCATAAAAAAGAGTTTGGCAATGAGCCTTCTGCATCTATTGTGTGGAACAATTTGAGGAGTATTGGTATTAGCTCTTCTTTGAATTTCTGGTAGAATTCTGCACTGAAGCCATCTGGCCCTGGGCTGTTTTTGGTTGGGAGACTTTTGATGACTGCTTCTATTTCCTTAGAGGTTATAGGTCTGTTTAAGTTGCTTATCTGTTCTTGATTCTATTTTGGTAAGTAATATCTGTCCAGAAAATTGTCTACGTCCTTTAAATTTTCAAATTTTGTGGAGTACAGGTTTTCGAAGTATGACCTGATGATTCTCTGGATTTCCTCAGTGTCGGTTGTTATTTCTCCCTTTTCATTTCTGATTTTGTTAATTTGCATGTTCTCTCTCTGCCTTTTGGTTAGTTTGGATAAAGCTTTGTCTATCTTGTTGATTTTCTGGAAGAACCAACTCTTTGTTACATTGATTCTTTGAATTGTTTTCTTTGTTTTGACTTTATTGATTTCTGCCCTAAGTTTGATTATTTCCTGGAGTCTACTCCTCCAGAGTGAATTTGCTTCCATTTGTTCTAGAGGTTTCAGGTGTGATGTCAACTCTCTGGTGTTACTATTCTCTAGTTTCATCATGTGAGCACTTACAGCTATGAACTTGTCTCTTAGTACTGCTTTCAAAGTGTCCCATAAGTTTGGGTATGTTGTGTCTTCATTTTCATTGAATTCTAGGAAGTCTTTAATTTCTTTATTTCTTCATTGACCCAGGAATGGTGCAATAGCATGTTGTTCAGTTTCCATGAGTTGGTAGGTTTTGCAATTTGTGTTGTTTTTCAATTCTAACTTTAAAGCATGGTGATCTGATAAGACACAGGGGATTATTCCTTTTTTTTTTTTTTACCTTTTGAGGTTTGCTATGTTGCTGAGTATGTGGTAACCAAATGAAGAAGAAAAACCACGTGATCATCTCACTAGATGCTGAAAAAGCCTTTGACAAAATCCAACATCCCTTCATGATAAAGGTCTTGAAGAGATCAAGAATAACAGGAACATACCTAAACATCATAAAAATAATATACAGTAAACCAACAACCAACATCAAACTAAATGGAGAGAAACTCAAAGATATTCCTCTAAAATCAGGAACAAGACAAGGCTGTCCACTCTCTCCATACCTCTTCAATATTGTCTTTGAAGTTCTAGCTAGAGCAATGAGACAAAAAAAGGAGATCAAGGGGATACAAATCGAAAGGAAGAATTCAAACTTTCACTATTTGCAGATGATATGATAGTCTACATTAGTGACCAAAAAAACTCTACCAGGGTACTCCTACAGCTGATAAACACCTTCAGCAAAGTGTCAGGATACAAGATTAACTTAAAAAAAAACAGTAGCCCTACTATATATGAATGATAATTGTGCTGAGAGAAAAAATCAGAGAAACGTCACCCTTTACAATTGCCACAAACAACATAAAATACCTTGGGGTAATGCTAACCAAAAAAAAGTGAAAGACCTGTATAGTAAGAACTTTGAGTCTTTAAAGAAAGAAATTATAGAAGACACCAGAAAATGGAAAGATCTCCCATGCTCTTGGATAGGTAGGATCGACATAGTAAACGTGGCAATCTTGCCAAAAGCAATCTACAAATTCAATGCAATCCCCATCAAAATCTCAGCACAATTCTTCACAGAACTTGAAAAAACAATTCTCATCTTTATATGTAAAAACAACAACAACAGAAACAACAAAAACCCAGGATAGCCAAAACAACCCTATACAATAAAAGAACTTCTGGAGGCATCACCATTCCTGATTTCAAACTCCATTATAGAGCCATAGTCCTGAAAACAGCTTGGCATTGGCACAAAAATAGACAGGTAGACCAATGGAATAGAGTTGAAAACCCTGATATTAACCCACACACCTATGAATGCCTGATTTTTAACAAAGAAGCCAAAGCTATACAATGGAATAAAAAAAGCATCTTCAACAAATGGTGCTGGCATAACTGGATGCTGACATGTAGAAGACTGCATGTCTATCGCCATGCACAAAACTTAACTCCAAATGGATCAAAGACCTCAACATAAACCCAGCCATACTGAACTTATTAGAAGAGAAAGTAGGAAATACCCTTGAACGAATTGGTACAGGAGACTGCTTCCTGAACATTACACCAGTAGCACAGACACTGAGATCAACAATTGATAAATGGGACCTCCTGAAACTGAGAAGCTTCTGTAAGGCAAAGGACACAGTCAACAAGACAAAATGACAGCCCACAGATTGGGAAAAGATATTCACTAACCCCACATCTGACAGAGGGCTGATCTCCAAAATATACAAAGAACCCAAGAAACTAGTCTCCAAAACACCAAATAATCCAATTAAAAAGTGGGGTATAGAACTAAATAGACAATTCTCAATAGAGGAATCTAAAATGGCTGAAAGACACATAAGAAAGTGTTCAACATCCTTAGCCATCAGGGAAATGCAAATCAAAACGACTCTGAGATACCATCTTATACCTGTCAGAATGGCCAAAATCAAAAAACACCAATGACAGTTTATGATGGAGAGGATGTGGAGAAAGGGGAACACTCCTCCAATGCTGGTGGGAGTGCCAACTTGTACAGCCACTTTGGAAATCTGTATGGCAATTCTTCAGGAAAATGGGAATCAGTCTACCACAAGATCCAGCAATTCTACTCTTAGACATATACCCAAAAGAAGCACATTCCTATAAGAACATCTGTTCAACCATGTTCATAGCAGCATTATTTGTAATAGCCAGAACCTGGAAACAACCTGGATGCTCCTCCACTGAAAAATGGATAGAAAAAATGTGGTCCATTTACACAATGGAGTACTACTCAGCGTGGGGGAAAAGGCAATGGAATCTTGAAATTCACAGGCAAATGGATGGAACTAGAAGAAACCATTCTGAGCGAGGTAACTCAATCACAAAAAGACAAACATGGTATGTACTAACTGATATGTAGATTTTAGACATAGAGTAAAGGATTGCCAGCCTGCAGCCCAGGCTGCTGGAGAGGCTGGTAAACAAGGAGGACCCTAAGAGAGACATACATGGTCCCCTGCAGAAGGGGAAAGGGACACGATCTCCTGAACAAATTTGGAGCATGGGGGAGGGGAGAGGGAACTAGGAGAATGAGAAGGGGAGAAGAGGGGTGAGGAAGACATGATGGATCAGGGAGGTTGAGTTGGGGGAAGAACAGAAGAGAACAAGATAAGAGATAATATAATAGAGGGAGACATTATAAATTCAAAGAGAAATCAGGCACTAGGGAAATGTCTGGAGAGCTATAAAGATGACACCAACCAACAATCTAAGCAACAGAGGAAAGGCTACCTTAAATGAGATTGATGACTAATTTATATGCCATCATATAGCCTTCATCCAGCAGCTGGTAGAAGAAGAAGCAGATACCCACAGCTAAACCTTGAACTGAACTGAAATCCAGATGCAGAAAAGGAGGACTGATGAGCAAAGGTGTCCATACCAGGCTGGTGAAACCCACAGAAACAGCTGACCTGAACAAGGGAAAACTCTTGGTCCCCAGACTGATAACTGGGAAAGCAGCATGGGACTGATCCAGACCCCCTGAATGTGGGTGTCAGTAAGGAGACCTTGGAAATATTTGGGGCCTCTTGTAGTAAATCAGTACTTATCGCTATCATAGGAATGGACTTTAGGAGCCCATCCTACATGGAGGGATACTCCCTGAGCCTAGACACAAGGGGGTTGGCCTAGGCCCTATCCCAAAGAATATGACAGACTTTGAAGACCCCTATGGAAGGCCTCACCTTACCTAGGGAGCAGAAAGGTATGGGATGGGTAGGACATTAGTTGGGGGGAGGGCAGGGGAGGAGAGGAGGGAGAGGGACCTGGGATTGACAAGTAAAATAATTTTCTTTCAAAAAAAAAACATGTATTGCTCATACTAATTGTTTCTTAAAATGCTAAAAATTATTCCAGGACAATTAGCGCCTCTGTTTTCTAACTTCCCCTGGGCGCTCAGAATGGAATAGTGAACATTTGATTTTTTCTTTTTCTTTTGTTTTTTCCTTTTTTAGACAGGGTCCCACTATATAGCCCTGACTGGGCTGGAATTCACTGTGTAGACCAGACTGACTTTGGACTCACAGAGATCTACTTGTGTCTGCTTCCTTAGTGCTGGGATTAAAGATGCCCAGGATGCTTTTATTAGTTATTCTAGGTTGTGCTGTTCCTCAGAGCTTTACAGACATGGCATCATTTTTTTTTAATTTGGTTAACAAGCACTTATGGAGCATCTACCCTGTATCAAGAAAATAGTTCTCACTTCAGCAGTAGAAACACTAAACTGAATTATAAAGGTTAGCATAACCCCCACACAGGGAGGATGTAAAAATTCCTGAGATGACCCACAGTTTTAAAGCAAAGTAAGCAAGATTTAGAAAGTCTCATGTTTTCCTCTCTTATTCAGAACTTGTGTCTAATTGAAGACATGAAAGAATGACTATTTAATGAAATTAAAGAGGAAGGGAAGAGTAGGAGATGGGTGTGGAGAATGATAGAGTAATGGGAGCATCAGTATGTTCAAAGTATATTATATATGTGGATGAAAATGTTATAATGAACCAGGTGTGGTGGTACACTCTGCATAATATCAGTATTCAGCAAAGGCAAAAGGATCCCAAATTTAAGGGTAACCAAGTTACAGAAATTCTGTCTTGGTCCTCCAGCTAGCTCCTGAGCCTGAGGTGAGTCTGGGCGATGCTCTGCCCCAACGCTCCCACCCATCACCCCCTGCTCACTTCTGCCTGAGCCACTCCTGGACAAGCATGGACCTGCCCAGACCGGAAGGCCCACCCTGAGTCTGGACACTCCTCACCCTTGTCCACACACCGCCCTCTGCCCTCTGGCTGCCACCTGAGCCTGAGCCTGAGCCTGCTGCCTGAGGCTGAACCCTCCTCCTGCCACCTGAGAGAAGAAGAGACCCTGCCTGCACCCACTGGAAAAAGGGATAGGAAGACGACAGAGTAAGAACACACTCAACAACAGAAAGACCAATATGACACTACCAGAATCTAGGGACTCCACACCACAAGAACTGAAAAGCCCAATGCAGAGGATGAAGAAGAGACGAACCTTAAAAATTATCTTATGAAGATGATAGAGATCATTAAAGAGGAAACAAGAAAATCCCTTAAAGAAATAGAAGAAAAAACAAGCAAAAATTTACATGAAAAGGAGGTAAAGACAAACCAAAAAATTCAAGAAATAAACAAATCTCTTAAAGCATCTAATTTAAGAAAGCCAAGAAAAAACAACCAAACAAGTGAAGGAAACAATTCAAACAGTTCACAGTTTGAAAGCACAATTAGAAACAATAAAAAAAAAAAACAGAATGAGGGGATGCTGGAAATAGAAAAGCTGGATAAATGATCAGGAACCTCTGATGTAAGTATAACCAATAGAATACAAGATGTGGAAGAGAGAATCTCAGGTGTTGAAGACTCATTAGAGGATATACAATCATCGACCAAAGAAATTCTCAAGTCCAACAAATCCCTAACACAAAATATCCAGGAAATATGGGGCAACATGAAAAGACCAAACCTAAGAATAATAGGAATAGAAGAAGGTGAAGAAATTCAGCTCAAAGATACAGAAAACTTATTAAAAAAATCATAGAAGAAAACTTCCCCAACCTACAGAAGGATATGCCTATGAAAGTACAAGAAGCTTACAGAACACCAAACAGACTGGACCACAAAAAGAAGTCCTCTTCACACATAATAATCAAAACACCAAACTTACAGAATAAAGATAAAATATTAAGAGCAGCAAAGGAAAAAGGCCAAGTAACATACAAAGGAAGACCTATCCGAATTACACCCAACTTCTCAATGGAAACTTTGAAAGCCAGAAGATCATGGATAAATGTTCTACAAACTCTAAGGGAACATGGATGTCAGCCCAGATTACTGTATCCAGCAAAGCTTCCAATCACTATCGATGGAGAAAACATGATCTTCTGTGACAAAACCAGATTTAAGCAATACATATCCACAAATCCAGCTCTACAGAAATTACTGGAAGGAAAACTGCAACATAATGAAGATAACTACACTCAAAAAAAAAAAAAAAACAACAGAGGCAATAGATAATCCCACTTTACCAAACACCAAAAAAAGTGGGGAAATCCACACACAATAACACCACCAACAACAAATCCAAAACAAACAAAAATCAACACTCAGTGGTCATTAATATCCCTCAATGTCAATGGTCTTAACTTGCCTATAAAAAGATACAGGCTAACAGAATGGATACCAAGACAGAATCCATCCTTCTGCTGCATATATGAAACACATCTCAACTTCAAAAACAGACAGTACCTCAGAATAAAGGGTTGGGGAAAAGATTTTGCAATCAAGTGGACCCAAGAAGCAAGCTGGTGTAGCAATCCTAATATCTAACAAATTAGACTTCAAACTAAAGTCAATCAACAGAGATGAAGAAGGACATTTCAAACTTATCACAGCAAAAGTCCATCAAGATGAAGTCTCAATCCTGAATATCTATGCTCCAAATACAAAGGCACCCACATTTGTAAAAGAAACATTACTAAAGCTCAAATCACACATAAAACCTCACACAATTATAGTAGGAAACTTCACCCCACTCTCACTACTAGATAGGACCACCAGACAAAAACTTAACAAAGAAACAAAAGAACTAACAGATGTTATGGCCCAATTGGGTCTAACAGATATCTATAGAACATTCGATCCGAACACAAAAGAATATACCTTCTTTTCAGTGCCACATGGAACCTTCTCTAAAATTGACCACATACTCGGCATCGTAGCAAACCTACACAGATATTAAAAAATTGGAATAACCCCCTGTATCTTATCAGATCACCATGCTTTGAAGTTAAAATTCAACAACACAAATTGCAGAAACCCTACAAACTCATGGAAATTGAACAATGTGCAATTGAACCATTCCTGGGTAAAGGAAGAAATACAAAAAGAAATTAAAGACTTCAAGAATTTAATGAGAATGAAGACAACATCCCCAAACCTGTGGGACACTTTGAAAGCAGTGCTAAGAGGAAAGTTCATAGCACTGAATGCCCACATGAAGAAACTGGAGAATAGTCACACTAGAGAATTAACAGTGCAACTGAAAGCTCTAGAACAAAAGGAAGCAAACAATCCCTGGAGGAGTAGATGCCAGGAAATAATCAAACTGAGGGCTGAAATCAATAAAGTAGAAACTAGGAAAACACTACAAAGATTCAATGAAACAAAGAGTTGGTTTGTCAAGAAAACAAGATAGACAAACATTTATCCAAACTAACCAAAAGGCAGAGAGAGAGCATGCTAATTAACAAAATCAGAAATGAAAAGGGAGACATAACAACGGACACTGAAGAAATCCAGTGAATCAGCAGGTCATACTTTGAAAACCTGTACTCCACAAAATTTGAAAATCTAAAGGAAATGAACAATTTTCTGGATAGATATCACTACCAAAATTAAATCAAGGACAGATAAGCAATTTAAACGGACCTATAACCCCTAATGAAATACAAGCAGTCATCAAAAAATCTACCAACCAAAAAAAATCCCAAGGCCAGATGGATTCACTGCAGAGTTCTACCAGAAATTCATAGGAGAGCTAATACCAGTACTCCTCAAATTGTTCCACACAATAGCAGCAGAAGGGACATTGCCAAGCTCTTTTTATGAGGCTTGGTACCCAAGCCACACAAAAACACAACGAAAAGAAAGAATTACAGACCAATATCCCTCATGAACATAGATGCAAAAATATTCAACAAAATACTGGCAAACTGAATCCAAAAACACATCAGAGAAATCATCTACCATGATTAAGTTGGCTTTATCCTAGGAATGCAGGGATGGTTCAACATACAAAAATCCATCAATGTTATCCACCATATAAACAAACTGAAAAAGAAAAGCCACATGATCATCTCACTAGATCCTGAAAAAGCCTTTGACAAAATCCAACATCCCTTCATGATAAAGGTCTTGGAGAGATCAGGAATAACAGAAACATACCTAAACATCATAAAAGCAATATACAAAAAACCAACAGCCAACATCAAACTAAACGGAGAGAAACTCAAGGCAATTCCTCTAAAATCAGGAACAAGACAAGGCTGTCCACTCTCTCCATATCTCTTCAATATTGTACTTGAAGTCCTAGGTAGAGCAAGAAGACAATAAAAGGAGATCAAGGGGATACAAATTGGAAAGGAGGTCAAACTTTCACTATTTGCAGATGATATCATAGTCTACATTAGTGACCTTAAAAACTCTACCAGGGAAATCCTACAGCTGATAAACACCCTCAGCAAAGTGTCAGGATACAAGATTAACTTAAAAAAAATCAGTAGCCCTACTATATACAGAAGATACATGTGCTGAGAAAGAAATCAGAGAAACATCACCCTTTACAATAGCAACTAACAACATAAAATATCTTGGGGTAACACTAACTAAAAATGAGAAAGACCTGTATGGTAAGAACTTTGAGTCTTTAAAGAAAGAAATTATAGAAGACACCAGAAAATGGGAAGATCTCCTATGCTCTTGGATAGGTAGGATCAACATAGTAAAATGGCAATCTTGCCAAAAGTAATCTACAGATTCAATGCAATCCCCATCAAAATCCCAACACAATTCTTCACAGACCTTGAAAGAACAATTCTCAATTTTATATGGAGAAACAAAAGACCCAGGATAGCCAAAACAACCCTGTACAATAAAGGAACTTCTGGAGGCAGCAGCATCCCTGACTTCAAGCTCTATTACAGAGCTATAGTCCTGAAAACAGCTTGGTATTGACACAAAAATAGACAGGTAGACCAATGGAATAGAGTTGAAAACCCTGATATTAACCCACACACCTGCGAACACCTGATTTTTGACAAACAATCCAAATTTATACTATGGAATAAAGAGAACATCTTCAAAAATGGTGCCGGCATAACTGGATTCGGACATGTAGAACATTGCAGATTGATCCATAACTATCGCTTTGCACTAAACTTAAGTCCAAATAGATCAAAGACCTCAACATATATTCAGCCACACTGAACCTCCTAGAAGAGAAGGTAGGTGGCACCCTTGAATAAATTGGTACAGGAGACCGCTTTCTGAACATACTGCCAGTAGCTGAAACATTGAGATCGACAATTAATAAATGGGACCTCCTGAAACTGAGAAGCTTCTGTAAAGCAAAGGACACAGTCAGCAAGACAAAATGCCAGCCCACAGAATGGGAAAAGATATTCACCAACCCCACATCTGACAGAGGGCTGATCACCAAAATATACCATGAACTCAAGAAGCTAGCCACCAAAACACCAAACAATGCAATTAAAAGATGGAGTTCAGAACTAAATAGAGAATTCTCAACAGAGGAATCGTAAATGGCTGAAAGACACTTGAGAAAGTACTCAACATCCTTAGCCATGGGGAAATGCAAATCAAAACCACTCTGAGATACCATCTTACTCCTGTCAGATAGGCTAAAATCAATAACACCAATAACAATCTATGTTGGAGATGATGTGGAGAAATAGGAACTCTTCCTCCATTGCTGGTGGGAGTGCAAACTTGTAGAAGCACTTTGGAAATCAGTATGGCAGTTTCTCAGGAAAATGGGAATCAGTCTACCTCAAGATCCAGCAATCTCTCCCTTGGGCATATACCCCAAGTATTCACATTCATACAATAAGGACATATGTTCAACTATGTTCATAGCAGCATTATTTGTAATAGCCAGAACCTGGAAACAACCTAGATGCCCCTCAACTGAAGAATGGATAGAGAAAATGTGGTATATTTACACAATGGAGTATTACTCTGTGGGGGAAAAACAATGGAATCTTGAAATTGGCAGGCAAATGGATGGAACTACAAGAAACCATCCTCAGTGAGGTAACCTATTCACAAAAAGATAAACATGGTATGTACTCACTCGCTTTTGATTTTTAGACATAGAGCAATGGATCACTAGCCTACATTCCACACTGACAGAGGAGCTAGGAAACAAGGAGGACCCCAAGAGAAGATTGCATAGTTCCTCAAAGAAGGGAACGGGGACAAGAACTCCTGACCAAATTGGAGCACGGGGACAGGGAAAGGAAGGAGAGTCTTCATTCAGTTGCTCTTCAAATCAGAAACAGACACCTATAGCTGAGCACTGAACCATACTACTGAAATTCAGTTGTGGAGAGGGTTGAGGAAAGGAGCCAAGATGGGGATGGAGAGACCCGCAGAAACAGTGGACCTGATCTACTGATAGAATGGAGACCCTAGTCATAAAGCTGGGGAAACAGCATTGGACCAAACCAAACACTCTGAATGTGGGTAACCAGCTAGGAGTCCAATACAGTCTATGGGCCCTCTATCAGCGGAACCAGTCTTTATCCCTAGAGCACAAATGGACTTTGGGAGCCCATTCCCTATGGAGGGATACTGTTGCAGCCCAGATAAAGCAAGGAGAGTCTCTACTCTCCCCCAAATAATATCACAGACTTTGAAAGTAAAAATGTATATAGTTAGATTAACCAGGCAGATAATTGTTGGTCAGATGATTATATATTTATTTACTTGAGTATAGTTTAATAGCCAGGATTTTGAAACAAAGCAAAAGCAAGTACAGAAGGTTTTAGAGTTTTAAAAGGATCCTTCCTGCTTGCAAAAGCCACGGCCATGACTCTGTCAGCATTTCTAGTTGCACAGGGGCTTAGGGAGACATAGGTGCGGCCTTGCATACTCGCAGTATCACAGGAGATATCTAGGAATGTAATGGAGAACAGAAAACTCCTCACCTACTAAGGGGTGGCTGGGTGGTAAAGAATATACAAGACAAATGATTGGGATGAGCAGGAAGAGAGAGTTAATAAGTACTAAGATGGAGAGTCTTCACCTCCTTCATTTTAAACTGGGAATACAGAGAGGCAAATACCCAGTGTTAAAATTCAGCAGGAGCTAAGAGAATTGAAAGTTTTAGCGAAATCGCTTACAGCAGATGAGAAATATACAGGTTTCCTCGGATCAGAGAGAGGGGGGCTCAGGGGACTGTAAGCAGGATGCATGCATCAATACCATTCAAACAGCTCAAGGAACTAAAGATGGCTTGTGTCTAGTGTGGATCAACAGCAATTTTTAACCTAGACGCTGCTAGGAAATATTGCTGTAGTAGCCTCACCCCTAGGAAATTGAAAGCCGGTAGCCAAGGCCTGCTGATCAGGAGGAGAGTATTTGTTAAAGAGGGCAGGCAGGGACCTAGGGAGTTAGTTCAGAATTTGTTTCTAGGCCTGTGTGGACATTATCAAAAAAAGTTAGAGACACAGTTGTTGAAACTTTGATTGTGAAATGGCTAGCTTATGAGAATGCTGGTACTGCATGTCAGGCTACGCCAAGGGCTTGAAGGAAGAGGACTGACATAGTTGAGCTCATTAAGATTTTTTTCAGATATTGGACCTAGCTTACACTCAGGGATTAGCGATGGTGGCTGCCTTACGGAAACTTCAGTTAAAAAATATGTTATTCCTACAGAGAAAGCAAGGCATAGGGAGGAAGAAATGCACAGAGCCTTCTAGGGGTTGCTTTGGACGTGATCAGAAAGGGCACCAGGTCAAGCAGAGTCCCAACTGAAGAGAAAATAGGGGATCAGGCTTGTGCCTGAAATACAGCCACAGATTTTCCTGTGGCCCAGAGGGCAAAAGTCAAGCTAAGGCCAAGGTCAGTTCTGGCAGTGGCTGCAGTCCTCCGGCCCTTAGCCAGCTGCTCGGTGCCACCTTGGGCTGGCATCTGTGGTGGGCTCAACAAAGTGGCTGACAGGATGGTGGACAGCCTGGAGCTCCTCGGGGTAACTTGCAGCTTTGGGAACTGCCACTGTGGCAATGTATATAAATGCTATTGATACAGCCAGTCAGAAACTGTTTTGAGACCTTTTAGAGAAGAAAGGGCAACATATTTAAGCTTAGATCTGTTCAAATTTTAGATGTTCAGATTTCAAGGATTCACTATAGCTACTGTGTTAGGCGAAATTTCAACCAAGGATTTTTCTTTTCAACAAACTGATCATAACCTAGGCAAAAGGAGAAGTGTGAGATGCATACAAGTTATGAATGTTTGGTGTGGCCACACATGAATGTTTGACATATGTATGATTGTGAATTCGTGAATCCTGACAAAATTAACTGCTTAAATTGCCTTGGATATGATTAGAGAGATACTTACGTTGCCTCAGATATAGTTAAAAACTGCCAAAATAGGTTTAAATATAGTAAAAAGGAGCATCCAGTCAGTCTGTCAATGTCTTAACAGGAAAAATTAATGATTTGAGCCACAGGAGATAGTCAATGAAAATGATAGCAGAAGCCTATAGGGTTAGCTTAGGGGCATGAGGAATCTATGGGTGATTCTGTAAAATTTGGCAGAGGAGAGGATACAGATCCTCCTAAAATTTTATGGTTAAAAAGGGAAAATCTAGAAAGTAAAAGCTGATATGTGATTTTTAAAAGGGTTATGAGATAAAGCCTCAGGAGACAACCACCGTGTTAGATTCACAGCCTGAATGTGTCTATGTAGATGCAAATTAGGCCAGGTCAGCTAAAATGCAAATGAGGTCTTATCAGCTTGTCAGCTTCAAAGGTTAGATTAGAAAGGGCTGTTCAAAAACTTTAAGTAAATCTCAAAAATTGTTTGGGACATATGTTGTATTCTAAAGAAATTAAGGTTTAATAGATAACAATTAGAAAGGATAGTTTACAATCTTTGAGTGATTTTTTTTTAAAGTTGTTAAAAACTATTCAGTGGTTGAGTCCTTTTTGGAGGCATCTAATGATGATTTAAATCCTTTAAATAAAATGCTATAAGGAGGTAGTGATCACAATTTACCCAGACAGCTAAGAAGGTAGACAAGTCTTTCTATAATTAGAGGAGGTGATTCAGCACCAACAGGTATATTATATTGACTATACAAAACAATTGGAAGCTTATGTGCTCCCCACAAAGCATAGTGCAACTTCTATTCTATGGCAAGAGGAACCATTACCATAGTTACACATAACTGTCTCGCCAGCCAAAGTATTTAAACCCTTATTTTAAAAGCAGTAGCCTGCATGATGCAGAAATGCCATAGAGATTCTAGGAGGTATTTTAGGAGAGAACCAAGTATGATACATGTTCCTTATTCCAAGCAACAGGTTGACTCTTTCAGAACAGTGATTCAGGGACTAATGCCTATGCTCTGTTTTCAGGAAAAACTGATAATCAGTTTGCAGCTTATAGGCTGTTACAATTTACTCTGATACATCTTTATATTTCCCCAAAATTGTAAAAAGCAGTCCTATAAAAAAAATACTATGTTAGTTTTTACTGATGGTTCTAATGGGAGAGCCGCTTGCATATGTTATTGATGGAAAGGAATAGGTGGAGCAGACAACTCTGGCTTCAGCTCAAATAGTTGAATTTCGAGCTGATGCAATGGTCTTTCAGCTCCTAGTAAATAATTCATTTAATTTGTATACTGACAGTCACTATGTCTTTAAAGCTCTTCAGATAATAGAGACAGTTCCATGCATAGGATCAAGTAATAGTCAAGTTAGAATATTATTTGAGCAAATTCAAAATGTTATTCACCTAAGAGAATTACCAAAGCTTATGGGTCACACTGGGAACCTATTAAATAAGGCCTTTCCCTGATTACTAGCCAAATGAAACAAGTCAACAGATTAATTAACAAGATTGGTTGATTTGCCTTAAATAGAGAAAGCTCTAAAGTCTTGTAACTTTCTTCATCAAAATAGCAAAAGTCTAAGAAAACAATTTGGCTTAACAAGAGAGTGCTTGTCAAATCATCAAACAATGTGAAATATGTCCACAATATCTTCCTATGGCTAATTTAGGGGTGAATCCTTGAGGTCTACTCCCCAATCAACTATGGCAAATGGATGTTATTTGCTGCAGAGTTTGGCAAGTTAAAAATATATACACTTGGCGATTGACACATATTCAGATTTCTTGATGTTATAAGTCACTGTTTTCATATGTTTTTGCTTACATGGGAATCACAGAAATTATAAAGACAGACAATAGAGATGGATATTATGATGAGGCATGTCAGTTATTTTGTACTCATTGGGAAAATGATCAAAGGCAGATAGATCCTTTGTGATCTATCCTTGTGATCCTCCAGGACAAGAAATTTTAGAACATGCTCATAACTCCTTAAAAACACAGCTTCTAAGATAAAAAGGGGGAGCTGTGCCCCCAGTCTCCACATGATGTGTTAAATCATGCACTGTTTATCTTAAACTTTTTTAAATGTGGATGCCAGTGAGCAATCAGCTGCAGACAGATTCTGGCATGATGGTACTCATCAAATTTCGCTCAGGTCAAATGGAGAGGTCAATAGAGGGGACCAGACCCCATAATTATCTGGGGTGGAGGGCATGTCTGTGTTTTCTTGCAGGTGGAGAATGGGGCGCGCTGGCCACCAGAGCGGTTGGTGAGATTCGTGGAGCAGAGAGGAATTAGACCTGAGACTTTGGGAGACTGACTGAACCAGCTGGAATGAAACACTGAACCTGTGTTCCTGAATCTTGAGGACATTCGACCTACGGCCAGAGGAAGAAAGGAGACACACACCAGTTCCAGTTTCATGATGCTTTCCAGAGCCCCAGCTTCCCTACAGATGGACTACATCCGCCTCTCTGAATCTGTGAGTGCTCATTCTGAAGCAGACTAAGAACCAGACAACAAACAGCTTGCCTTCTTGCCACATCTAGACACACAGAACTGTTTTGCCAGTTTTCCCATTGGGAAAAAGGACCCATTTAGGACAGTTGGATAATGGTATAAACCAGAGTGAATGGCAGAAGCCCCTTCACAATGCTTGGACAAAACGAGACTTGGACAAAAGACTTTTCAGTTAACATTCAAAGACTATGTATGATATTACAAACCTGATTTCAGAACTTTACAGATTTCAGAACTTTGAACTTCAAGAAAGAAATAGAAAGTTTCAAAGGGCATTGAGTCCCAGACAGGGAATAAATGGGAAAAAAAAAGGCTTAGAATTGTGAAATTATTCACACCCCACAGATTGTGAAAACATTGTCCTTTGATTGTATTGTAACTCATGCTAATGTATGTTCATGATGAAATTGTTAATATCTGTAACCTTGCTATATGTGTTATGCAAATGTTATTAGAAACTAGAAGTCAGAGTTCATTCTTACAGGAATGTAACGTTTGATTTACAGGCCTTAGGATAGAAGTATGTATAAGAGAGCAAACTTAAGTTGTGTCTGTACCAGAGGCACTGGAGGCATTCCCACGCAGATTTTAAAAGGCCATTTTAACCTTTATACGTCTCCATCTCCATCCCACAGGAGAATGTTTGCAGCCGTGAGAGCTCAGGTGCTGCTTCCAGGTGGATTTTTTCTGATTCAGGAACTCCTGGAGCTGGACCAGGCCCATTCCCATTAACCTGATTTGTTTTACAGAGACTGATTCCAGCCAGAGACAGGTACGGTTTTCCTTGCCTTCAGGGAAACCTAAGACAGAACACGCATGATGGAATGCGTGGTTCCATGACGGATCCCCCTGGTAGGTTGAAAGGACCCACCTAAGCCAGGTGCAGTCATCTGTCCTGTTGCAGAAGCAAGGGTTTCTTTTTATTAATTTAAGAGAGGGGAATTGTCGGGGACCAGGAAATTCCATTAAGGAATATCTTGAGGTACAAACCTCCGGTTCAGCTCCAGCCTACAATTGTATTACAGATGTGAGCTAATCTGCTATTGAGTGACATAGCCTCAGTGTAGAATGCCTCCTAGTTCGAGTCTCTACAGAACTAAGCATTTGAATAAGCCTGCACCAGGGCAGAGGGTTAGGTGTGTAAGTAACAAGTGAGGACAGGGAGAGTTAGGAGCTAACAGGCAGAGGAGTCGACAGAAGGAGAGAGAAATGGCCTCGTGGCAAGGGAAGCATGGTTAGGAAATAGCCAGGAAGATGCTGAATAAAGAAGAGATTCTAGTTTTGCAGCATGGAACTGAGAGCTCTCTAAAGATGACAATATGCCTGTGTTTGGTCTTTATCACCATCGGGTTGCTAGGAGTTTCCAAGTCCACACTCCTCCACTCAGGCTGAACCTCCTGGCTACCGTGGCTTGGGGCTGAGACATGCTGGGCCACGACGACTGCCTCTGTAGACTAGGATGGCCTCAAGCTCAAGAGATCCACCTGATTCTGCCTCCTGAGTGCTGAGATCAAAGGCATGTGCCACCACCGCCCAGCTAATTAATGCATTTTTAAACACTCAAATAAAATACAATTATGAAAACATTAATAAGAGCTATAAAATAGATGTGATTCACGCTAGTAAAGATCACTGGGCTCTCTCATGGGGAGGATACTTCTTGGACTGAAGCATGAAGACATATAGGAATGGGGCAAGAAGCAACAGGCTTAGAGTGGACACAGCAGACTCTGGCTGAGCACTGGGTTCAGGAATTAGGAGAAGCAATGAATCCAGAGAGCAGCAGATAACAATAAAGCAATGAAGCAAAACAAAGGTAAGAGGTTTCTTGGATGCCATAATTGAGTTTTTCTTTTTTGTCCTGAAGGGTGAAGAGGGAGTTTTCTGTCCCGCCTGATCTCTCAGCCATTTAGTCCCAAATAAATACACAGAGGCTTATATTAATTATAAAGTGTATGGCTGATGCTAAAGCTCCTATTTGGCTGGCTCTCTCTTAATTATTAACTCATTTCTATTTGTGTACTGACACGAGGCTGTGACTTACCCTTAATGCTCCATATGTTACTCCTTCATCAGCTACATGGTGTCTCTCTGGCTCTCTCTCTCTGCGTTCCTCTTCCCAGCATTCCTAGTCTGGTAGCCCCACCTATACTTCCTGTCTGGCTACTGGCCAATCAGCATTTAATCACCAACCAATAAGAGAAACATATATTCACAACATACAGAAGGACATCCCCCATCAGAAGGGGATAAAAATAATCACTGAATGTTTGCAACAGAAGGTTACAAACAAGAGTGCTACTGCAACAAAAATTTCTGTTGGTGATGTGGTGTGTGTGTGTACGTACATGCTCACAGAAACACATGGTATAAGCAATAAAAACACCTAGGATGTGGGTGCCCCTCTGTATGCCGTGAATACGTTTTATTACCATTGGTTAATAAAGAAGCTGATTTGGCCAGTGGCCAGACAGAATATAGTTAGGTGGGAAATCTAAACAGATTCAGAGAGAAAGAAGGCAGTCAGGGAGATGCCATGTTGCCACAGGAGAAGTAATATGCCAGAACATTACCATTAAGCTACAGCCTCATATTGATACACAGATTAGTAGAAATGGGTTAATTTAATTTTGAGAACTAGTTAGTAATATGCCTGAGAGATTGGCCAAGCAATTGTTTTGTTTGTTTGTTTGTTTGTTTTTGAGACAGGGTTTCTCTGTGGCTTTGGAGGCTGTCCTGGAACTCGCTCTGGAGACCAGGCTGGTCTCGAATTCACAGAGATCTGCCTGTCTCTGCCTTCCAGAGTGCTGGGATTAAAGGCGTGGGCCACCAACACCGGCTTTCCAATTGTAATTAATATTAAGCCTCAGAATGGTCTTTGGTGGAACTGGCAGGCAGGAGAGAAACCTTGTTACAATCTGGGAACAATTGTGGTGAAGGAGCAGGGTAGATACTGAGAACCAGCTTAATCTGAAGCATCCATCTTGGAAAATAGATGGGAACTAGTCAGTGTGAGCTGAAAGGCACCCAGCCACCCTGATGAAACTATGCTCCTTGCCTCACTGAAGTAAAGTCTCAAATACCAACATTCACTTGAGTGAGTCTAGAGAAAGTACCCAACCTTACGAGATAGGGGTGAAACAAGGGAGTAGTTGACTCCTATTCCTGGGCCCTACTAAAGTCGTGCTTGGGTTCTAACATTTTCCACTCGCTGTTCAGAAAAAGTAGAATTGAACTGAGTCACAAAATCCAAATTTGAACCTGCCCCAGCACTCCATAGCTAGGTAAGTTCAAGCCATCTTCTATCTTCATGAACTGGTTGCTTCCCCTGCCTTCCTACCAGACTACTCATCTGCCTCACAGGATGAGGCTGAACTGTCTGCCAGCTACTGCATAATGTAACCAGCATACATTACTGTAACTATAATTGATGAGTCCTAAATCTCTTTCAAGCTCCAAAGGGTTTTAGTGTTTTGAAAAATGATGGCTTAAGTGTTTAACTACATAGGAACAAAATTTGTCATTTCTCATCATAACCATGGCTCATTAGGCCCAAAATTGTCATTGGCAGAAAAACTCAAGGATATAGAGAAGGCTGTAGATTGTTGTCCTTGATGTCAGCTTCAAAGGCTGGTGAAAAAACACAACATGTTCTTGATTCATTTAACAAACATTGGGTTTAACCTGTGTTAAAAAGAAAAATTTTAATGATAAGCTTTGTGCTGTCTCCTTTGCTCTGTCTTTCAATGCAGCCTTGTTCTCATTTTAAGCTTACAATGTGAGCCTCTTTAATACTTATGGGACAGGAACAGAGGAGCTTACTGTATGGCTTTAAGAAGAAAGTACTTGGGAATGTCTCAGCAGCCACTCTTGCAGGTGTGCTGGGACAGTGGGATATAGTTTTTAGTCTTTCAGACTATGATAAAATAGTAACCACTCACCATCTGGCAGGGTCTGAACCCACACGGAATCTGAACCCACATGGAATCTCAATGTGTGCTGTTAGTTGCTGGCCATATTAGCTCCTTGATTCATCTGACAAAAAGCATTTTCCACTGTTGTAATCTTACCAAATGCTGACTTGGCATATACCTCTCCACTTCTATTGCTGTCTTCCCATTTGACTGGTCTTGATGTCCTAAGAGTGGAATTGAATTTTTCCCCCCACTCTGGACACACTTCCTGCATTGGGTAAGCTGGTTTCAACCTCTCCCTCATGTCCAGCTAGATGGCTGTTTTTGTAGGGAATCTGGCCTTCTGGGTAAGGCAGAATGATGTTCTATGACACAAACAAGGGTCTTTCAGAGAAGGGACTGTGGGCATGGAGGTGAGGGAAGACTTTGGAACTGCTCAGACTGCCTCAGTACACAGTAGTCTTCTCATGCTCTTCCCCACTCACTGGTGAAATGACAAACAAGGAATATTACAACCCTCTGCCTTGTCAGACAGAGTCCTTTCTCTAGCACTATTCCCAGCCTCCTCTGCTTCTCTGAGAATGTATCCATGTACCAAAACAGCACTGGAGATATTTTCTTGCAGCTGACAAAATATACTCCAGTGAATTCTGCTAAAGTCTCAGTAAACAGATCTAAGTTCTTTAACATGACACAAAGACTGGGGAATGGCCCAGCTCTGCTGGCTTTTTCTAGTGTTCCCAAACAGAGGTGTCCTTGGCAGGCCCTGCATGAGCACCACATTCAATTGCCAGAAAACAGAAAAACAGACTTACTGTTCCCTAGCTTTTGGCTGTGTTAGAATGTCTTCTGCCTCCCCATGCCTTTGCTGTGGTGTTATGATTGATTAAAAGCCCTAGGTGTCAAAGAAATGTGAGTTTGAGACCTAACAAAAAGCATGGGTCCTGGAGTAAGATAATTATGGATTTAAATTCCAACTTCAGTTGGGCAAATTTCTTAATCCCTATTTTAGCTTGTCAAGTGGAGCTTGAATACTTACCACCAAGGGTGGCTCATTGGAGAACCTACTTAAAGAGGGTAATCAAATGAATGGATACTCTTCCTGGTATCCCAAGATCCCAAACACCTCTCCCATTTCTAATGCTCCATAATCAGCCATTCCAGCCCCTTGGCATTGGCCAGCTGCTCATCTGGCTACCACATACCTCATTCACTTTATATAATGGATGGGCATTATTGCAAGATGCAAAGTGCTTCTCCTCTAGGATTTCCCAGACCTCTATGAAAATCATCAGGCTTCTATACTAACACCCCAGTAAGAGTGTGTTGCAACATAAAACTGAGGAAGCACAAAATTATCCCTGACATTTCCCCCGCTTCCTTCAAAAGTCTAACCTCCTAGAACTCTGAAAGAAGTCATGGGTTTGACCTGGGGTGCAGATGTAACACAAACAGTGTACAAGGGATTGTGATCTAATAGCCAATACCATCACTGCCAACCAATTGTAGCCATGGGGATTGGGGAATACTTCTGACAGTTTCCTATATTTTAAGAGAAACTTAAAAAAAAATAATCAGGGTGGCATGGCAGTTCACAATGTCTGTAACTCCAGTTCCAGGGTATCTGGCATCCTCACACAGACATACATGCAGGCAAAAATCCAATCTACGTAAAAATAAATCTTTAAAAAATCAGGGTGAAAAATAAGGACTATGTTAAATTTATTATTACCTATTGTTTTATTTTCAAATTAAGTATTCACAAATTTATTAAGGAACAAATGGAACTAGAACCTGGAAAGCAAGACAATTCTTGTTCTGGTGTTCACATACTGAGAAACTAGACAAGTACAGAGGTTATGATATTAGGTTACAGTAGCAGAAAGCCTGACAGATGTAGGTTTACAGCTCTAGCCTGTCAATCAGAAAGCTGAGATTTTTAGCTCTCCAGGTGACTGTGATCTATGATCTATGATACAGTAGGAGAATCATCAGAGGGGAAATCAAAGAACTATGGAGAGCTGACACACCTGGGCCAAACTTGGCATTCTCTGCCATTTATAAATCACACAGTCCTGCCCACACTATACTCTGAATAGGGTGCTCTCTGGTGATTAATTCACAAGGACCATTCACAGATATCTTGTGGCTGTGAGTACATTTTAAGATTTAAGGGCAGAGGTTGATTGTTATAACTTTTAAATGATTTACCTTATATATGAGTGAGATCAGAGGTTTGTCCTCTCCTACAATGAGGGTCCTGAGAATTGAACTCAGGTTGTCAAGCTTTGTGGCAATCACCTTAACCTTCTGAGCCATCTTGCGGCTTTCTTTCTTTCTTTCTTTCTTTCTTTCTTTCTTTCTTTCTTTTTTTCAAGACAGGGTTTCTCTGTGGCTTTGGAGGCTGTCCTGGAACTAGCTCTTGTAGACCAGGCTGGTCTCTGACTCACAGAGATCCTCTGCCTCTGCCTCCCGAGTGCTGGGATTAAAGGCGTGTGCCACCAACGCCCGGCTGCTGCTGCTGCTGCTGCTGCTGCTTCTCATACTTTGAGAAGTCCGTCAGCACAACATTTAGAAGATAGAAGCATTGAAATTTAAGTAGCTAACTCAGTAAGTAGACTTGGGGCCAGGCTGAAAAACAAATCAGGAAGCTTATACTTAGAAATTTTAAGAACTTCCTTCCAATGGTTTCAACTATTGAATGGTGTGCACAATTCAGCAGCACTGTGCACACTCATGACACCATCTATCGCCACAACTTTTGCATTCCCCAGATTGGAACTCTATCCATTAAACTGTTGGTGTCTTTTACATTTTCTTTCTGTGGGATTTTTCTTCCCATTGGATTTGCATGAACTCATTTTCAAATTACAGAGGCAAATAAATCCCTTTGTCTTTCTTCTACCAACTCTCTCTGTATGTTTAACTACTCACAGAGTTTTTTGTTTTGTTTTGTTTTGTTTTTATCAGTGTGTTCTGAAATTTAAGGTTTTTTTCACAGAATGGTAAAACTTTAAAATTCTATTAGCAAATCTTACGCTTTCTCTGTTTTCATCCTTGAAATCCTTCACCATATCAATGTTTTTTAATACATTCCATTTTCTTTGGAGACAGGGTTTCATGTAGCCCAGGCTGGCCTCAAACTTGGTAGCTAGCTAATGATGCCCTTGAGCTTCTGATCGATCCTCCTACCCTCACCTTCTAAATGCTGGGATTAGAGGTATGTGCCACCCTGTGAGATGTCTATGAGCCCCAGGTTTATTCGTTGTAGTGTGGACCAAACCCATGCCTTGGTTCCACCTACCAAGCACTCTACAGACTCCCCACCTCTTACACCTTCGTCTATGTTTTGTTAACATACATTGAAATATCTAATCTATGTAGGGTTTAGATCTGTCTTTCCCCAAAACTGCTAATTAGCTATTCTAATATCAATTATTGGATTTTCTCTACAGTTAGGTCGTAAATCCCTGAAGAAGTAGGCATATTTATCAAAGTAAACCTGGCCACCAGGTTCTTCCAGCCTCCCTCAGGGACTTCCTGTTACAGGGTATGGCTGGCTTAACCCGCCCTCTCCCTCCTTCCCCCAACTCTTCAGCCCAGGGGCTGGCCACCCTTCCCTATATAATCCAAACATTTTGGTTACCTGCTCTCTTCCCCCTGCTTTAACTTTTTGCCCTCATTGCTGCTGTTCCTGCCCCTCCTCCTCACATGGCTCAGGGTCATGTCCACTCTAGACTATCCCAGATGTCCCTGTCTCTAGCTATGCTCACCCTTTTATCAACAGTAAACTTTCTCCTCCACAATACCTAGATGCAGTAATGTCCTTCCTATTTATTGATTTAATTTACTTATTTATCATTCACCTACCCATTTAAACGAGTAAATCTTTCCACGCTAAACTTGTGTGCGGGTAATTTATCTGAGACCGTCACCTCCGAGTTTAAGTAACACTACGGTGTTAGGACTTACTACAGTGCAACCTGTCATGGCCATTTGACGGCGGTTGATGGCTTTCCATTACACGCAGGCACCACTAATTATGTAACCAACCACTTTTACTAGACACGGTTAACAGTTGTTGCTCTTTTGTGCTAGGCAACACATATAGCTTTAGAATAAATTAAACGAATTCTCTGCTTCAGGAGCTCGTGTTGTGGTCACTGTCTGCTATCCAGTAATTCTTCTGATTAGTTATACATTTAGAACACTATATTTGGCCGTGCTCAATCATTCTGAGGAATTGGCAAGAACCCTGTCTGTCGGGGGTCTAGGATTAGCCAGGCGAAACCTTGGAACTACACCAGGGGGCGCAGTTTCCCACATCCGGGTCGGTCACTTCCGGGTAACACCGCAGGTTGGGCCCGGACTAAGCGGAACCTTTCTGAAGTGCCTCCAGTAAACAAGCGCAGCCGGGACACTTTAGGACAACGCACACCATTCTCCGCGTGCTGTTTGCTTGGAGCAGCGGGGCGGATGTGAACTTTCTGTTGACTTCTTCCTTTACCCCGAGGGGAATGGACGTGCTGGCGGAGGAGTTCGGGAGCCTCAGCCCGGAGCAGCTGGCTGCGCCGATCCCGACTGTAGAGGTAAGCGCCGCGAGGACAGGCAGCGGAAGAGGCTGGAGGCGACTCAGGAGGCGTTGCCGGGAGAGCACGGGTGCCGGCGGGGGCGGGCCCGAGGCTTCTGCGCATGCCCAGAGCTGCGCGCGTGTGAGTCTTCGGGTCTGGGTCTGGCGTGTCCCGGGCTAGGAACCTCCGCGAATGGCTCTCGGGTGAAGCCTTCCTAATGCCGGTCTGCACTGTCAAGAACTGGCCCTCTTATTCTTCCTTGGGGAACCGGAGTCATCTTGGCGCTGTTCATGAGGTCCCGGCTTTGGTGCCAAAGTTAATGTGAATCCCACGCCGGCCATCGTATCGTGTTCCTTTTAGCTCAGAGTTTTTTTTTTTTTTTTTTGGACTGCAGACGTATTTTAAGGATCTTGAATATTTCCGCCAGTTTTTGATCTTGTATTTTCTGAGGGGCGCTATATCGGATTCTCAAAAGTTAATAATTGCTACACAGTGAATTGCCTGATGAAGTTCAGTTACTGACATGATTAAATCCATCCTGAGAAGGTACATACAGTCCCTCTGAGCCTCGAAATCTTTGGCATAGAATGGGAGAATTAGCATTGAAGATGATCAGGGGAGAAATTCAGGCAAAGGGACAGGTTATGCCTGACCTTCAACAATACCATCAGGTGTCTCTGAGGAACTGAAATAAATCCAGTAATAGTGGGGAAGTGGGAGAGTTGATAGAAAAGATGAAGGTAAAAGGAGGTACCTTTGAAGGGTTAAATAGGGAGGTGACATGACCAGTAACTGTACTGAATGATAAACCTTCTTAGGGCACAGAGAGGTAGTGTAAGGGTTGAGTATACCACTGGCTGCTCTTCCAAAGGACCCAAGTTTTGTTCCCACTATCACACTTAAACAGGGAGTTGCATATAAACAGGGCTTGGGGGCCCATAATCCCAGCATTTGGAGTGTGGAGGTAGGTGGCTCAGACTGAGTTCCAAAATTCTGTTAGGGAAAGTACACAGTATTTATGTTTGTGTTCTGCTTATTTCACAGTGTTTCACTACTCCTAATCAACAGGAGCTGCTCACAGGCATGTCCAACCTGTAGTTCCTGTAGCTAAGAGTAGTTAAGAGCGGTGGCCCAATACAAAATTGTAAACTTAAACTTAAAACTTTATGAGGGTATTTTACTTTTTTTCTCTTTGAAATTTTTTTGTAATGGTCCTCAAGTGTGAATTTTGTAGATCACAGTATTGTTTTACAGTGTTAATGTAAGGAACCTCCTTAAAGTTCCTTACAGTCATCTTTAACTGCAGCATCAGCTGAGACTCTCTGCATCTTCCACACAGGCCTCACAATGCTTTCTGCTGTTTGTGTTCCCCAGCCCTGACTCAGCATTGAACCATACTACACTAGCTCACCTGAAACTGCTGTCATATCTTATCCACTACCTTAAGACTCTTCCATGTATCCACCCTCCTGGCCTTGTCTAACCCATAGCGAGGCATACGTATCCTCAGTGTCCTCAAGTCTGCCAACTTCTGAAAAGTTTCTATACCCTGATAAGCCTCTCCACCAACCCAGCAATCCAAATGGGACCAAATCAAACTGAATTAGAAAGAGCCCTGTGCACACCTTTATCACAGTGCCTGCTAAGTGTCATTGCCTTTGCTTACATGCTCCTTTATTATGTTAAAAACTCCTGAAGTCAGGAAGCATGCCCATCTGTTCACTTGTTTTCAGTTGCCAAGACATCACTACCAAGTAAGTACTCAAGAAGATCAACAAATATTTGTTATCAGTCAGTAATAACTGGCCCTCAAAGCTTGAATAACTTCTCCTACCATGATTTAATATGAAGGAAAAGCCGGGCGTTGGTGGCACACACCTTTAATCCCAGCACTCGGGAGGCAGAGGCAGGCGGATCTCTGTGAGTTCGAGGCCAGCCTGGTCTCCAGAGCGAGTGCCAGGATAGGCTCCAAAGCTACAGAGAAACCCTGTCTCGAGAAAAAAAAAAAAGAGAGAAAAAAATATGAAGGAAAAATACACTAGAAATGATTAACTCAAATAAAATGGAGCTCCTGTCTAGAAAGTTGTAGAGGGAGTATCAGTTAGAAAGTTGAATAGTGAATAGCTAAAAGGAAATGACATTTTCATTTAATTCATCTTATTAAATATTGCTCTAATAAGTACTGTTCAGATTAATCTTCATTAGTTCAGCAATGAAATTGTAGTTTATTTCACAAAACTGAAAAAAAATTAGTATAAATAAGTGCAATGCTAATTTATGAGTCTCTGGTGTCATTTTAGGCACTTCTGTTTAGTTTTTCAAGACACAGATTCTCAGTGTAACTTTGGAGCCTGTCCTGGAACTAGCTCTATAGACCAGGCTGGTCTTGAACTCACAGAGATCTGCCTGTCTCTGCTTCCTGAGTGCTGGGATTAAAGGCCTGCTCCACCACTGCCTATCGATTCTAGGCACTTCTTTGGCAAAGTCAGTAATATTATGGTTATTCATTTAGGAAAAAATGCCAAGACCTCAGAACCCCACTACAGAGACTAAGACTGGAAAAAACAACTGACAGTATTAGAAACACAATGGACTGTGGCAGATACTGTAGGAAAGATTTATTACCTTTCCAAGGAAGTCATATCATGGATACACAGAATTTAATCTACAAATAGGAATGCGGGGAAAAAAATAGAAGAAAGTAGAAATATACAAGAGAAAAGAAATCTCAGAATAAGTAGAATAAGCAATGGTGGGAAAGAGGCTGGAGAAATAGCACTGGCCAGATTTGGTAAAACAAACACGTTGAAGACTTTAGATTTTAATCCTATGTTTAGTCCAGGTGGTGGTGACACATGCCTTTATTTCCAGCACTAGGGAGGCAGAGGCAGGTGAATCTCTGTGCCAGCCTGGTCTACAAATAGAGTTCCAGGAAAGCCTCCAAAGCTACATAGAGAAACCCCGCCTTGAAAAACAAGACAACAACAACAATAAATTCCCATGTTTAGTCACTGTTTATTGCTATGAAGAGACACCTCGACCAAAGCATTTAATTGGGGGCTTACTAGCAGTTTCAGGGCTTAGTCCGTTATCATCATCATAACAGGGAGCTTGGTGGCATGCATGATGCTAGACAAGTAGCTGAAAACTTTACATCCTGGTCTGTATGCAGGCAGAGGGAGAGAGAGAGACTGGGCCTGGCATGGGCTTTTGAAAGGTCAAAGCCCACCCACAATGGTAAGCTTCCTCCAACAAAGCCATACTTCCTAATCCTAATCCCTTAAGGCAGTTCCACTCCCTGGTTACTAAGCACTCAGATATATGAGCCTCTGGGTCCTTTCTTTTTTGGTGGTGGGAAGTGGAGAGGTGGAGGGGGGGGCGCGTGGGATAGGGTTTCTCTTTGCTGTGTAGCTTTGGCTGTCCTGGAACTCACTCTGTAGACAAGGCTAGCTTTGAACTCAAGGAGATCCACCTCCCTCCGCCTCAGGGAACACTGGGATTAAAGGCCTGAGCGATCACCGCCCTGGCTCATCTGGGTCCATTCTTACTCAAACCACCATACTGTAAGTGCAAAGGGCAGTGATTCCTAAATTTAAAAGTATTTCATGGCCGGGTGTTGGTGGCTCACGCCTTTAATCCCAGCACTCAGGTAGGTGGATCTCTGTGAGTTTGAGAACAGCCTGATCTACAGAGTGAGTGCCAGGATAGGCTCCAAAGCCACAGAGAAACCCTGTCTCAAAAAACCAAAAAAAAAAAAAAAAAAAAAAAAAAAAAAGAGTATTTCATGGAGTGATAATTATGTTTAGAATTCTTATGCCTTCTATTACCTTCCATGAAGTCTTCACCAAGTTAATGTTGTTAATGCATTCTCTCATTTTTCTTTGTGGAGTCATGATTTCATGTAACCCAGGCTAGACTTATATACTCAAGGCTGATCCTGAACTCCTGGTTCTGCTAAGCCCTAGCAATTAGATAATGCTACCACATGCCTGGCTCAAAGGTTTGAGTAGTTTTAAAAGAAAAAGCTAATAGACAAGGTGATTGTGGAATCACCCAGGAGTTGGGGTGATTTAAGGGAGGGAGGGAGGGCTTCCCGTTTTCTGGAGGAGATTAGAAAGTGTGTGCTTGTAGCAGACAGTGAACTTTCCACTACAGACTGTGTACTCCTGCCTTTGCGATAGGAGGGATTTCACTGGGCACCCAGGGAAAATTTTGAAATATGGGAGCAGAAAATTGAAAAGTTCGATTAGTATATAGGGTTGCTGAAACAAAATACCACAACTTGAGAGTATAAAAAACAAGTGTGATTTCTCACATTTCTGAAGACTGAAGTCCAAGATCAGTCTTACAGCAGAGCTTCTTCCCTAGTGTCTGCTGGTTTGCTAACAGTCTTTTTTGTACAGAAGTATTGTTGTTCTTTTGTAAAAGTTTAAAAGTTAGAAAAGTAGAAGCCGAGAGATGAGGCTAGCACCGGTGCAATGGAATACTAACTAGAGAGCATAAAGAGCATATTAATTATAGAGTTTATTACGGCAGGAGAGCAGAGAGGGGGAGAGAGAGAAATGGGAGAACAGAGCACAGAAGAATTAATGGTGGACCACCCAAAACAGAGAGAGGAGAGGGAGAGAAAGGGGGAAAGGTACAAGCTTTAAAGGGAAAGCCAAGCATGTGCAGAGTCCTCACACAGGTCCATAATGCATCACTGTGTGTATCCCACCCATTGTCAGGGGGCGGGATCTGACGTCGAGTTCTCAAGACTACTTCCTGCTGACCTAGTGGGCATTGACTATCTTTGGGGGACCTGAGAAAGCTGGGGTACTGCCACGTCCTGGGCTTCCTGGGGTAGCTGGTTGCTCCATCATAGTCCCAAGCTCTGGCACCTCTTAGACCTGTTTGGGTGGGTCCAATTCAGCTCCCTGGAACTTACAAGAATCCTTAGAGTTTGTGAAAACATAAGTATTATTAAGTGTTGTACACATTAGCAGCATATTTATGTTAGAATCAGCTTGACTGATCCTATTTTAAAATTGACAGATATTTTCTTAGCACAATGAAAAGCACCTTAATCAGAATTCAACGTCCTTATTCCCTAACCAGCCACATCTTAACAACCCACCTTTTAAAATAATAAGTAAAGGTGGGAATGAAAGGTTCAGGCATTAATGCTGACCTGCCTGTACCTCTTTAAGAGACAGACCCCACCCGCTGACAGTGGGTGGGGTGAGCACAGTGATGTGTCACACCACTTATTATGCAGTTCGTCACTTATGATGCAGTTCGGAGCTGTGTAACTTCGTAGGGACTCTGCACATACTCAAGCTCCCCCTTTTTAAGCCTGCGCCCCCCTCTTGTTCTCTCGTTTCCGGTGGTCGACCACTAAGTCACTTCTCTGTCTTCTCTTTACTCTTTCTTCTGTCTGCTCTCTCTCTTTCCCTCTTCCTCTTCTGCATCTCTCTTCCACTCCCACTCCTGCTCTCCCTCCCTCACCAGTAATAAACTATAGTTACTGTATCTCTCCTTCTAACCTCATTTTGCACCTTTTTTTTTTATTTTTAAACTTAAACAAAATAACAAGTATCACCCTGACATCTGTCTTCATCTTTACATGATAGTGTCCGTGAATGTGTCTGTCCAAATTCCCCTTTGTTATAGGGGCACCAGCCACATTGAGTTAGTGTTCACCAAGTCATCCACAGTCTTGTAGGCCAGGCCACATAGAAGTCAGCATAGGAATTTAATTCAACCTGTAATCGTTTTTCTTTTTCTGTTTAATCGGATATAATGGAACATAATATTGCACAGATATTGAGTGTTGGTTGCTTTGGTTTTGATACTTGCAGATACCTAAGCAACAGTTACCCCATATATGCTCTAGAACATTTCCTTTCCCTCAAAAGGTTCTCTTATAATCCTCTCAGCTACACACACACACACACACACACACACACCACACACACACACACACACACACACACACACACACACACACACACACACAAAAACCATTCTTGCTTTGTAGTATCAGAGACTGGCTTGTTTGCTTTCTGGACCTCCTCACATTCTCATTTCTAGATGCTAGAAATTCTCTCTTTCTCTCTCTCTCTCTCTCTCTCTCTCTCTCTCTCTCTCTCTCTCTCTCTCTCTTTTAATTTTTGAGACAGGGTCTCACTATGTAGCCTTGGCTGTCATGGAATTCACTGTGTAGACCAGGATAGCCTCAAACTCTCAGAGATCTGCCTGGCCCTGCCTCACAAATGACTAGGATTAAAGCGTACACCACTACACTAGACTGTTGATGATTTTGTGCAACTCTTTTCGATTGTTCCTTAGATAAGCTCATTGTCCTTTGGCTTTAATAACTGCTATCTAATTTATACTGCAGGCCACACTGTCTGTTAAGTTCCAGACATCTGCTGCCCATTTGACATTTCTCCCTGAATGTCTAATTGGTATCTCAGACTAAACCTGCATCAACCAAACTCCCAGCACCCCAAAGCCCTGAAAGCCTGCTGCTCCTATGCAAGTTCCTATGCACTCATCTTTGTCAGTGCTGCTGGCTTTGTGCCTCTTACACCTTAGAGCAGAAACCCTGCTGTTAATTTTAACTTCACTGTTTCTCGGGGGAGCCATCCAGTCTGTTGTCAAATTTTACTGGCTTTGTTCTAGATGATGTCTCCAAGCTAACAACTTCTCACTTCCTGTCTGTACTATTACCAGCCTGGGCTAAGTGGCCTCCCCTGCTTCCAGCCTTGCTCATGCTCACCCAGCATCCATAGTGATCCATTTATGATGCCCCAAGTTATCATGTCACCCTTCCACTCAGAACTTCCTAGTGCCATTCAGGTCACTGAAGTTAAAACCCGTCTCTATGTTTGCCACAAAACCCTGGGTTGTCCATGGGCCATTCCTTAGAGACTAAGATAAGTGAAAAGAGTCTGTCATGGTATGTGAAAACCTGTGATACACGTACATAGGTACTATTATAAACATGCTATTTGCAATAGCAGTTATATTGTAACATTTCCCCATTTTGGTGTGCTTCTTCCTTTGTACTGTGATAAACTTGGTACATCAAAATAATTGTGTTTTGTGGTTATTGGTGCAGAGTTCTCATGTTCTTATTGTTTGGTCCACAGGAAAAATGGAGGCTGCTTCCAGCATTTTTAAAGGTAATCATTTGTTTGATATTTAATAATAATTGGTTATTTATCACACTATAAGACACTACATGGTCCTTTTAATTTTTTTCTAACCACATGCATTTATTAATCTTTGCTGTACTTGTATTGAGAATACAAGTATTGTATGGTTGTGTATGGACAGAGTGACTCATGCACCCTGTACTTTATTGCCATTCCTGACCCTTCGTTCTTTCTCTGTTTAGGTGAAAGGCCTTGTGAAACAGCACATAGACTCCTTTAACTATTTCATTAATGTGGAGGTAAGCATCCAGGATTCAAACTAGACCTACATTGAGGACCAGTGGAAGTCGGAGTTCTGTCCTAATACTGTGTTTTGTACTGCAGATAAAGAAGATAATGAAAGCCAATGAAAAGGTTACAAGTGATGCTGACCCCATGTGGTACTTAAAGTAAGAAACCAACTACTCTTAAATAAGATTCTGATTGTTTTCTAAGTACTAAAGTGAATGTCCTCACTGTCAAATCTCTTGTAAAACCATTATTTTGTTTATTTAGTAAACTAATTATAAAGTGCTCATATTTGACTTTTTAATTGTAAATCATTGTAAGTAGAGTTTTAATTGAAAAGTTATTAAAACTGTTTTAATTCTTTTAAGCAAGCCTTTCTTTTGATGAGTTTTAGATACAGAAAAATTGTAAAAAAAAAAAAAAAAGAGAAAAAAAAAAAACAAAACAAAAAACTGCTCAGTATTCTTTGCACAGCATGTTACTACATTGTATATAGTCAGACCACAGTCATCAGAACCAGAAAGTTACACTGATGGAGTACTGCCAGCTGAACCAGACACCAGATTTGATGTTCTTCCCATTTGTGTCCTATGTCCTGTACCTGAATCAGTCCCTGGCCCCACACTAGGCTGTCTTTCTACTGTTAATCCCTCTGAACAAGAGTAAAAACCATTACCCAAATTATTTGGTCAAATTATGCAAGCTTTGCCTTCTGTCAGACGGGGTATCTCCTTAAAGTGGGATTTGAGAAAATAGCATTGAACATAGGAGACAGTGGGGTTCATATAGCCCCTCAAACTGCAAGACTGAGAGGTTACCAAGGGTTGGGGGATTTCCAGAGGAATTTGGAGTTACTTAGGAACTTGGCTGAACATTTCAAAATTATTTAGCAGAATATCTTACCAGGGTGGAGGTTAGGGTGTAGGATGTAGAACATGTCAAATTCCAGAAAATGGATCAAGACTTGGCCAAATCAAGTTTTACAGAAAAACAGGGATGAACTTATTTTGGTCTTGTAATAGAATGGCTTCTAATCTTATGATGGAATCGGGATGCTCCAGGTCCACCACTATTTGTATGTTTGTTTGTGCACAGCTGAGTGCAATGCCCTTGGAGGTCAGAAGAGGGTGTCAGATCCTCTGGAGCTGCCTGGTGTGGTGCTGGGGGCCCAACTTCAGATTTTCCTCAAGTGCTCTTACATTGTGGAGGTGACTCTCAAGCCCTGAGGTTGACCTGGTTTCTTAGTCTCCAGAATCTGATAATCCTCAGTCTTTCCTGGTGTTTCTTGGCCATGATACTTTTTAAGTCTGACTGGATAGAGGACCCTTCAATCTGAGTATTTTAGGATACTTGCTCATGATTAGATTAAGGCACGGGTTTTTAGCAAGAACACCTCATAGTGTTTTAATCCATTTTTACTGATTCATGTCAGAGGGTACATTTGTCAAGATCTTTTATTGCTGGTGATTTTAACACTGTTTTCTTGGTTTATGTAATATCTGTTTTTTTTAGAATTCTCCATTGTAAAGATAATGTCTTTTCTTTTTATAATAAGTACGTATGGGAAGATCCTTTAGACCATGAAATATTGATATTTTCACCACTAATTTTATTTCTTTAAAAAAATTTACTGTGTCTGGGATTGAACCCCAAACTTTGTGTTTGCAAGACAAGTACCCTATATTGAGCTACGTACATAGCCCCTCACCATGGGTTTTAACATACATTGATTTTTGTCCATAACAGTTACTACCATGAGATAATTATAAGTCTCTCTTCCATCATCCCTTCTGTTTTTAATGTTCCCATGCCCTCATTGTACCTTTCTGTGTATTATTTTATATCAGCCTAGGCTCATAGATATTAATTTTTTCCTGTTGTTTGTGATCCAGGTTGTTATTCTCTTGCTCAGATTTTCCTAGCTTAGCCATAGAGAAATCCTTTAGCTTGATTCCATGTCCTTTAAAAATGTGCTGTCATGGTAATTCATCAACTACTTTACTTTATGGAACCATAGGA